>NC_041390.1:603270517-603423372 GCF_002162155.2 Triticum dicoccoides | reverse complement strand
CCCCGCTCCCCGCTCGCGCTCCTGGCGCTCGCCGCGGCGGCGCTGCTCCTCCTCCTCGCCACCCCCGCCGCGCACGCCTTCTACCTCCCGGGGAGCTACCCGCACAAGTACGCCCCGGGGGAGCCGCTGAGCGTCAAGGTGAACTCGCTCACCTCCATCGACACCGAGATCCCCTACAGCTACTACAGCCTGCCCTTCTGCGCGCCGCCGGAGGGGGTCAAGGACAGCGCGGAGAACCTGGGCGAGCTGCTCATGGGCGACCGCATCGAGAGCTCGCCCTACCGCTTCAAGATGCACGCCAACGAGTCGGACGTGCTGCTCTGCCGCTCCCCGCCGCTCTCCCCGCCGGACTTCGCCCTCCTCAAGCGCCGCATCGACGAGATGTACCAGGTCAACCTCATCCTCGACAACCTCCCCGCCATCCGCTACACCCGCAAGGACGACTACTTCCTGCGCTGGACGGGCTACCCCGTCGGCATCCGCGTCGGCGTCGACTACTACGTCTTCAACCACCTCCAGTTCACCGTGCTCGTGCACCGCTACGAGGACCCCAACGTCGCCCGCGTCATGGGCGCCGCCGCCGACGCCTCCGACGGCGCCGCCGTCCCCGCCAACGCCGGCAAGGACGCCTCCGCCGCCCCCGGCTGGATGGTCGTCGGCTTCGAGGTCGTGCCCTGCAGCATCAAGCACAACCCCGAGGACGCCAGGGCCGTCAAGATGTACGGCAGGTTCCCCAGCAAGATCAAGTGCGACCCCTCCACCGTCTCCATGAGCATCAAGGAGAACGAGCCCATCGTCTACACCTACGAGGTCTCCTTTGTCGAGAGCGACATCAAGTGGCCCTCCCGGTGGGACGCCTACCTCAAGATGGAGGGCGCCAAGGTGCACTGGTTCTCCATCCTCAACTCGCTCATGGTCATCGCGTTCCTCGCCGGCATCGTCTTCGTCATACTGCTCAGGACCGTCAGGCGCGATCTCACCAGGTACGAGGAGCTCGACAGCGAGGCGCAGGCCCAGATGAACGAGGAGCTGTCCGGGTGGAAGCTCGTCGTCAGCGATGTCTTCCGTGCGCCCAGCAACCCAATGCTGCTCTGCATGATGGTTGGGGATGGGGTTCAGATCCTGGGAATGGCCGTGGTCACCATCCTGTTTGCCGCGCTTGGGTTCATGTCGCCGGCCTCCCGGGGTACCCTCATCACAGGCATGCTCTTCTTCTACCTGGTCCTCGGGATCCTGGCAGGATACGCCAGTGTCCGCGTCTGGAAGACAATCAGGTGTGGAGATCACTCGGGCTGGGTGGGCGTTTCGTGGAGGACAGCCTGCTTCTTCCCTGGCATCGCCTTCCTGATCCTCACCACACTCAACTTCCTGCTGTGGGGAAGCCAGAGCACCGGCGCCATCCCCTTCTCGCTGTTTGTTGTGCTGATCCTGCTCTGGTTCTGCATCTCTGTGCCGCTTACACTCGTCGGCGGGTTCCTTGGTGCCAAGGCGCCGCACATCGAGTACCCGGTCCGCACAAACCAGATCCCGCGCGAGATCCCCGCCCAGAAGTACCCGTCCTGGCTGCTGGTCCTCGGCGCCGGCACGCTGCCCTTCGGCACCCTGTTCATCGAGCTCTTCTTCATCATGTCAAGCATCTGGATGGGGCGCGTGTACTACGTCTTCGGGTTCCTCTTCATCGTGATGCTGCTCCTGGTCATCGTCTGCGCCGAGGTCTCCCTGGTCCTGACCTACATGCACCTCTGCGTGGAGGACTGGAAGTGGTGGTGGAAGTCATTCTTCTCGTCCGGGTCCGTGGCCATCTACATCTTCCTCTACTCGATCAACTACCTGGTGTTCGACCTCAAGAGCCTGAGCGGGCCGGTGTCGGCGACCCTCTACCTCGGCTACTCGCTCTTCATGGTCATCGCCATCATGCTGGCCACCGGCACGGTCGGGTTCATCTCCTCGTTCTGCTTCGTGCACTATCTCTTCTCGTCTGTGAAGGCCGATTAAGTTTCTCCTTGCGTGGAATGATCATTGAATTGAGAGGTGAGTAAGCATAGTGGGGAGTGGGCATTGAAAAAGTTTGTAGTCATCACAGTCGGTAGTTCATCCCAACTTTTGGTATACATGTCCTGAATAACTATTTGTATGGTCTAGGGAGGATTCGCCAGTGGGCTTTATGATGAGGTGCAGGCAGCTTGCACGATGTAATAGAATGAATTGGTTTATTCACATTTACCTCCATTTTAGCTGATCATTCTGCCATTTAGTACTCTATATCAACGTGCAAGCTTAGTAGTGCTCTTCTCTGTGCTGCAGTTTATTTTCAGTCATTTGTCTGAAATGTTTGGTCAAGTTGTTTGCATGCTGCCAGAGTCCTCTGCTAGCTAGTGCCGACTATGATGATGTAAATTGATATTGCCTATGTTTCTTTGCTCATAACCATTGGTTAGGAATAGTTGTTATGTCAGAGGGTCTGATAGGTTAGGCTTTGATGTTTTCCCACTTCCACCCTGGATGTCTTCAACTACAAGAGGAAAACTCCAGTGTCTCCCCAAAGACAAAATACTCCACTGCTGCTTTATGTGTTCGGTCATTAATCTGAAATGTTTGATCCAGTTGTTTATATGCTCTGCCAGAGTCTTGTGCTAGTCAGTGCCATGTGTGATGATGATAAACTGATTATGCAAATGTTTCTTTGCTCAGAACTATTGGTTAGGACTCTAGATGTTGAGAGTGTCTGACAAATTAGGTTTTGATGTTTTCCACTCCACTGTCCCCAGGACGATAACAGTCCATTAATTTTTGCTTGTTTGTTTGAGGGGAATAATAATCCATAGTTGATCAACTACATTTTTGTTTGTTTGTGGCCAAGTAGTGTGCCTCTGTTGCTTGTTTGCATCAAGTGGCACCCGTCTCACTTACCCCGTACTTGGTACAAACAACAGTCGTCTCATGTTTTTGCCTGCATATTTTTTAATTTTAATCCTAGTTGATCAACTGTTGTCAAACCTGGAAAGTGTAGCTTCCAGCCAGCTGAAGGAAAAGGCCTTCATCTTTTGTGTGGGTAAAAAGTGAAGTTTTCTGAGCATTATTTACAACGTGTTGTTGTTTTTTTTCTTCCTGGGAGGTTGTGGACATTCCGGAATTTTTACTAGATTGGGTTTTGTATCTTCTTCATCCAGATCTGTTTCTAGCACACGGTTAATTTGGTCGATTAGTCAACATCTTGTTTCTAGCACAATAATTGATCTGATTTGATTACTCGGCACCTTGCCTAGCTTCCTGATTACGTACTGCAAAGTTGCTGGTTTTATACGGCTGTCTGCTAATGCCTGATCATTCTATGTATGCGAGCTGGCGACAAAGTTTGGTGCCTCGTACTCATCATCATGAATGAAATGAAACCCGGTGGAGTCGTCAAACCTGCTGCCCAACTTGACTATTATTCTGAATCAAACCTGCCTTGCTTCCTTCGCCCTGGCTGCCGGTTCAACTTTCGACCGAATACTTCGATCCTCCACGTCAAAGTCGACGCATCTCGTCTCATCACCGTCAGCGAAGCCATTAGCCTCCCAACTCGTGCGTCCACTTGTCCTGCCAGGATTGCTAATCGGTTAATCGTGCGTAGTTTTGACCCTCAACCAGTTGATGCCTACTCAATCAATCCTCCGACGATTGGATTTATTCAAGTCTGAATTGTGCTTACATTTTCAAGCGAAATGATCATCTTCCCCAGCTTCAAACGTACGTAGTTGGGATTGTTATCACCGGCCAACACCAACGGAGGGTCGGCACAAGGAGCTGCCGTCGTGTCAAACGCCCACGTAGAACAACCGGCCTTGATTGACAACGGGACGCCGACGCCGCCATCCATCCCTCTGCTGCCCCTGAGAGACGGCAACCACGCAACCAAGTTTCTGGGTCAACCAAACTGAATTGTTGTATTCTTCTCCAGCTCATACGGTTGTTGGCTGATGCATCAACATCCAGCCAAGTTAGGTGTAGATAATCAGCTAACACGCCTGGCTGGTGGAGTATGATTTGGCCTTGCTTAGCCAGAGAGACAAGTGCTGGTGGCATTCAATCAACACCACCACCTCCTAAGAAAGCAAGGCCTGCCGCCAAACACGAGGCTACGGAGCACGCAAACTAGACAGCACTCCACAGCAGCCCAAAACCAAACGAATTGCCAACGACGACGGACCGTGGTTTGCAAATTATTGCAAACTATCACTGATACAGTATATTTCATCACTGGTGGATATCAATTGTCAGATCATAATGGGGGTCATCATAAAGGTAGAGATGTCGAGGTAGAGACTGTTGTGCAAGTTCAACAAATCATTATGAACAAGAATCAAGAACAGATGATGATCACACACCATCAAGATTCAAGACAAGAGCTCATATAATCTACCACTGACATATTTTGTTTCACGGATTATAACACTATGATCGACCGATACAGACTTCGATATCTTACAAAGGACCATGAACAACTCTTACCTAACATAAATCAGTTGCTAAATCAACTACACATAGCCTAGCTGATGCAACTAGACACACTTCTCAGTCGCTACACCAACTACACATAGCTCAGCTGATGATGCAACTACCTCCATACTTTTCAGTATATATAATTTACCTCATAACTCATACCTTCGACCCACACACGCACACATAAACTTCAATTATTTTCATCACTGCAACCAAACCTGAGACCCACTCCCTAGCTACCAGATTATCGCCACCTAAACCAAGAACCAACCCTTAATCATTCTGACTGACCGACAATTAACAAGCTACCTAACGACATCAAAGGCGAACCAAACACCTGTGCAGCAGCAGCAGCACCGCGCGAACCTAAAGCAACCACCACCAAACCCTACCGCCGGACCTCCGCTCCCCCGATGACCCTTCCTCTGAAAAAATACCGGAAGGGTTCGATCGGAACGGAGCCGGGATCTGATCCGGCCAAGCTTGCCGCCGGATCCATCCGCACACCGACCATCCACAGATAAAATCCTTCCATCCTTCAGACAGGGAGAGCTATTACCACCACCACCACCTCTTCTTCTTGTTGTTGCTTCGGTGGAGAGGCGGTGATACGAGGGGGAGGAGGGAGCAGAGCAGAACGGCGCGGCCGCGGAGGGGGCGCACACGACGCTGCTGGAGGGGGAGCCGTCATCATGAGAGCTCGCCGATGCGGAGCAGGCACCGGAGGCCGCGGGTGGCCTCTTCCTCTGCGCGCCGGAAGAAGAACCCTGGGAGGGGGAGGGAGCTCGGCTCCGGGGCCGCGGCGGAGAACGCCGGGCCCGCATAGCTGGTTGCGATGGCGACTGGCACCATCTTTTTAGTCGGGACGACGGCAGGTTGCTGCGGGCCGATCCGGCTGGTGGTCCGGAGCGCCCTCTTGTCGGCCGGCGGGGCTTGCGCCCGGGCCGACGCGATAGGTGCCGAGGCTGGGGGAGGAGACCGTACGCGCCTGTCCGCTGGCGGGGCTTGGGGCCGGGCCTTGACGACGGGCGGTGAGGCAGGGGAGGGAGACCGCAGACGCCTGTCCGCGGGCGGGGCTTGCGCCCGGGCCTGGACAGGTGCAGGGGCGGGTGAGGGGGCCGGGGGCTCCTCGCCACGCTTGAGGATCCGGACGGCCTCCATCACGATGGGCTGCTGCCGGGGCTTCTCCTTGGTCGGGGACGGCTGCTTGCGGGCAGGCTTCGCCGGCGGGGACCGACGGCCGGCCGCGGGGGCCTGCTTCAACGCCGGAGACGCCAAAAGAGCCGGCTTTGGCGGCGAAGAGCCGGCGACCACCTTGGGCGGCGGCGAGGCCGGCTTGGGGTGGCGCCGGCGGCGCTGCTTGGCGGCCTGGGGGGAGGCGGCGAAGGCGTCGAGATGCATCCTGTTGGCGAGCGGGTCGTGGGATCTGAGCACCGCCGTGGCCATGGGACTAGATCGAGTGGATCCGCTCGCTGCTTGGCTCAGGGGGGCGCCGTCGTCGGGATTTGCGGATTGCGCCGCGCCGCGCCGGAGAGACCTAACCCTAGCGAGAAGAAGATGAGATTTGTGGGAGAGGAAACAATGGGGGAGATATCCCGGTGCCGCCGGGCCGCGTTTTATAGAAGAAGAAAGAAACCGGGCCGGGCCCTGACGGAAGCGTGCGCGCTGCGCTTACCCTCTCCGACTCGAATAGTAAAATAAAAAATAAAATAATACGGGTTCTTTTTGCTTAGTGGAGAAGAGATCTTTATTGCTCTGACGTGGTGCCCGACGTGGGCGGCCGAATTATTGGCGAGGGTCGGGTAAAGCCCCTGGGCTTGCGTGAAATTCCGCGGTTGGTGCGTCCGATGGCAGTTGGGGTGTGAATAGTGGGCATTTCTGGGGGCAAAGGTGCGGTGAAATGGAGAGACGTGAGCGAGAAATTCGTAGGAAATTGAGGGGTAAATAATATCGGGGAAGGGGGATAGATAGGCACAGACAGACGCAGCACAGTTTTTTTTTTTTTGAGACAAAGACGCAGCACAGTTGACGACGTGGGAGCCGCGAGACGCAAGTGGGGGAGTGGCGGGCCCGGCAGCATACAGCTGTGGCGTCGTTCCATCCAGCTGCGGCCCGCCAGGCGGTTTCGGGCCGGGCCCACGCCGCCCGCGCGTCCTTATCGATTCTCATTATCGCCGCACCACCTACCGTGGCTGATATAATTGATGATGAGTGATAATCGCTCGCCAAATAATAATAATAATATAATAAGTAAAATAATGCGAGACATCTTTCGGTGGTACGAGTGGTATCTTTCTTTGGTTATTAAAAAAAGAATATTATTCGCGGATTATGTTATGCTGTGCGAGGCACCTTCCGTGGACCTGGTTGGTCACAGAGGGGCAGCCGCGATAAAAACAACTCGTCGTTGGGCCCGGCGGACGCGGGGAGGACGAGGCGGAGCAGAGCACGTCGTGGTCAATCTTTTTCCTAAATTTCAGCTTGCCTTTTCTTTTCTCAAGCATATTTTCGGGTCCAGCTCCAAGCTTCACATCGTGGCGTGCGGGTCCGGCAGGGCCCACCGTCAATGCGGCCCACCGGTCGGTGAGGCGAAGGCTGGGGAGGGATGGTGTGAAACGCGATGAGCCGTATGATTAAAGCAGAATGAGTGAATGAATGAATGGGTGGAGTGGGTGCGAAGGCGATGCCGACGTCGGCATGGGCTCGTCTCTCTCTCTCTCTCCGCTCGGCTCGGCTCGGCTCGGCTCGGCTAGGCTCGATGCTCACGTGCGCGGCACGTACGACGTACGGCGGCCGGTGGTGTGCGGTGCCGCCTGCCCCGGCTGCTGCGCCGGTGGTGTGGATCGGGCGGGCCTGGCCGCAGGATGGGAACGCTGACTTGACCTGGCGTCTTTCGTTGAAGCTACCTTCCTGCTGGCTCCGTGACGTTCACTCGCTCACGTGGAACACGTCAAGGTCGTGGTGACGCTGCCTTAGACAACTCGCGCACCGGCTCTGGATGGCTTCCTGCCCACATGCCTTCTTGCTTTCCGCGTGAGGCTCACCCTCCGTTAACCGGCAAAAGGAGTGGATATACAATATCATCCAACGGGTAGAACGGGGTGGTTCCCGCACGAACGTGTTGCCCCGACGATCGGCCCAAATTTCACCCGGTCGCGACGGAAGCGCCATGATTTATGTGTTTTCATTCCTCGGATTTGGCTTTCGCAAAAATGCCTTTTATGTTCTCCCTCGGGTTCTCTCGCTCTCTCTCTCTTTCCTCCTTTCCGGCGAGAACGCTAAGCGCCACCGGCACCGCTTGCCAGCGGCATGGTCACACGCCCCCAACCCCCCGTTGCAGCCTCCGCTCACCGGATGCAGCTTCCATCGTAGCAAAAAAATCTTCTCATTGAAAGCTTTTGAGGTTGCCGGTTGTAACAAATATCAAAGCTATCGCTACCGAACAAATGCTCCAGTCGATCAGCAAAAAAAAAACTGCTGGTCCAACTTGGGGCAAAAATCTCTGCTCATTCCAACTCGGGGCTTCACGAGTTGCAGAATAAACATCTGCTAGTGCCAGCTCCCGCATCGGCCGGTGGTAGCAAAATTGCTCGCTGGTTCTGGTGAACCCGGGCATCGGTTCCAACTAGTTGACATGTTGGTCCCAACAGTCTTCGGCGCCGCAACCAAATTGTTGGTCAGTTCCAACTCGTCTCCATGCTGGTTCCACCAAAATTGTTGGTCGGTTCCAACTCGTCTCCATGTTGGTTACAATAAAATTGATGGTCGATTCTAGCAGCGCCCCCTCTCCCTCCGCAGGTGCATCTTGCCATTCGGCAGTTTGCAACTCTGTGATCGATGGTTCATAGCTCGCCGTCGGGTGCGTCATTGCATCCAGCTCGACCACACCGACGGTTGCAGCTACCATCGTCGTTGATTAAATCATGTCGTGTTGTCGTGAGGATAGAGGATGAGGGAGAGGGTGTGCAGAGAAGGAAAAATGGGGAGGGGTGAGAGCAGTGCGCTTGGCCGCCCCCACGAAGGACAAACCAATGTGAAAGAGATGAGGAAAGAAGTTGGAGCAGGGCAAAGCTGAAGAGGGCATGACAAATTTAGTTTATGGAGCATGGCAATTTTCTTTTGTTCACAGAGATTTTTTTGGACCACGGCAATTTAGTTTAATGGATCATGGCAAATGTAGTTTATGCGGCATGACTAGTTTTAGCTATATGGACCATGGCAAATTTCTTCCCTTTTTGCAACATGGCAAATTTTCTTTTGAATGGGACCATGGAAAATTTAGTGTCCGTATCATGGGAATTATATTGTGTGGATCATTGGCATTTATAGTCCACGGATCATGGTATCTAGAACATTTCCACCAAAGTTGCCATGACACATGGCAATATTAGTTTTACTCCTCATGTTTCTTGTTTAATACCATCGCAATGTTGAGGAACGTAGTAATTTTAAAAAAAAATCTACGCACACGCAAAATCATGGTGATGCATAGCAACGAGAGGGGAAGAGTGTTGTCCACGTACCCTCATAGACCGTAAGCGAAAGCGTTATGACAACAAGATTGATGTAGTCGTACGTCTTCACGACCGACCGATCCTAGTACCGAAAGTACGGCAACTCCGCGATCTGCACATGTTCGGCTCGGTGACGTCCCACGAACTCTCGATCCAGCTGAGTGTCGAGAGAGAGCTTCGTCAGCACGACGGCGTGATGACGGTGATGATGATGCTACCATCGCAGGGCTTCGCCTAAACACTACGATGATATGACCGAGGTAGGTTATGGTGGAGGGGACACCGGACACGACTAAGGGATCAATGATCAACTTGTGTGTCTATAGGGTGCCCCCTGGCCACGTATATAAAGGATGGAGGGAGGAGGAGGCCGGCCCTCATAGGGCGTGCCCAAAGTGTGGGGAGTCCTACTAGGACTCCCAAGTCCTGGTAGCATTCCCCTTTTCCTTTTCGGAGTAGGGTGACCGAGAGAGAGCTTCGTCAGCACGACGGCGTGATGACGGTGATGATGATGCTACCATCGCAGGGCTTCGCCTAAGCACTACAATGATATGACCGAGGTAGGTTATGGTGGAGGGGACACCAGACACGACTAAGGGATCAATGATCAACTTGTGTGTCTATAGGGTGCCCCCTGGCCACGTATATAAAGGATGGAGGGAGGAGGAGGCCGACCCTCATAGGGCGTGCCCAAAGTGTGGGGAGTCCTACTAGGACTCCCAAGTCCTGGTAGCATTCCCCTTTTCCTTTTCGGAGTAGGAGAGAAGAAAGAGGGAAAGAGAGAGGGAGTAGGAAAGGGCAAGGGGGGGGGCGCTGCCCCCTTTCCCCTAATCCAATTCGGACCAATGGGGAGGCGCGCACCTCCTTTCCTTTGGCCTGCCTCCTCTATTCCCGTATGGCCCAATAAGGCCCAATACTTCTCCTGACGAATTCCCGTAACTCTCGAGTACTCCAAAAAAAAAATACCCGAACCACTCAGAACCTTTCCGATGTCTGATTATAGTCTTCCAATATATCGATCTCTACGTCTCGACCATTTCAAGACTCCTCGTCATGTCCCCGATCTCATCCAGGACTCCAAACAAACTTCGGTCATCAAATCACATAACTCATAATACAAATCATCATAGAACGTTAAGCGTGCGGATCCTACGGGTTCGAGAACTATGTAGACATGATCGAGACTCATCTCCGGTCAATAACCAATAGCGGAACCTGAATGCTCATATTGGTTCCTACATATTCTACAAAGATCTTTATCGGTCAAACAGCATAACAACATACGTTGTTCCCTTTGTCATCGGTATGTTACTTGCCCGAGATTCGATCATCGGTATCTCAATACCTAGTTCAATCTCGTTACCGACAAGTCTCTTTACTCGTTCCGTAATGCATCATCCCGCAACTAACTCATTAGTCACATTGTTTGCAAGGTTTATAGTGATATGCATTACCGAGAGGGCCCAGAGATACCTCTCCGATAGACGGAGTGACAAATCCTAATCCTGATCTATGCCAACTCAACAAACACCATTGGAGACACCTGTAGAGCATCTTTATAATCACCCAGTTACGTTGTGACATTTGATAGCACACAAGGTGTTCCTCCGGTATTCATGAGTTGCATAATCTCATAGTCAGAGGAACATGTATAAGTTATGAAGAAAGCAGTAGCAATAAAACTGAACGATCATTATGCATTTATGCTAAGCTAACGGATGGGTTTTGTCCATCACATCATTCTCTAATGATGTGACCCCGTTCATCAAATGACAACACATGTCCATGGCTAGGAAACTTAACCATCTTTGATTAACGAGCTAGTCAAGTAGAGGCATACTAGGGACACTCTGTTTGTCTATGTATTCACACATGTACTAAGTTTCCGGTTAATACAATTCTAGCATGAATAATAAACATTTATCATGATATAAGGAAATATTAATAACAACTTTATTATTGCCTCTAGGGCAGATTTCCTTCAGTCTCCCACTTGCACTAGAGTCAATAATCTAGTACACATCGTCATGTGATTTAACACCAATAGTTCACATCTTTATGTGATTGGTTCACATCTCCATGTGACTAACACCCAAAGGGTTTACTAGAGTCAATAATCTAGTTTACATCGCTATGTGATTAACACCCAAAGAGTGATCATGTTTTGCTTGTGAGAGAAATTTAGTCAATGGGTCTGCCACATTCAGAGTCGTATGTATTTTACAAATTTTCTATGTTTACAATGCTTTGCACGGAGCTACTATAGCTAATTGCTCCCACTTTCAATATGTATCTAGATCGAGACTTAGTCATCCAGATCGATGTCAAAGCTTGCATCGACGTAACTCTTTACAACAAACTCTTTGTCACCTCCATAACCAAGAAACATTTCCTTATTCCACTAAGGATATTTCTGACCGCTGTCCAGTGATCAACTCCTGGATCACTATTGTACCCTCTTGCCAAACTTATGGTGAGGTACACAATAGGTCTGGTAAACAACATAGCATACTTTGTAGAACCTATGACTGAGGCATAGGGAATGACTTTTTATTCTCTTTCTATTTTCTGTCGTGGTCGGGTTTTGAGTCTTTACTCAACTTCACACCTTGCAACACAGGCAAGAACTCCTTCTTTGACTTTTCCATTTTGAACTACTTCAAAATTTTGTCAAGGTATGTACTCATTGAAAATATATCAAGCGTCTTGATCTATCTCTATAGATCTTGATGCTCAATATGTAAGTAGCTTCACCGAGGTCTTTCTTTGAAAAATTCCTTTCAAACATTCCTTTATGCTTTCCAGAAAATTCTACATTATTTCCGATCAACAATATGTCATTCACATATACTTATCAGAAATGTTGTAGTTCTCCCACTCACTTTCTTATAAATACAGGCCTCACCGCAAGTCTGTATAAAACCATATGCTTTGATCACTTTATCAAAGCATTTATTCCAACCCCGATATGTTTGCACCAGTCCATAGATGGATCGCTGGAGCTTGCTCACTTTGTTAGCACATTTAGGATCGACAAAACCTTCTGGTTGCATCATATACAACTCTTCTTTAAGAAATCCATTAAGGAATGCAGTTTTGACATCCATTTGCCAGATTTCATAAAATGCGGCAACTGCTAACATGATTCGGACGGACTCTTAAGCATCGATTGTTGGGGAACGCAGTAATTTCAAAATTTTCCTACGCACATGCAAAATCATGGTGATGCATAGCAACGAGAGGGGAGAGTGTCGTCCACGTACCCTCGTAGACCGTAAGCGGAAGTGTTATGAGAACGCGGTTGATGTAGTCGTACGTCTTCACGATTCGACCAATCCAAGTACCGAACGCACGGCACCTCCGAGTTCAGCACACGTTCAACTCGGTGACGTCCCACGAACTCACGATCCAGCAGAGCTTCGCGGGAGAGTTCCGTCAGCACGACGACGTGATGACGGTGATGATGTTGCTACCGGAGCAGGGCTTCGCCTAAGCATCGCTACGATATAACCGAGGTGGATTATAGTGGAGGGGGGCACCGCACACGGCTAAGAGATCAATGATCAACTTGTGTGTCTATGGGGTGCCCCCCTCCCCGTATATAAAGGAGTGGGGGAGGGGGAGGGATGGCCCTCTACTATGGCGCGCCCTGGGGAGTCCTACTCCCACCGGGAGTAGGATCCTCCCTTCCATGTAGTAGGAGTAGGAGAGAAGGAAAGGGAAAAGAGAAGAGAAGGAAGGAGGTGGCGCCGCCCTTCCCCCTAGTCCAATTCGGACTAGGCCTTGGGGGGCACGCAACCTGGCCTAGGCAGTCCCTCTCTCTTTCCCCTAAAGCCCAATAAGGCCCATATACTCCCGGGCAAATTCCCGTAACTCTCTGGTACTCCGATAATTACCCGAACCACTCAAAACCTTTCCGATGTCCGAATATAGCCTTTCAATATATCGATCTTTACACCTCGAACATTTCGAGACTCCTCGTCATGTCCCTGATCTCACCCGGGACTCCGAACAACCTTCGGTACATCAAAACACATAAACTCATAATACAAATCGTCACAGAACGTTAAGCATGCAGACCCTACGGGTTCGAGAACTATGTAGACATGACCGAGACTCATCTCCGGTCAATAACCAATAGCGGAACTTGGATGCTCATATTGGTTCCTACATATTCTATGAAGATCTTTATCGGTCAAACCGCATAACAACATACGTTGTTCCCTTTGTCATCGGTATGTTACTTGCCCGAGATTCGATCATCGGTATCTCAATACCTAGTTCAATCTCTTTACCAGCTACTCTTTCCATAATGCATCATCCCGCAACTAACTCATTAGTCACATTGCTTGCAAGGCTTATAGTGATGTGCATTACCGAGAGGGCCCAGAGATACCTCTCCGATAGACGGAGTGACAAATCCTAATCTCGATCTATGCCAACTCAACAAACACCATTGGAGACACCTGTAGAGCATCTTTATAATCACCCAGTTACGTTGTGACGTTTGATAGCACACAAGGTGTTCCTCTGGTATTCGGGAGTTGCATAATCTCATAGTCAGAGGAACATGTATAAGTCATGAAGAAAGCAGTAGCAATAAAACTGAACAATCACTATGCATTTATGCTAAGCTAATGGATGGGTCTTGTCCATCACATCATTCTCTAATGATGTGATCCCGTTCATCAAATGACAACACATGTCCATGGCTAGGAAACTTAGCCATCTTTGATTAACGAGCTAGTCAAGTAGAGGCATACTAGGGACACTCTGTTTGTCTATGTATTCACACATGTACTAAGTTTCCGGTTACTACAATTCTAGCATGAATAATAAACATTTATCATGTTATAAGGAAATATAAATAACAACTTTATTATTGCCTCTAGGGAAGATTTCCTTCAGTCTCCCACTTGCACTAGAGTCAATAATTGAGTTCACATTGTCATGTGATTTAACACCAATAGTTCACATCTTTATGTGATTAGTTCACATCTCCATGTGACTAACACCCAAAGGGTTTACTAGAGTCAATAATCTAGTTCACATTGCTATGTGATTAACACCCAAAGAGTGATCATGTTTTGCTTGTGAGAGAAATTTAGTCAACGGGTCTGCCACATTCAGAGCCGTATGTATTTTACAAATTTTCTATGTCTACAATGCTTTGCACAGAGCTACTCTAGCTAATTGCTCCCACTTTCAATATGTATCCAGATTGAGACTTAGAGTCATCTAGGTTGATGTAAAAAGCTTGCATCGATGTAACTCTTTACGACGAACTCTTTTATTACCTCCATAACCGAGAAATATTTCCTTAGTCCTCTAAGGATAATTTTGACCGCTGTCCAGTGATCTACTCCTAGATCACTATTGTACTCCCTTGCTAGAATCATGCTAAGTTATACAATAGGACTGGCAAATAGCATAGCATACTTTATAGAACCTATGACTGAGGCATAGGGAATGACTTTTCATTCTCTCTATTTTCTGCTGTGGTCGGGTTTTGAGTGTTTACTCAACTTCACACATTACAGGCAAGAACTCCTTCTTTGACTGTTCCATTTTGAACTACTTCAAAATCTTGTCAAGGTATGTACTCATTGAAAAAATCTTATCAAGCATCTTGATCTATCTCTATAGATCTTGATGGCCAATATGTAAGCAGCTTCACCGAGGTCTTTCTTTGAAAAACTCCTTTCAAATATCCCTTTTATGCTTTCCAGAAAATTCTACATTATTTCTGATCAATAATATGTCATTCCCATATACTTATCAGAAAGGTTGTAGTGCTTCCACTCACTTTCTTGTAAATACGGGCTTCACCGCAAGTTTGTATAAAACCATATGCTTTGATCACTTTATCAAAGCATATATTCCAACTCCGAGATGCTTGCACCAGTCCATAGATGGATCGCTGGAGCTTGCTCATTTTGTTAGCACCTTTAGGATTGAGAAAACCTTCTGGTTGCATCATCTACAACTCTTATTTAAGAAATCCATTAAGGAATGCAGTTTTGACATCCATTTGCCAGATTTCATAAAATGTGGCAACTGCTAACATGATTTGGACAGACTTTTGAGCATCAATACGAGTGAGAAAATCTCATCGTAGTCAACACCTTGAACTTGTCGAAAACATTTTGCGATAATTCAGGCTTTGTAGATAGTAACACTATTATCAGCGTATGTCTTCCTCTTTAAGATCCATTTATTCTCAATGGCCTGCCAATCATCGGGCAAGTCAACCAAAGTCCACACTTTGTTCTCATACATGGATCCCATCTCAGATTTCATGGCCTCAAGCCATTTTACGGAATTTGGGCTCATCATCGCTTCCTCATAGTTCGTAGGTTCGTCATGGTTAAGTAACATGACTTCCAGAACAGGATTACCGTACCACTCTGGTGCGGATCTTACTCTGGTTGACCTACGAGGTTCAGTAATAACTTGATCAGAAGTTTCATGATCATCATCATTAGCTTCCTCACTAATTGGTGTAGGAATCACTGGAACTGATTTCTGTGATGAACTACTTTCCAATTTGGGAGAAGGTATAATTACCTCATCAAGTTCTACTTTCCTCCCACTCACTTCTTTCGAGAGAAACTCCTTCTCTAGAAAGGATCCATTCTTAGCAACTAAATATCTTGCCTTTCGGATCTGTGATGGAAGGTGTACCCAACAGTTTCTTTTGGGTATCCTATGAAGACGCACTACTCCGATTTGGGTTCGAGCTTATCAGTTTGAAACTTTTTCACATAATCATCGCAACCTCAAACTTTAAGAAACGACAACTTTGGTTTCTTGCCAAACCATAGTTCATACGGTGTCATCTCAATGGATTTAGGTGGTTCCCTATTTAACGTGAATGCAGTTGTCTCTAATGCATAACCCCAAAATGATAGCGGTAAATCAGTAAGAGACACCATAGATCGCACCATATCTAGTAAAGTGCGATTACGACGTTCGGACACACCATTACGCTATGGTGTTCCAGGTGGCGTGAGTTACGAAACTATTCCGCATTGTTTCGAATGAAGACCAAACTCGTAACTCAAATATTCTCCTCCACGATCAGATCACAGAAACTTTATTTTCTTGTCACGATGATTTTCCACTTCACCCTGAAATTCTTTGAACTTTTCAAATGTTTCAGACATATGTTTCATGAAGTAGATATACCCATATCTGCTCAAATCATCTGTGAAGGTCAGCAAATAACGATACCCGCCGCGAGCCTTAACACTTATCGGATCGCATACATCAGTATGTATTATTTCCATTAAGTCAGTTGCTCGCTCCATTGTTCCAGAGAACGGAGTCTTAGTCCGCTTGCCCATGAGGCATGGTTCGCAAGCATCAAGTGATTCATAATCAAGTAAGTCCAGAAGTCCATCAGCATGGAGTTTCTTCATGCGCTTTACACCAATATGACCTAAACGGTAGTGCCACAAATAGGTTGCACTATCATTATTAACTTTGCATCTTTTGGCTTCAATATTATAGATATGTGTATCACTACTATTGAGATTCAATAAACCATTCACCTTGGGTGTATGACCACAGAAGGTTTTATTCATGTAAATAGAACAACAATTATTCTTTGACTTAAATGAATAATCGTATTGCAATAAACATGATCCAATCATATCTATGCTCAACGCAAACACCAAATAACATTTATTTTAGGTTTAACACTAATCTCGAATGTAAAGAGAGTGTGCGATGGTGATCTTATCAACCTTGGAATCACTTCCAACTCACATCATCACCTCGCCCTTAACTAGTCTTTGTTTATTTTTGCAACTCCTGTTTCAAGTTACTACTCTTAGCAACTGAACCAGTATCAAATACTGAGGGGTTGCTATAAACACTAGTAAAGTACACATCAATAACATGTATATCAAATATACCTTTGTTCACTTTGCCATCCTTCTTATCCGCCAAGTATCTAGGGCAGTTCCACTTCCAGTGACCATTTTCTTTGTAGTAGAAGCACTCAGTTTCAGGCTTGGGTCTAGCTTTGGGATTCATCATGGGAGTGGCAACTTGCTTGCCATTCTTCTTGAAGTTCCCTTTCTTTCCCTTGCCCTTTTGCTTGAAACTAGTGGTCTTGTCAACCATCAACACTTGATGCTTTTTCTTGATTTCTACCTTCGCCAATTTCAGCATCGCGAAGAGCTTGGGAATTGTTTCCGTTATTCCTTGCATATTATAGTTCATCACGAAGTTCTAGTAACTTGGTGATAGTGACTAGAGAACTCTGCCAATCACTATCTTATATGGAAGATTAACTCCCACTTGATTCAAGTGATTGTAGTACTCAGACATTCTGAGCACACGCTCACTAGCTGAGTTATTCTCCTCCATCTTGTAGGCAAAGTATTTGTCAGAGGTCTCATACCTCTCGACACGGGCATGAGTCTGAAATACTAATTTCAACTCTTGGAACATCTTATATGATCCATGGTATTCAAATCATTTTTGAAGTCCCGGTTTTTAAGCCGTAAAGCATGGTGCACTAAACTATCAAGTAGTCATCATACCGAGCTTGTCAAACGTTCATAACGTCTGCATCTGCTCCTGCAATAGGTCTATCACCTAGCGGTGCATCAAGGACATAATTCTTCTGTGCAGCAATGAGGATAATCCTCAGATCACAGACCTAGTCTGCACCATTGCTACTATCATCTTTCAACATAGTTTTCTCTAGGAACATATCAAAAATAAACGGGGAGCTACATCGCAAGCTATTGATCTAAAACATAGATATGAAAATACTATCAGGACGTTCATGATAAATTAAAGTTCAATTTAATCATATTACTTAAGAACTCCCACTTAGATAGGCATCCCTCTAGTCATCTAAATGATCACGTGATCCAAATCAACTAAACCATGTCCGATCATCACGTGAGATGGAGTAGTTTTCAATGGTGAACACCATTATGTTGATCATATCTACTATATGATTCACGCTCGACCTTTTGGTCTCCAGTGTTTCGAGGCCATATCTACATATGCTAGGCTCGTCAAGTTTAACCCGAATATTCTATGTGTGCAAAACTGGCTTGCATCCGCTGTATGTGAACATAGAGCTTATCACACCCAATCATCATGTGGTGTCTCGGCACGAAGAACTGTCGCAACGGTGCATACTCAGGGAGAACACTTATACCTTGAAATTTTAGTGAGAGATCATCTTATAATGCTACCGCCGAACTAAGCAAAATAAGATGCATAAAGGATAAACATCATGTGCAATCAAAATATGTGACATGATATGGCCATCATCATCTTGTGCTTTTGATCTCCATCTCCAAAGTACCATCATGATCTCCATCGTCACCGGCATGACACCATGATCTCCATCATCTTGATCTCTATCAGCGTGTCGTCGTATGGTCGTCTCGCCAACTATTGCTTTTGCAACTATTGCTATCGCATAGCTATAAAGTAAAGCAATTGTATGACGCTTGCATCTTATGCAATAAAGAGACAACCATAAGGCTTCAACCAGTTGCCGATAACTTTAACAAAACATGATCATCTCATACAACAATTTATATCTCATCACGTCTTGACCATATCACATCACAACATGCCCTGCAAAAACAAGTTAGACGTCCTCTACTTTGTTGTTGCAAGTTTTACATGGCTGCTACGGGCTGAGCAAGAACCATTCTTACCTACGCATCAAAAACCACAACGCGGTATAGTGATTGCTTTTTGATCTTCAGAAAGAACCCTGTTCATTGAATCCGATTCAACTAAAGTTGGAGAAATAGACACCACTAGCCACCTGTGTGCGAAGCACGTCGGTAGAACCAGTCTCACATAAGCATACGCGTAATGTCGGTCTGAGACGCTTCATCCAACAATGCCGCTGAATCAAGAATCAACTAGTGACGGCAAGCAATATGTATATACCCACACCCACAACTCCTTTGTGTTCTACCGTGCATATAACATCTACGCATAAACCTGGCTCGGATGCCACTGTTGGGGAACGTAGTAATTCAAAATTTTCCTATGCACACACAAGTTCATGGTGATGCATAGCAACGAGAGGGTAGAGTGTCGTCCACATACCCTCATAGACCGTAAGCGGAAGCATTATGAGAACGTGGTTGATGTAGTTGTACGTCTTCACGATCCGACCGATCCAAGTACCGAACGCACGGCACCTCCGAGTTCAGCACACGTTCAGCTCGGTGACGTCCCACGAACTCATGATCCAGCAGAGCTTCGCGGGAGAGTTCCGTCAGCACGATGGCGTGATGACGGTGATGATGTTGCTACCGGAACAGGGCTTCGCCTAAGCACCGCTACGATAGAACCGAGGTGGATTATGGTGGAGGGGGCACCGCACATGGCTAAGAGATCAATGATCAACTTGTGTGTCTATGGGGTGCCCCCCTCCCCGTATATAAATGAGTGGAGGAGGGTGAGGGAGTCCTGGATTAGGGGGTGTTCGGGTAGCCAGACTATACCTTCAGCCGAACTCCAGGACTATGAAGATACAAGATTGAAGACTACGTCCCGTGTCCGGATGGGACTTTCCTTGGCGTGGAAGGCAAGCTTGGCGATGCGAATATTCAAGATCTCCTACCATTGTAACCGACTCTATGTAACCCTAACCCTATCCGGTGTCTATATAAACCGGAGGGTTTTAGTCCGTAGGACAACTTCATCAACTCCATAGACAATAATCATACCATAGGCTAGCTTCTAGGGTTTGGCCTCCTTGATCTTGTGGTAGATCTACTCTTGTACTACCCATATCATCAATATTAATCAAGCAGGACGTAGGGTTTTACCTCCATCGAGAGGGCCTGAACCTGGGTAAAACATCATGTTCCCTGCCTCCTGTTACCATCCGGCCTAGACGCACAGTTCGGGACCCCCTACCCGAGATCCGCCGGTTTTGACACCGACATTGGTGCTTTCATTGAGAGTTCCTCCGTGTCGTCGCCGTTAGGTCCGATGGCTCCTTTGATCATCAACAACGATGCGGTCCAGGGTGAGACTTTTCTCCCCGGACAGATCTTCGTCTTCAGCGGCTTCGCTCTGCGGGCCAATTTGCTCGGCCACCTGGGGCAGATCAAAAGCTACGCCCCTGGCCATCAGGTCAGGTTTGGAAGCTTAAACTACACGGCCGACATCCGCGGAGGCTTGATCTTCAATGGGTTCGAGCCACAGCCAAGTGCGCCGCACTATCTCGAGGGGCATGATCTAGCTCTGCCTCTGGATAGTGTCCTGGAGGCCGCTCACGCATCGGTTCCGACCCCCAACGCGGAGCCTATTGCGCCAATCGAGGACGAGCGGTTGGACGTCACCTCGGGGGCTGCGATCTCAAAGGCGATCGAGCCGAACGCTAGCCCCGCACTCTGCATGATCCATGACTCCGAGGATCCGGACTCCGAACCCCCCGCGCCCCTGCCAATCGAATCCGATTGGGCGCCGATAATGGAGTTCACCGCCGCAGACATCTTTCAGCACTCGCCTTTTGGCGACATCCTGAATTCTCTTAAGTCTCTCTCTTTATCAGGAGAGCCCTGGCCGGACTACGGTCAGCGAGGATGGGATACGGACGATGAAGAAATTCAAAGCCCACCCACCACCCACTTTGTAGCCACTGTCGACGATTTAACCGACATGATTGACTTCGGCTCCGAAGACATCGACGGTATGGACGACGATGTAGGAGACAAACAGGAACCAGCACCTATAGGGCATTGGAAGGCCACCTCGTCATATGACATATATATGGTGGATACTCCAAAAGACGGAGATGGCGATGGAACAGTGGGGGATGACACCCCCAAGAAACAGCCAAAGCGCCGGCGTCAGCGGCGCCGCTCTAAATCCCGCCAAAGCAAAAACGGTGATTCCGGCACAGGAGATAATACTACCCCGGATAGCGCCGAAGAACACCCACCTCAGCAAGATTCGGCACAGGAAGATGGAGAAGCTAGCCCTCATGAGAGAGCGGCAGACCGAGAGGTCGAGGATGATAACTATATGCCTTCCTCCGAAGACGAGGCAAGCCTCGATGACGATGAATTCATCATACCATCAGACCCCGCCGAACAAGAGCATTTTAGACGCAGGCTTTTAGCCACGACAAGCAGCCTCAAGAAAAAGCAGCAGCAGCTTAGAGCTGCCCAAGATTTGCTAGCTGACAGATGGACTGAAGTCCTTGCGGCCGAAGAGTATGAACTCGAACGCCCCTCCAAGAGTTACCCAAAGCGCATGCCGCTACCCCGATCAGAGGAGGAAGCACCTACATCATCAGCGCATGACATGGCAGACCGGCCACCTCGCGGCCGCGACAGAGAGGTCTCTCGGCCCTCCACCCAAGCCATGCCCCGACGCCGCTCAACTAAGGCACGGGAAAATGCGCCAGACCTGCGAGACGTACTGGAGGACAAGGCAAGACAAACAAGATCGATCTACGGATCGCGCAGGCGCCCTACGGCACGTGACGATGATCTTCACTCCGGATACAACAAATCCGGTCGGGCCGAACACAACAGATATAGCTCTTCCGAGCTACGTCGTGATATAGCCCAGTACAGAGGCGCCGCACACCCGCTATGCTTCACGAATGAAGTAATGGAACATAAAATCCCAGAGGGTTTCAAACCCGTAAACATCGAATCATACGATGGCACAACAGACCCGGCGGTATGGATCGAGGATTATCTCCTTCACATCCACATGGCACGCGGCGATGATCTACACGCCATCAAATACCTCCCGCTCAAACTTAAAGGACCGGCCCGGCATTGGCTTAACAGCTTGCCAGCAGACTCAATCGGTTCTTGGGAGGACCTGGAAGCCGCATTCCTCGACAACTTCCAGGGCACTTACGTGCGACCACCGGATGCCGACGACTTAAGCCACATAATTTAGCAGCCAGAGGAATCGACCAGACAATTCTGGACATGGTTCCTAACAAAGAAAAACCAGATAGTCGACTGTCCGGATGCAGAGGCCCTAGCAGCCTTCAAGCATAACATCCGCGACGAATGGCTTGCCCGGCACCTGGGACAGGAAAAGCCGAAATCTATGGCAGCCCTCACGACACTCATGACCCGCTTTTGCGCAGGAGAAGACAGCTGGCTAGTTCGCAGTAACAACTTATCAAAGAACCCTGGTAATTGGATACCAAGGACAAAAGTGGCAGGACACGTCGGAATAAGCAAAAACGCCGCGTTGGCAGCGACAACAATGAAGACACGGCAGTTAATGCCGGATTCAAAGGCTATAAATCCGGTCAGCGGAAAAAGCCATTTAAAAAGAATACTCAGGGCCCGTCCAGTTTGGACCGAATACTCGACCGCTTGTGCCAGATACATGGCACCCCCGAAAGGCCAGCCAATCACACTAACAGAGATTGTTGGGTGTTCAAGCAGGCAGGCAAATTAAGAGCCGAAAACAAAGACAAGGGGCTGCACAGCGACGACGAGGAGGAGCCCAAGCCGCCGAACAACAATGGACAGAAGGGCTTTCCCCCACAAGTGCGGACGGTGAACATGATATACGCAACCCACATTCCCAAGTGGGAGCGGAAGCGTGCGCCATGGGATGTATACGCGATGGAGCTAGTCGCCCCAAAGTTCAACCCATGGTCCTCCTGCCCGATCACTTTTGATCGAAGGGACCATCCCACTGGCATCCGTCATGGCGGCTTCGCCGCACTGGTTCTCGACCCAATCATCAACGGATTTCATCTCACAAGAGTCCTCATGGACGGCGGTAGTAGCCTGAACCTGCTTTATCAGGATACAGTGTGGAAAATGGGCATAGATCCCTCAAGGATTAAGCCCACAAAAACGACCTTTAAAGGCGTTATACTAGGTGTAGAAGCCAACTGTACAGGCTCAGTAACACTTGACGTGGTCTTCGGATCCCCGGACAATTTCCGAAGCAAAGAGTTAATCTTCGATATAGTCCCGTTTCGCAGTGGCTATCACGCCCTGCTCAGACGAACCACATTTGCAAAGTTCAATGCGGTGCCGCACTACGCATATCTCAAGCTCAAGATGCCAGGCCCTCAAGGAGTAATCACGGTCAACAGAATCACCGAATGCTCCCTCCGTACGGAGGAGCACACGGCGGCTCTCGCAGCGGAAGTGCAAAGTAGCCTTCTTAGGCAATTCTCCAGTCCGGCCGTTAAAAAGCCAGACACTGCCAAGCGCGCCCGGAGTAACCCACAGCAGGACCGCCTGGCGCACTATGAGCAAGCGTAGCAATGCGGCCCCAACCCCAGCTCTCGCGACATAGCGAAACCAGTACCTCGCGTACATAACTACGCCCTTGAAATACCATGGGCACAGGGGAAGGGGCACAGTAACGGCACGCCCAAAATACGGCTTAAAACGTACTAGGGGCTGCCGGATTCTTTTTTAATTTTTTCTTACTTTCAGGACTCCATACTTCGGACGACCTGTGCGGCAATTCAACTGCCGCATAAACGATGCAAGATCCAGGGAGGCAGACAAGCCATGCCGCATTATGGAACTCCCAGGTGGTCTCTATTACGAGCGGTATACCTGTTTTAAATACAATTCCGCGGCCTGCCCCTGGTCAGGACATACTAAATAGTCCAATATCTTTTGCTTATTGCACTACTTGTATCGTTCGGCTTTGATAAATAGCCTCTTTATAAACAATGCATAGCTTTCTGTCTATTTTTCGCATTATCATCTTTTCATATATATATATATGTTTATGACATGTTGCACCCGTACACTGTGGTACCGCAAAATACGCCAGGGGCTTTAGTACCCATAAATATGGCGTGAGAAGTCTGTACACTTTCACAAGTGCGGCACCCCGAACTTATAGCACTATATGCATCAGCTCCGAATCATGATTTGGGTCAATAGTTGGGTTTGCCCGGCTCCTATGTTTTGGTGCCTTACGTTCCGCTATATCGGCTAAGGTAGCACTAGGAGAACCACTGCGATTGTGCCCCGGTTGAGCTGGGTTAAGCACCTCGGTGGAGAAAGCTAAAACTGACTGTCATGATGTGGCGAGAGACCGGTCGCTGTTCGAGAGGTTTTTTGAGTCCCTAAAGGCTTATGCCGCTTCGAGCGAGGATCTGGCTTTGTCCGGCCAAGGCGTGGATAGCGCCCTGAACTCGGTCTTCCGAACTAGGGGCTTCGCCGAAATTTAAAATTATAGAGTTCTATGGCTAAGTGAGAATGTTCAAGCATTATAGTCCGATTGCCTGGTTCATTGTGCTGACCGCCTCCCTCGAAGGACCCAACTATGGGAAAAAGAGCGCTCAGGTTTATCCCGAACACCCCAGCACTAGTGGCATGGGGGCAGAAGTCGACGACTGGCCATCTCTCAATTTTTGATAAACGGCCGCACAGAAAGTAATATTTTAAATTTAACAAGCATTGCTTAGCGCATATGAACAAGTTTTCAGCGCACAGGATAAACACGAGCGAGTTCATTCAAAAATTACATCCTTGGTACATTCATCCGCCACAAGGCGGGCACCCGCAAGAACATCCTTATAGTAGTTCTTGGGCTTGCGATGCTCCTTCCCCGGCGGCGGCCCGTCCCTCACAAGCTTCTCACCGTCCAGCTTACCCCAGTGCACCTTTGCACGGGCAAGGGCCCTACGGGCACCTTCGATGCAGATGGAGCGCTTGATGACCTCGAGCCTTGGACAGGCCTCCACCAGTTGTCGCACCAGCCCGAAGTAGCTCCCAGGGAGGGCCTCTCCGGGCCACAGCCGAACTATGAAGCCCTTCATGGCCTGTTCGGCCGCCTTGTGGAGCTCGACCAGCTATTTCAGCTGGTCGCTCAAGGGCACAGGGTGTCCGGCCTCAGCATACTAAGACCTGAATACCTTCTCCGTCGAGCTGCCCTCTTCGGCTCAGTAGAATGCGGCGGCATCGGATACGCTGCGGGGAAGATCTGCGAATGCCCCTGGAGAGCTCCGGATTCGGGTAAGTAACAAGTACTTTACTTTTATACTTCTGCTTTGCATAAAGAATGCCTTACCCACCGCTATCTTTTTCATCTCCTCCAACTCTTGGAGGGACTTTTGGGCTTCGGCCTTGGCAGACTTGGCAGTCTCAAGGGCCGCCGCGAGCTCGGACGCTTGCGTCTTGGACTCAAGCTCCAAACTCTCATGTTTTTTCATGAGATCCTGAAGCTCCTGCTGCACCTCACCGACCTGGGCCTCAAGTTTCTCTCGCTCGGTGCACCTCGCGTCCATTTTCTTTTCGGCCTCGGACAGCGCCTACTTGAGGGTCGCCACCTCAGTCGTGGCCCCTACAATAAGCAGTACAATCCTGTTATTTTTTGCAATCATGTCTTTTTATAGGCACTTTTTCTGTAAGGTATTTCTTACCTTCTTTCTCCTCGAGCTGCCGTTTGGCAAGGCCGAGGTCTTGCTTGGTCCGCTCGAGGCCCTGTTTCAGGGCACCCACCTCCGCAGTCAGTGCGGCGGTGGCTAGCAGCGAAGCCTGCATACGCATATTGACTCTTTGTTGTTAGACTTCTGTGAAATTTAAGAGATCCTCTATTCGGCTTTTCTTTCCAAACGCCAAACAGAGCATCAGGGGCTACTGTCTATGCGGTTATATTTTTACATATTTTTTACTTACCTTGAAGCCTGTTAGAAGGCTAGCGCAAGCTTCAGCCAGTCTGCTCTTGGCGGACTGAACCTTCTGGATCACCGTACTCATAATAGTACGATGCTCCTCGTCGATGGAGGCGCCGTCAAGCACCTTCAGCAGATTGTCCGGCACCTCCGGTTGGACGGAGGCTGCCGGCTCAGAAGGCTTACTCCTCTTGGAAGGAGTTTGCCTACCGCGGTCCGGAACTGTTGTAGATTTCGGTGTGGTGTCCGGCTCAAAGCCAGACTTGGAGCCCTGGGGGGCCTTATCCCCTTCACTCCTGGAGTCCGGGAGGTTGCCTTGCGGCTCCTCCAGGACCGCCTCCTCCTGCCCCGGAGCTCGTCGCGACGCCACTTCGGCGTCGTCCACAGTGCGGGGGGAGACAACGGGCGGAACTGAGTTCACGTCCGATGAGTCCAGGGAGCCGCCCGACGATTCGTCGACTTCGGCCCAGGGCGGACTGCATAATTACATTCGACATTAGGGAAAGCTGTGCAACAAAGGAACATCATGAGTTACTCTAATATCCGAACTTACGATTTCGCCGGACGCTTGGCCCTGTTTGGCCACTCCTCTTCGCCCTCTTCGGCGTCGGGAGCGTAGTCCGGCGGAGGGGTCTTCCTTTTCCTAGACCCCTCGGCCTCCCCTGTTGGGGCGGCCTTCCTCTTCTCTCCTCTCTCCGCTGGGGGGGGGGAGAGTCTTCTTCTTCCTCCTCCTCGTTTTCACGGGAGGAGGGCGTCTCGGACTCGTCAGATGACGAGCCCGACACCACCATGTTGCGGGCACTCTTTCGAGTCCCCGTGGTCTTCTTCTTCTTGGCCTTCTTCTCCGGCACCACATAAGGCGCCGGAACCAGCAGCTTCACTAGTAAAGATGGGGCTGGATCTTCGGGCAGCGGAGCCGGACAGTTAATCGGTCCGGATATCACCCGCCAAGCCTGTCAAAGGTAAGGGAGTTTAGATCCCGCATAGAGTCAAACTATGAAAAAAGCTTAAACATCCTGTAAAAGGTGTAGATGGCTTACCTCACTAGCATGACGCTGCGAGCTGTATCCGCGGTCCTCAGAAGCGGATGTGGGAGCCTCGGCGCCCTTGAATAGCATCTTCCAGGCGTCTTCGTACGTCGTGTCAAAGAGCCTGTTGAGGGTTTGATGCTGCGCCAGGTTGAACTCCCACAGATTGAAATCTCATTGTTGGCACGGGAGGATCCGGCGGACGAGCATAACCTGGATTACATTGACAAGCCGGACTGGCTTGTTCACCAGGGACTGGATGCATGTTTGCAATCCGGTCACCTCTTTTTCGTCACCCCACGACAGGCCCGTCTCTTTCCAGGACACAAGCCGCGTGGGGGGTCCGGATCGGAACTCGGGGGCTGCGGTCCATTTCGGATCGCGTGGCTCGGTGATGTAAAACCACCCAGATTGCCATCCCTTTAGGGTCTCCACAAAAGAGCCCTCGAACCATAGGACGTTGGCCATCTTGCCCGCCATGGCGCCTCCGCACTCCGCCTGGCTACCGCGTACCACCTTGGGCTTGACGTTGAAGGTCTTGAGCCAGAGGCCGAAATGGGGGCGGACGCGGAGAAAAGCCTCGCACACGACGATAAACGCCGAGATGTTGAGGATGAAGTTCGGGGCCAGATCGTGGAAATCCAGGCCGTAGTAGAACATGAGCCCCCTGACAAATGGGTGGAGTGGAAAACCCAGTCCGCGGAGGAAGTGGGGGAGAAACACTACCCTCTCATGGGGCCTTGGGGTGGGGAGAAGCTGCCCCTCCTCGGGAAGCCGGTGCGCGATGTCCTTGGACAAGTATCCGGCCTTCCTTCGCTTTTTGACTTGTCCCTCCGTGACGGAGGAGACCATCCACTTGCCTCCCACTCCGGACATTGCTGGAGAAGGTTGAGGTGGGAAGTGCGGGCTTGGGCGCTGGAGCTTGAGTGCGCAGGAGATGGATAGGCAAAGGAGGAAGAAGGCGTAGGTAAAAAGGTGGATCCTTATCCCCTTATATGGGCGGATGCGGTTGTGCGTCCCCACCTGCCTAGTAAAACTCGCTTGCCTCCCAAGCGCCGTGATAAGTGGCGCGGTTGGGTTACCCACGTCCGTATTGATGAGAATCCCGTAAAAGGGGGGTACACGATCTCTGCTTCGACAAGACGTGCCAAGGAAACCGCCTCGCAAAACACGCTGAGGTGGAAAAGTAAAAACGATTTGAGTAAAGGACTTGGCCGTAGTGTGATGGCGCACTGCAGAATACGTCAGCAGATTTGATTTGTGTTAATATTATTCTCTCTATGGCAATATGTGGAAGCTTATTTTGCAGAGCCGGACACTACTCTTGGTGTTTACAATCTTCTATGAAGGACTTGGAGGAGGAACCCGCCTTGCAATGCCGAAGACAATTTGCGCGCCGGACTCATCGTCATTGAAGCTTGATTTAGGGGCTACTGAGGGAGTCCTGGATTAGGGGGTGTTCGGGTAGCCGGACTATACCTTCAGCCGGACTCCAGGACTATGAAGATATAAGATTGAAGACTACGTCCTGTGTCCGGATGGGACTTTCCTTGGCGTGGAAGGCAAGCTTGGCGATGCGGATATTCAAGATCTCCTACCATTGTAACCGACTCTATGTAACCCTAACCCTATCCGGTGTCTATATAAACCGGAGGGTTTTAGTCCATAGGACAACTTCATCAACTCCATAGACAACAATCATACCATAGGCTAGCTTCTAGGGTTTGGCCTCCTTGATCTCGTGGTAGATCTACTCTTGTACTACCCATATCATCAATATTAATCAAGCAGGATGTAGGGTTTTACCTCCATCGAGAGGGCCCGAACCTGGGTAAAACATCGTGTTCACTGCCTCCTATTACCATCCGGCCTAGACGCACAGTTCGGGACCCCCTACCCGAGATCCGCCGGTTTTGACACCGACAGAGGGGGAGGGCCGTCCCTCTACTATGGCGTGCCCTGGGGAGTCCTACTCCCACCGGGAGTAGGATTCCCCCCTTCCATGTAGTAGGAGTAGGATAGAAGGAAAGGGAAAAGAGAAGGGAAGAGAAGGAGGGGGCGCGACCCTCCCCCCTAGTCCAATTTGGACTAGGCCTGGGGGGGGCGCAGCCTGCCCTAGGCAGACCCTCTCTCTTTCCCCTAAAGCCCAATAAGGCCCATATACTCCCCGACGAATTCCCGTAACTCTCCGGTACTCCGATAAATACCCGAACCACTCAAAACCTTTCCGATGTCCAAATATAGCCTTCAAATATATCAATCTTTACGTCTCAAACATTTCGAGACTCCTCGTCATGTCCCTGATCTCATCCGGGACTTCAAACAACCTTCGGTACATCAGAACACATAAACTCGTAATACAAACCGTCACAGAATGTTAAGCGTGTGGACCCTACGGGTTCGAGAACTATGTAGACATGACTGAGACTCATCTCTGGTCAATGACCAATAGCGGAACCTGGATGCTCATATTGGTTCCTACATATTCTACGAAGATCTTTATCGGTCAAACCGCATAACAACATACGTTGTTCCCTTTATCATCGGTATGTTACTTGCCTGAGATTTGATCATCGGTATATCAATACCTAGTTCAATCTCGTTACCGGCAAGTTACTCATTCTGTAATGCATCATCCCGCAACTAACTCATTAGTCACATTGCTTGCAAGGCTTATGGTGATGTGCACTACCGAGAGGGCCCAGAGATACCTCTCCGATAGATGGAGTGACAAATCCTAATCTCGATCTATGCCAACTCAACAAACACCATTGGAGACACCTTTAGAGCATCTTTATAATCACCCAGTTATGTTGTGACGTTTGATAGCACACAAGGTGTTCCTCCGGTATTCGGGAGTTGCATAATCTCATAGTCAGAGGAACATGTATAAGTCATGAAGAAAGCAGTAGCAATAAAACTGAACGATCATTATGCATTTATGCTAAGCTAACGGATGGGTCATGTCCATCACATCATTCTCTAATGATGTGATCCCGTTTATCAAATGACAGCACATGTCCATGGCTAGGAAACTTAACCATCTTTGATTAACGAGCTAGTCAAGTAGAGGCATACTAGGGACACTCTGTTTGTCTATGTATTCACACATGTACTAAGTTTCCTGTTAATACAATTCTAGCATGAATAATAAGCATTTATCATGTTATAAGGAAATATAAATAACAATTATATTATTGCCTCTAGGGCATATTTCCTTCATCGATACGAGTGAGAAAATCTAATCGTAGTCAACACCTTGAACTTGTTGAAAACATTTTTGCGACAATTAGAGCTTTGTAGATAGTAACACTATTATCAGCGTCTGTCTTCCTCTTGAAGATCCATTTATTCTCAATGACTCACCGATCATCGGGCAAGTCAATCAAAGTCTATACTTTGTTCTCATACATGGATCCCATCTCAGATTTCATGGCCTCAAGCCATTTTGTGGAATCTGGGCTCATCATTGCTTCCTCATAGTTCTTAGGTTCGTCATGGTCTTGTAACATGACTTCCAGACCAGGATTACCGTACCACACTGGTGCGAAACGTACTCTGGTTGACCTACGAGGTTCGGTAGTAACTTGATCTGAAGTTTCATGATCATCATCATTAAGTTCCTCACTAATTGGTGTAGGCATCACTGAAACTGATTTCGGGAGAAGGTACAATTACCTCATCAAGTTCTACTTTTCTCCCACTCACTTCTTTCGAGAGAAAACTCCTTCTCTAGAAAGGACCCATTCTTAGAAACAAATATCTCGCCTTCAGATCTGTGATAGAAGGTGTACCCAACAGTTTCTTTTGGGTATCCTATGAAGACGCACTTCTCCGATTTGGGTTTGAGCTTATCAGGCTGAAACTTTTTCACATAAGCATCGCAACCCCAAACTTTAAGAAACGACAGCTTAGATTTCTTGCTAAATCACAGTTCATACAGTGTCGTCTCAACGGATTTTTAGACGGTGCCCTATTTAATGTGAATGAAGTTGTCTCTAATGCATAACCCCAAAACGATAGTGGTAATTCGGTAAGAGACATCATAGGTTGCACTATATCTAATAAAGTATGGTTATGACGTTCGGACACACCATTAAATTGTGGTGTTCCAGGTGGCGTGAGTTGCGAAACTATTTCATGTTGTTTCAAATGAAGACCAAACTCGTAACTCAAATATTTGTTTCCGCGATCAGATCGTAGAAACTTTATTTTCTTGTTACGATTATTTTCCACTTCACTCTGAAATTCTTTGAACTTTTCAAATATTTCAGACTTATGTTTCATCAAGTAGATATGCCCATATCTGCTCAAATCATCTGTGAAGGTCAGAAAATAACGATACCCGCCGCGAGCCTCAACACTCATTGGACCGCACACATCATTATGTATTATTTCCAACAAGTCTGTTGCTCGCTCCATTGTTTCGAAGAATGGAGTCTTAGACATCTTGCCCATGAGGCATGGTTTGCAAGCATCAAGTGATTCCAAAAGTCCATCAGCATGGAGTTTCTTCATGCACTTTACACCAATATGACCTAAACGACAGTGCCACATATAAGTTACACTATCATTATTAACTTTGCATCTTTTGGCTTAAATACTATGAATATGTGTATCACTACGATCGAGATTCAATAAACCATTTATATTGACTGTATGACCATAGAAGGTTTTATTCATGTAAGTAGAACAACAATTATTCTTTGACTTAAATGAATAACCGTATTGCAATAAACATGATCCAATCATATTTATGCTCAATGCAAACACCAAATAACATTTATTTTAGGTTTACCACTAATCTCGAAGGTAAAGGGAGTGTGCGATGGTGATCTTATCAACCTTGGAATCACTTCCAACTCACATCATCACCTCTCCCTTAACTAGTCTCTGTTTATTTTTGCAACTCCCGTTTTGAGTTACTACTCTTAGCAACTGAACCAGTATCAAATACTGAGGGGTTGCTATAAACACTAGTAAAGTACACATCAATAACATGTATATCAAATATACCTTGATTCACTTTGCCATCCTTCTTATCCGCCAAGTATGTAGGGCAGTTCCACTTCCAGTGACCATTTTCTTTGTAGTAGAAGCACTCAGTTTAGGCTTGGGTCTAGCTTTGGGCTTCATCATGGGAGTGGCAACTTTCTTACCATTCTTCTTGAAGTTCCCTTTCTTTCCCTTGCCCTTTTGCTTGAAACTAGTGGTCTTGTCAACCATCAACACTTGATGCTTTTTCTTGATTTCTACCTTCGCCAATTTCAGCATCGCGAAGAGCTTGGGAATCATTTCCGTTATCCCTTGCATATTATAGTTCATCACGAAGTTCTAGTAACTTGGTGATAGTGACTAGAGAACTCTGTCAATCACTATCTTATCTGGAAGATTAACTCCCACTTGATTCAAGTGATTGTAGTACTCAGACATTCTGAGCACACACTCACTAGCTGAGCTATTCTCCTCCATCTTGTAGGCAAAGTATTTGTCAGAGGTCTCATACCTCTCGACATGGGCATGAGTCTGAAATACTAATTTCAACTCTTGGAACATCTTATATGCTCCATGGTATTCAAATCATTTTTGAAGTCCCGGTTTTTAAGCCGTAAAGCCTGGTGCACTAAACTATCAAGTAGTCATCATATCGAGATTATCAAAACGTTCATAACGTCTGCATCTGCTCCTGCAATAGGTCCGTCACCTAGTGGTGCATCAAGGGCATAATTCTTCTGTGCACCAATGAGGAAAATCCTCAGATCACGGAGCTAGTCCGCATCATTGCTACTAACATCTTTCAATGTAGTTTTCTCTAGGAACATATCATAAATAAAACAGGGAAGCTATACACGAGCAATTGATCTACAACATAGTTATGCAAATACTATCAGGACTAAGTTCATGATAAATTAAAGTTCAATTAATCATATGACTTAAGAACTCCCACTTAGATAGACATCCCTCTAATCATCTAAGTGATCACGTGATCCATATCAACTAAACCATGCCGATCATCACGTGAGATGGAGTAGTTTTCAATGGTGAACATCACTATGTTGATCATATCTGCTATATGATTCACGCTCGACCTTCCGGTCTCAGTGTTCCGAGGCCATATCTGCATATGCTAGGCTCATCAAGTTTACCCCGGGTATTCTGCATGTGCAAAACTGGCTTGCACCCGTTGTATGTGAACGTAGAGCTTATCACACCCGATCATCACATGGTGTCTCAACACGAAGAACTGTCGCAACGGTGCATACTCAGGGAGAACAGTTATACCTTGAAATTTTTGTAAGGGATCATCTCATAATGCTACCGTCGTACTAAGCAAAATAAGATGCATAAAAGATAAACATCACATGCAGTCGAAATATGTGACATGATATGGCCATCATCATCTTGTGCCTTTGATCTCCATCTCCAAAGTACCGTCATGATCTCCATTATCACCGGCATGACACCATGATCTCCATCATCTTGATCTTTATCAACGTGTCATCACATGGTCGTCTCACCAACTATTGCTTTTGCAACTATTGCTATCGCATAGTGATGAAGTAAAGCAATTATATGGTGCTTGCATCTTTATGCATAAAGAGACAATCATAAGGCTCCTGCCAGTTGCCGATAGCTTTAACAAAACATGACCATCTCATACAACAATTTATATAATCACGTCTTGACCATATCACATCACAACATGCCCTGCAAAAACAAGTTAGACGTCCTCTACTTTGTTGTTGCAAGTTTTACGTGGCTGCTACGGTCTTGTAGCAAGAACTGTTCTTACCTACGCATCAAAACCACAACGTAGTATAGTGATTGCTTTTTGATCTTCAGAAAGAAACCTCTTCATTGAAATCGATTCAACTAAAGTTTGAGAAACTGACACCCAGTAGCCACTTGTGTGCGAAGCACGTCGGTAGAACCAGTCTCGCGAAAGCGTATGTGTAATGTCGGTTTGTGCCGCTTCATCCAACAATACCGCCGAATCAAGAAACAACTAGTGACAGCAAGTGCTACCTCTTGAGCACTACGTTGGTTTTCCCTTGAAGAGGAAAGGGTGATGCAACAAAGTAGCGTAAGTATTACCCTCAGTTTTTGAGAACCAAGGTATCAATCTAGTAGGAGACTACACGCAAGTCACCTCGCACCTACACAAACAAATAAGAACCTTTCAACCAACGCGATAAAGGGGTTGTCAATCCCTTCATGGCCATTTGCAAAAGTGAGATCTGATAGAGATAATAAGATAAATATTTTTGGTATTTTTATGATATAGATTGAAAATAAAGATTGCAAAGTAAAATAGATTGGAAACTTATATGATGGAAAATACACCCGAGCGCCATAGGTTTCACTAGTGGCTTCTCTCAAGATAGCATAAGTATTACGGTGGGTAAACAAATTACTGTCGAGCAATTGATAAAAAAGTGCGTAATTATGAGAATATCTAGGTATGATCATGTATATAGGCACCACATCCACGACAAGTAGACCGAAACGATTCTGCATCTACTACTATTACTCCACACATCAACCGCTATCCAGCATGCATCTAGAGTATTAAGTTCATAAGAACAGAGTAACGCATTAGGCAAGACGACATGATGTAGAGGGATAAACTCAAGCAATATGATTAAACCCCATCTTTTTATCCTCGATGGCAACAATACAATAAGTGCCTTGTTGCCCCTGCTGTCGCTGGGAAAGGTGAAGGAAATATGCCCTAGAGGCAATAATAAAGTTATTATTTATTTCCTTATATCATGATAAATGTTTATTATTCATGCTAGGATTGTATTAACCGGAAACATGATACATGTGTGAATACATAGACAAAGATAGTGTCACTAGTATGCCTCTACTTGACTAGCTCGTTGATCAAAGATGGTTATGTTTCCTAGCCATAGACAAAGAGTTGTCATTTGATTAACGGGATCACATCATTAGGAGAATGATGTGATTGACTTGACCCATTCTGTTAGCTTAGCACTTGATCGTTTAGTTTGTTGCTATTGCTTTCTTCATGACTTATACATGTTCCTATGACTATGAGATTATGCAACTCCCGTTTACCGGAGGAACACTTTGTGTACTACCCAAACGTCACAACGTAACTGTGTGATTATAAATGTGCTCTACAGGTGTCTCCGAAGGTACTTGTTGGGTTGGTGTATTTCGAGATTAGGATTTGTCACTCCGATTGTCGGAGAGGTATCTCTGGGCCCACTCGGTAATTGATACGTCTCCAACGTATCTATAATTTTTGATTGCTCCATGCTATATTATCTACTGTTTTGGACTATATTGGGCTTTATTTTCCACTTTTATATTATTTTTGGGACTAACCTATTAACCGGAGGCCCAGCCCAGAATTGCTGTTTTTTGCCTATTTCAGTGTTTCGAAGAAACATAATATCAGACGGAGTCCAAACGGAATAAAATCTTCGGGAACGTGATTTTCTCACCGAACGTGATCCAGGAGACTTGGACCCTGCTCCAAGGAACAAAAGAGGCGGTCACGAGGGTGGGGGGCGCCCCCCCTAGGGTGCGCCCCCTGCCTCGTGGGCCCCTCGTTGCTCCTCCAACGTACTTCTTCCTCCTATATATACACACGGTACCCCCAAACGATCAGAACAGGAGCCAAAAACCTAATTCCACCACCGCAAGTTTCTGTATCCATGAGATCCCATCTTGGGGCATGTTCCGGAGCTCCGCCAGAAGAGGGCCGTCATCATGGAGGGATTCTACATCATCCTAGCCTCTCCGATGAAGTGTGGTAGTTTACCTCAGACCTTTGGGTCCATAGTTAGTAGCTAGATGGCTTCTTCTCTCTTTTTGGATCTCAATACAATGTTCTCCACCTCTCTTGTGGAGATCTATTCGATGTAATCTTCTTCTTTTGCGGTGTGTTTGTTGAGACTGATGAATTGTGGTTTTATGATCAAGTCTATCTATGAACAATATTTGAATCTTCTCTGAATTCTTTTATGTATGATTGGTTACCTTTGCAAGTCTCTTCGAATTATCCGTTTGGTTTGGCGAACTAGATTGGTAGTTCTTGCCATGGGAGAAGTGCTTAGCTTTGGGTTCGATCTTGCGGTGTTCTTTCCCAGTGACAGAAGGGGCAACAAGACACGTGTTGTATCATTGCTATCGAGGATAACAAGATGGGGTTTATTTCATATTGCATGAATTTATCTCTCTACATCATGTCATCTTGCTTAAAGCGTTACTCTGTTTTTAACTTAATACTCTAGATGCATGCTGGATAGCGGTCGATGAGTGGAGCAATAGTAGTAGATGCAGAATCGTTTCGATCTACTTTTCACGGACGTGATGCCTATATACATGATCATGCCTAGATATTCTCATAACTATGCTCAATTCTGTCAATTGCTCAACAGTAATTTGTTCACCCATCGTAGAAAACTTATGCTCTCGAGAGAAGCCACTAGTGAAACCTATGGCCCCCGGGTCTATTCTCATCATATCAATTTCCATCACTTTAATCTTGTTTTGTTTTTACTTTGCCTTTTACTTTTCACCTTGCATCTTTATATCAAAAATACCAAAAATATTATCTATCGGATCTCACTTCCGTAAGTGACCGTGAAGGGATTGACAACCCCTAATCGCGTTGGTTGCGTTGAGCTCTTTGTGTTGTGTACGTACGAGGGACTCGCGCGTGGCCTCCTACTGGATTGATACCTTGGTTCTCAAAAACTGAGGGAAATACTTACGCTACTCTGCTGCATCATCCCTTCCTCTTCGAGGAAAACCAACGCAAGCTCAATACATAGCAAGAAGGATTTCTGGCAGCGTTGCCGGGGAGTCTACGCAAAAAGTCAACATACCAACTACCCATCACAATCCCTATCTCCTGCATTACATTATTTGCCATTTGCCTCTCGTTTTTCTCTCCCCCACTTCACCCTTGCCGTTTTAGTCGCCCTCTCTTTCTCCTTCCCCTTCTCCTTCTTCGTTTGCCTCTTTTTGCCCATTTGCTTTTGTTTGCTCGTGTGTTATATTACTTGTTTGTCGCGATGGCTCAAGATACTACCAAATTGTGTGACTTCACCAATACCAACAATAATGATTTTCTTAGCACTCCGATTGCTCCTCTTGCCAATACTGAATCTTGTGAAATCAATACTGCTTTGTTGAATCTCGTTATGAAAGATCAATTCGCCGGCCTTCCTAGTGAAGATGCCGCTACTCATCTGAATAGCTTCTTTGATTTATGTGATATGCCAAAGAAAAAAGATGTCAATAATGATGTCGTTAAATTGAAGCTATTTCCTTTTTCGCTTAGAGATCGTGCTAAAGCTTAGTTTTCGTCTTTGCCTAAAAATAGTATTGATTCTTGGAACAAGTGCAAAGATGCTTTTATCTCTAAGTATTTTCCTCCCGCTAAGATCATCTCTCTTACAAACGATATTATGAATTTTAAGCAACTTGATCATGAGCATGTTGCACAAGCTTGGGAGAGAATGAAATTAATGATACGTAATTACCCTACTCATGGTTTAAATTTGTGGATGATTATACAAAATTTTTATGCCGGATTGAATTTTGCTTCTAGAAATCTTTTAGATTCGGCCGCGGGAGGCACTTTTATGGAAATCACTTTAGGAGATGCTACTAAACTCCTAGATAATATTATGGTTAATTATTCTCAATGGCATACTAAAAGATCTTCTGATAAAAAAGTGCACGCGATAGAAGAAATCAATGTTTTGAGTGGAAAGATGGATGAACTTATGAAATTATTTGCTACTAAGAGTGTTTCTTCTGATCCTAATGATATGCCTTTGTCTACCTTGATTGAGAATAACAATGAATCTATGGATGTGAATTTTGTTGGTAGGAATAATTTTGGTAACAACGCTTATAGAGGGAATTTTAATCCTAGGCCTTATCCTAGTAATCCTTCTAATAATTATGGGAATTCCTACAACAACTCTTATGGAAATTATAATAAGATGCCCTCTGATTTTGAATCTAATATTAAAGAATTTATTTCTTCGTAAAAGAATTTTAATGCTATGATTGAAGAAAAATTGCTTAAGATTGATGATTTGGCTAGGAACGTTGATAGAATTGCTCTTGATGTTGATGCTTTGAAACTTAGATCTATTCCACCTAAGCATGATATTAATGAGTCTCTAAAAGCCATGAGAATTTCAATTGATGAGTGTAAAGAAAGAACCGCTAGGATGCGTGCTTCCAACGATGCCTTTATTAAAGCGTGTTCTTCTAATTCTTATGAAAATCAAGATGAAGATCTAAAAGTTATTGATGTGTCCCCTATCAAATCTTTCTTTTGCAATATGAATCTTGATGAAACTGAATATGATCTTCCTTTACCTAGAAGGCTTTCCAAAAATTCGGAGTATTTAGATCTTTATGATGAAATTGACGAAAGTGGGATTGAAAGAAATAAAATTTTAGATGTTGCTAAACCCACTATATTGGATTTCAAGGAATTTACTTATGAAAGTTGCTCTTTGATTGATTGTATTTCTTTGTTGCAATCCATGCTAAATTCTCCGCATGCTTATAGTCAAAAGAAAGCCTTCACCGAACATATTGTTGATGCCTTGATGCAATCTTATGAAGAAAAACTTGAGTCGAAAGTCTCTATCCCTAGAAAACTCTATGATGAGTGGGAACCAACTATCAAAATTAAAATTAAAAATCATGAGTTTTATGCTTTGTGTGATTTGGGTGCTAGTGTCTCCACTATCCCCAAAACTTTGTGTGATTTGCTAGATTTCCGCGATCTTGATGATTGCTCCCTAAACTCGCATCTTGCGGATTCCATTATTAAGAAACCTATGGGAAGAATTAATGATGTTCTTATTGTTGCAAATAGGAATTATGTGCCCGTAGATTTCATTGTTCTTGATATAGATTGCAATCCTTCTTGCCCTATTATTCTTGGTAGACCTTTCCTTAGAACGGTTGGTGCGATTATTGATATGAAGGAAGGGAATATTAGATTCCAGTTTCCATTAAAAAGGGCATGGAACACTTTCCAAGAAATAAAATAAAATTGCCATATGAAACCATCATGAGAGCCACTTATGGATTGCCTTCCAAAGATGGCAATACCTAGATCTATCCTCGCTTTTATGCCTAGCTAGGGGCGTTAAACGATAGCGCTTGTTGGGAGGCGACCCAATTTTATTATTTTATTTTTTGTGTTTTTCTTCTGTTAGGGAATAAATAACCCATCTACCCTCTGTTTGGATGTGGTTTTGTGTTTTAATTAGTGTTTGTGCCAAGCTAGACCTATTGGATCATCTTGGATGATAGTTATTTGATCTTGCTGTAATTTCCAGAAACTTTGCGTTCAGTGCCCGAATTACTAAAATTCATCAGAACGTGATAAAATACTGATTCCAATTGCTGCTGATCAATAAACAAATTATCTAGGTCGTATAATTTTGGTAGATTTTTTGGAGTTCCAGAAGTTTGCGTTAGTTACAGATTACTACAGACTGTTTTGTTTTTGACAGATTCTGTTTTTCGTGTGTTGTTTGCTTATTTTGATAAATCTATGGTTAGTAAAATAGTTTATAATCCATAGAGCAGTTGGAATACAGTAGGTTTAACACCAAAATAAATAAAGAATGAGTTCATTACAGTACCTTGAAGTGGTTTTATGTTTTCTTTCTCTAACGGAGCTCACGAGATTTTTATTGAGTTTTGTGTTGTGAAGTTTTCAAGTTTTGGGTGAGTTCTTTTGATGGATTATGGAACAAGGAGTGGCAAGAGCCTAAGCTTGGGGATGCCCATGGCACCCCCAAGATAATCCAAGGACACCAAAAAGTCAAAGCTTGGGGATGCCCCGGAAGGCATCTCCTCTTTCGTCCACTTCCATCGGTAATTTACTTGGAGCTATATTTTTATTCACCAACATGATATGTGTTTTGCTTGGAGCGTCTTGTATTATTTGTGTCTTTGTTTGTTAGTTTGCCACAATAATACTTGCTGTACACACCTTTTGAGAGAGTCATCTATGAATTAAAATTTGATAGAATACTCTATGTGCTTCACTTATATCTTTTGAGCTATGTAGTTTTGCTCTATGCACTTCACTTATATCTTTTGAGCGTTATAATTTTGCTCTATGTGCTTCACTTAGATCTTTTAGAGCACGGTGGTGGTTTGTTTTAAAATAAACTATTGATCGCTCATGCTTCACTTAAATTATTTTGAGAGTCTTAATAGCATGGCAATTTGCTTAATATAAATGTGCTTGGTGTTCAAGATATGTGAAATTTTCTTTTGAGTGCGTTGAATACTAAGAGAAGATTGAAGAATGATAATTGTTTTGAGATATGGAGGTGATAATATTAGAGTTATGCTAGTTTAGTAGTTGTGAATTTAAAGAATACTTGTGTTAAAGTTTGTGATTCCCGTAGCATGCATGTATGGTGAACCGTTATGTGATGAAGTCGGAGCATAATTTATTTATTGATTGTCTTCCTTATGAGTGGCGGTCGGGGACGAGCGATGGTCTTTTCCTATCAATCTATCCCCCTAGGATCATGCGCGTAATACTTTGCTTTGATAACTTCTAGCAATAAGTATATGAGTTCTTTATGACTAATGTTGAGTCCATGGATTATATGCACTTTTTCCCATCCTTCCACCATTGCTAGCCTCTCTAATACCGCGCACCTTTCTCCGATATCATACACCCACCATATACCTTTCTCAAAACAGCCACCATACCTACCTATCATGGCATTTCCATAGCCATTCCGAGATATATTGCCATGCAACTTTCCACCTTTCCGTTTATTATGACACGCTCCATCATTGTCATATTGCTAGCATGATCATGTAGTTGACATCGTATTTGTGGCAAAGCCACCATTCATAATTCTGTCATACATGTCACTCTTGATTCATTGCATATCCCGGTACACCGCCAGAGGCATTCATATAGAGTCATATTTGTTCTAAGTATCGAGTTGTAATTGTTGAGTTGTAAGAAAAATAAAAGTGTGATGATCATCATTTTCTAGAGCATTGTCCCAAGTGAGGAAAGGATGATGGAGACTATGATTCCCCCATAAGTCGGGATGAGACTCCGGACGAAAAAAAGAGGCCATAAAAAAGAGAAAAGGCCCAAATAAAAAAATGAGAGAAAAAGAGAGAAGGGACAGTGTTACTATCCTTTTACCACACTTGTGCTTCAAAGTAGCACCATGATCTTCATGATAGAGAGTCTCTCGTTATGTCACTTTCATATACTAGTGGGAATTTTTCATTATAGAACTGGGCTTGTATGTTCCAATGATGGGCTTTCTCAAATTGCCCTAGGTCTTCGTGAGCAAGCGAGTTGGATGCACACCCACTTAGTTTCTTTTGATGAGCTTTCATATACTTATAGCTCTAGTGCATCCGTTGCATGGCAATCCCTACTCACTCACATTGATATCTATTGATGGGCCTCTCCATAGCCCGTTGATACGCCTAGTTGATGTGAGACTATCTTCCCCTCTTTTTGTCTTCTCCACAACCACCATTCTATTCCACATAGTGCTACGTCCATGGCTCATGCTCATGTATTGCGTGAAGATTGAAAACGTTTTGAAAAAGTTAGAGTATGAAACAATTGCTTGGCTTGTCATCGGGGTTGTGCATGATTTAAATACTTTGTGTGGTGAAGATAGAGCATAGCCAGACTATATGATTTTGTAGGGATAACTTTTTTTGGCCATGTTATTTTGAGAAGACATAATTACTTTATTAGTATGCTTGAAGTGTTATTATTCTTTATGTCAATATGAACTTTATTCTTGAATCTTTCTAATATGAAAATCCATACCACAATTAAGAAACTTTGCATTGAAATTATGCCAAGTAGCACTCCGCATCAAAAATTCTCTTTTTATCATTTACCTACTCAAGGACGAGCAGGAATTAAGCTTGGGGATGCCTGATACGTCTCCAACGTATCTATAATTTTTGATTGCTCCATGCTATATTATCTACTGCTTTGGACTATATTGGGCTTTATTTTCCACTTTTATATTATTTTTGGGACTAACCTATTAACCGGAGGCCCATCCCAGAATTGCTGTTTTTTGCCTATTTCAGTGTTTCGAAGAAACAGAATATCAGACGGAGTCCAAACGGAATAAAATCTTTGGGAACGTGATTTTCTCACCGAACGTGATCTAGGAGACTTGGACCCTACTCCAAGGAACAAAAGAGGCGGTCACGAGGGTGGGGGGTGCACCCCCCTAGGGCGCGCCCCCTGCCTTGTGGGCCCCTCGTTGCTCCTCCGGCATACTTCTTCCTCCTATATATACACATGTACCCCCAAACGATCAGAACAGGAGCCAAAAACCTAATTCCACTGCCGCAACTTTCTGTATCCATGAGATCCCATCTTGGGGCCTGTTCCGGAGCTCCGCCAGAAGAGGGCCGTCATCACGGAGGGGTTCTACATCATCCTAGCCTCTCCGATGAAGTGTGAGTAGTTTACCTCAGACCTTCGGGTCCATAGTTAGTAGCTAGATGGCTTCTTCTCTCTTTTTGGATCTCAATACAATGTCCCCCCCCCCTCTCTTGTGGAGATCTATTTGATGTAATCTTCTTCTTTTGCGGTGTGTTTGTTGAGAACGATGAATTGTGGGTTTATGATCAAGTCTATCTATGAACAATATTTGAATCTTCTCTGAATTCTTTTATGTATGATTGGTTATCTTTGCAAGTCTCTTCGAATTATCCGTTTGGTTTGGCCAACTAGATTGGTAGTTCTTGCCATGGGGGAAGTGCTTAGCTTTGGGTTCAATCTTGCGGTGTTCTTTCCCAGTGACAGAAGGGGCAGCAAGACACGTATTGTATCGTTGCCATCGAGGATAACAAGATGGGGTTTATTTCATATTGCATGAATTTATCTCTCTACATCATGTCATCTTGCTTAAAGCGTTACTCTGTTTTTAACTTAATACTCTAGATGCATGCTGGATAGCGGTCGATGAGTAGTAGATGCAGAATCGTTTCGATCTACTTGTCACGGACGTGATGCCTATATACATGATCATGCCTAGATATTCTCATAACTATGCTCAGTTCTGTCAATTGCTCAACAGTAATTTGTTCACCCATCATAGAAAACTTATGCTCTCGAGAGAACCCACTAGTGAAACCTTTGGCCCCCGGCTCTATTCTCATCATATCAATTTCCATCACTTTAATCTTGTTTTGTTTTTACTTTGCCTTTTACTTTTCACTTTGCATCTTTATATCAAAAATACCAAAAATATTATCTATCGGATCTCACTTCTGTAAGTGACCGTGAAGGGATTGACAACCCCTAATCGCGTTGGTTGCATTAGCTCTTTGTGTTGTGTAGGTACGAGGGACTTGCGCGTGGCCTCCTACTGGATTGATACCTTGGTTCTCAAAAACCGAGGGAAATACTTACACTATTCTGCTGCATCATCCCTTCCTCTTCGGGGAAAACCAACGCAAGCTCAAGACGTAGCAGTAATACACATCACTTAAGCCTTGCAAGCATTGCAACTAATGAGTTAGTTGCGGGATGATGTATTACGGAACGAGTAAGGAGACTTGCCGGTAACGAGATTGAACTAGGTATTGAGATACCAACGATCGAATCTCGGGCAAGTAACATACCGATGACAAAGGGAACAACGTATGTTGTTATGCAGTTTGACCGATAAGGATCTTCGTAGAATATGTAGGAGCCAATATGAGCATCCAGGTTCCGCATAGTTCTCGATCATGTCTCGGTCATGTCTACATAGTTCTCGAACCCGTAGGGTCCGCACGCTTAAAGTTCGATGACGGTTATATTATGAGTTTATGTGTTTTGATTACCGAAGGTAGTTCGGAGTCCCAGATGAGATTGGGGACATGATGAGGAGTCTCGAAATGGTCGAGACATAAAGATCGATATATTGGACGACTATATTTAGACATCGGAAAGGTTCCGAGTGGTTTGGGTATTTTTCGGAGTACCGGGGAGTTACGAGAATACGAGGGAAGAAGTATATGGGCCTTATTAGGCTTTAGGGGAGAGAGAGAGGGGCAGGCAACACCCCCCCCAATGACTAGTCCTTCCTTATCTTCCCTCTTCCCCTTCCTTGTCTCCTACTCCTACTACTTGGAAGGGGAGGAATCCTACTCCCGGTGGGAGTAGGACTCCTCCAGGGCGCGCCATAGGGGCCGACCCTCTCCCCCTCCTCCACTCCTTTATATACATGGCCAGGGTGTAACACTCCAAAATTTTTGATTTGGTTTTATCAAATTCTTTATTTGATTTGAAGGAGGTTATTTAAATTTTTTCTAAAAGACTCTCCTTTTAAAAAAAATTCTCTTATGACAAGTATTTTTTTGGGGTTCATCCAAATCTTGATCTTCGGTCTTGAGGGTTTTTCATCTTATATTGGCTCAACACAAATAAGGTTGGAAGGTCTTTACAATTTCTTTTTAATAAAAAGAATTCCTAAATTTTGGATTTATTCTTCCCCATTCAAAAAGTGCCCTCTTGCCATGACCTATGTAAAATATTTTCTTCCAAAACCCACCTCCATACTTTGGATCAAGCCAAGCATCCAATTCCAGCAAGTTTCAACCTCTTTTAAATTGTATTTCTATTTATCTTAACCTCAAAATCATTTTCTGTCATTTATTTGGACTATGGTGGTTTACAAAGGAACTACCTAATTTCCTTTGACTCTTGATCCCTAATAAACTTCTCTGGCTAGTCCTTAGTACCCTCAACCTAGATCCATCAAGATCCACTGGTCCACAGTTCAAATTTTGCTTGCTGCAAGTTTGGACCAGATTTGCCTTTTTTGGTGAAATCCATTCTTTTTCTTTTCCTAAAAATCTGAGATAAATCAGGCAGCCCCTAGATGCATCAAGAGACCACCTCACCAAGTCCCAGCTCCAGATTTTTTTTTCACGTGCCTAAATCATTTCGTCGAACAGTTGGCGTGCACTGTTCCTGTCAAAATTCAGAGTTTCAGTGTTTTGGTTCAGTCATCAGTGTCGTTTTCTTCAGAACTTGGCGTCGATCTCGCCAGTGCGTGCCTTGGCGCCTTGCTCACTGCTCCCCCTTCTTATCCATCGCGCCGCACGGTTGCCTGGACGGTTGCGAGCGTCGGCGGTGAGCTGGCAGAGGTGCATCGCCCCCGTGAGCGGCAGCAGCAACACTCGCTGCGGCTGCCAGAGAGGTGCAGCGTGGAACGGCGCCGTCCAGCACCGCCCACACCACCAGGCGCCTCCGCGTGGCCGTCCCCTCCCCTGTACGTGCTGCAGAGCCGTCGTCGTGGCCTGGAAAGCACAGAGCGCGCTCCCTGCCGCCGACGTGCCCGTGAGGCCGTTCCGTCGAGAGCTTCGAGTATCACCCAAGTCATACCAAGTTTAGCCCTTGAACGGAACCAGTGGACCAACCCGATGATGCCCAATCACCTAAACCTCCAGCCCGACCACTGCCTCGCCGTAATCGCTCGCCGGAGTTATCCCATTCTCGGCAACTGCCTCGGGCCGGCTATAAAAGGAGGCCCCGAGCTCGCCTTCGACCCAGCACCACCCCTCCACCTCACCAGAGCCGCGCCCAGCCACTAGGAGGACCTCGAGGAGGCCTTCTTCCCCGACTCCGGCCGCCCCGATCTGCTTCGGGCTCCGGCACGATTCTCTCCGGTAAGGGCACCCCCGCCTCCCAAACCTTGCCAGTAGCCTCCTAGTGCTCCCACTCTTCTGACCCTAGCCTCAATTTGGCGTCTCCAGCCCCCCTCGGTGAAATCCACCACCGCCCGAACCACCGTCCGCCGGAGTGGAGGACGCCGTCGACGTGGTGCTCGCCGACGACCAACTCCACCACCCACAGATGCGAAAGAGTTCCGTGAACCTGTATGTACTCTCCGTTTCCCCTACCTCGTCGTGGATCGACGCCGGCGACCACCGCAAGCCTCGGGCGCTGGTGGACTCTGTTTTGAAATTCAAACCTGACGGGTGGGACCCCCTCGTCAGCCTCTCCTCTCTTATTCGAACCGTTTTCTGAAAACGCCTTCGGGCAAAGTATGCTTTCCCTTTTGGGTTGGCGTACTTCTAACTGAAGTATTTTCTATTTTATAAACTAGCCCCTGGATAGTTTTCTGTTTATAATAGATTACTCCCTGGACTAAAACCTTTATAACTTTTAAACAAAAGATGTTTTTGAGTTGATTCTTTTTTTGTCATCTTTATTTTTCTGTCTAGTTTTTATCATATTTATTTGAAAATATTTGAAAACAATTTATGCACACACGGTATTTACGTTAGTATCCAATTTCTTTTATACCGTAAATACCGAAGGAGGTGACGGAACCGCAAACTTCGCCGAGCTAGACTCCGACTACTCCGAACCAGGCAAGCATGTTTGAGCCTTTGATATGATGAGTGTTTTGCATGTTTGCTTGAGTAGTTTTCTCATGGCATGTTTATATAAGCATATTGTGAATGTTATATTGCATGCAAGGCAAGCTACAGGTGAGCTTCGAAGTTTGATGAGTTCATATGATGGTGAGATAACCTGATCATGTGGTGGCATGATAGGTTGTAAGCTGGTATTGTTGAAGCATGCCAGTCTTATGTCAACCGTGTAACTCCAGTGTTAACATGGATCAAGTCTTGTTCCCGTTCGTCCTCATCCGTGCTACCACATGTTTTCTACAAAGAGTGCGGTTTAGTAAGTTGCAAACCTCTCTCCTTGTACACACCAAATAGAGGGGCTGTGATGAGGGTTCCATGGCCCTGGATTAAAGCCCGTCATCCGGTCACGGGGCATGGGTGTTTCCGGTTGGGACCGAGAGGGGGCACCCCTTAGAGCGCGCGAATATAAATTTGATCCCATGCTATTCGAGGTTGTAGCCTCCCCGTCTCAGAGTTCTTCTTGAACGTTGCCTAGGGTGATCCCTGGCAGCAGAATGTGAAATGGGTGTGTACTGGTTAGATGTGTTTCTTCTAAAATACCGTAAACGGATGTGACTACTGAAATCCGTTGGCTGTGGATTAACAGTGCAAACTCTGCAGAGTCATAACCATTCGAGTAACCGTGTCCATGGTCAAGGACCTTGATCAACATATCATTGTCAGTCTCAGTGTCTGTCTCAGTATCCGTCTCAGTGACAGTCTCCGAGAATGAGCATGAAACCGAGAAGGGTAAACCCGGCTGAATGTTATTCCGGTGGATGGACTAACCGGTCTATTATTATGTACTAAGTATTTCCTTGGGATGATCTAAATTCATGAGCTACTTAAATTCGAATGACGAAATATAAGCCCTTTATGTGATGTCGCTCAGACGTCCGACTGCGGCATTCTTGTTATTTACTTTTGATATAAGCCCTTTATGTGATGTCGCTCAGATGTCCGACTGCAGCATTCTTGTTATTTACTTTTGATATAAGCCCTTTATGTGATGTCGCTCAGACGTCCGACTGTGGCATTCTTGTTATTTACTTTTGATATAAGCCCTTTATGTGATGTCACTCAGACGTCCGACTCTGGCATCCTTGTTATTTACTATTGATATAAGCCCTTTATGTGATGTCGCTCAGACGTCCGACTGTGGCATCATGATTATTTACTTTCATTATAAGCCCTTTTCGAGATGTCGCTTAGACGTCCGACTGTGGCACGCACTGTCATTACGTTTCAGCATAAGACCTTTATGTGGTGTCGCCCTGACGCCCAACTGCGGCATGTTAATTTATTTTTTCCTTTCGAGGCGTCGCTTTAGACACCTGTGACGCCCCCGATTCAATCGTACACTAATCATACACGCAAACGTGTACGATCAAGATCAGGGACTCACGGGAAGATATCACAACACAACTCTATAAATAAAATAAGTCATACAAGCATCATATTACAAGCCATGGGCCTCGAGGGCTCGAATACAAGAGCTCGATCATAGACGAGTCAGCGGAAGCAACAATATCTGAGTACAGACATAAGTTAAACAAGTTGCCATAAGATGGCTAGCACAAACTGGGATACAGATCGAAAGAGGCGCAGGCCTCCTGCCTGGGATCCTCCTAACTACCCCTGGTCGTCGTCAGCGGGCATCACGTAGTAGTAGGCACCTCCGGTGTAGTAGGAGTCGTCGTCGACGGTGGCGTCTGGCTCCTGGGCTCCAACATCTGGTTGCGACAACCAGGTAGAAGGGATAGGGGAAAAGAAGGAGAAAGCAACCGTGAGTACTCATCCAAAGTACTCGCAAGCAAGGAGCTACACTACATATGCATGGGTATATGTGTAAAGGCCATATCGGTGGACTGAACTGCAGAATGCCAGAATAAGAGGGGGATAGCTAATCCTGTCGAAGACTACGCTTTTGGCAGCCTCCGTCTTGCAGCATGTAGAAGAGAGTAGACTGAAGTCCTCCAAGTAGCATCGCATGGCATAACCCTAACCGATGATCCTCCCCTCGTCGCCCTGTGAGAGAGCGATCACCGGTTGTATCTGGCACTTGGAAGGGTGTGTTTTATTAAGTATCCGGTTCTAGTTGTCATAAGGTAAAGATACACCTCCAAGTCGTCCTGTTACCGAAGATCACGACTATTCGAATAGTTTAACTTCCCTGCAGGGGTGCACCACATAACCCAACACGCTCGATCCCATTTGGCCGGACACACTTTCCTGGGTCATGCCCGGCCTCGGAAGATCAACACGTCGCAGCCCTACCTAGGCCCAACAGAGAGGTCAGCACGCTGGTCTAAATCCTATGGCGCAGGGGTCTGGGCCCATCGCCCATTGCACACATGCATGTTGCGAGGGCGGACGGAAGCAGACCTAGCCTAGCAGGCGTTCCAGTCCAATCCGGCGCGCGCCGCTCAGTCGCTGACGTCACGAAGGCTTCGGCTGATACCACGACGTCGAGTGCCCATAGCTGTCCCCGCGTAGATGGTTAGTGCGTATAGGCCAGAAGCCAGACTCAGATCAAATACCAAGATCTCGTTAAACGTGTTAAGTATCTACGAACGCCGACCAGGGCCAGGCCCACCTCTCTCCTAGGTGGTCTCAACCTGCCCTGTCGCTCCGCCACAAAGTAACAGTCGGGGGCCGTCGGGAACCCAGGCCCACCTCTACCGGGATGGAGCCACCTGCCCCTTCAGCCCCCATCTCCGAACATTATCATAAGTAATGTAACTGTGTAAAGTATTTAGTATATGCCCGTGATCACCTCCCGAAGTGATCACGACCCAGTAGTATAGCATGGCAGACGGACAAGAGTGTAGGGCCACTGATGGAACACTAGCATCCTATACTAAGCAGTAGGATAGCAGGTAATGGTAACAACAGTAGTAGCAAGGACAGGCTATGCATCAGGATAGGAATAACGGAAAGTAGTAACATGCTACACTACTCTAATGCAAGCAATATAGAGAAGAGTAGGCGAGATCTGGTGATCAAAGGGGGGCTTGCCTGGTTGCTCTGGCAAGAGAGAGGGGTCGTCAACACCTAGTCGAACTGGGGGTCCTCGGCAGTCTCGGGGTATACCGGAAAGAAGTAACGGAGGGGGAACAAAATAAATAACAGAGCAATCAAAGTATAACATGGCAATGCGCGATGCTAGAGGTGACCTAACGCGGTAGTAAGTGATACTGGTGAAGGGGGGCAAATGTCCGGGAAAGTATTCCCGGTGTTTTGTGTTTTCTGATAGACATGCCGGAGGGGAAAAGTTGCAGGTTTGATATGCTAGGGATGTGTGGCTGACAAACGGATTGCGTATGCGGATTCGTCTCGTCGTTCTGAGCAACTTTCATGTACAAAGTATTTTCATCTGAGTTACGGATTATTTTATATTTATTATAAAGATTTAATCATTTTCTAGATTTCCTGGATTTAATTTAATTCGAAATTCATTTAAATAATAAATGCTATGGGTACACAGAAGTGTACACAAAGAGGTGCTAGTGAGGCTGACAGGTGGGGCTAGTTGACTGAGTCAACTGCCCAGTCAGCAGATGCTGATAGTGGGGTCCAGGGGCTGAGTCAGCAATCCAGTTGCGGTCAACATATGGACCGTTGACTGGTCAAACTGGCTGGTGGGACCCAGCTGTCATAGAGACAATGTAAATTAATTGTTTAATTAATTTTAACAGATTAGGTGGGGCCACATGTCATTGACTTAGATAATTTTAAACAGGCTTTTAAACTGGGCGGGCCCACACGTCAGTGGGTCAACCCACTATTAGAACGTGCGTGTGTGCGTGCGCGTGTGCCCGTGGGTGAGTTCAGAGGACGGCGGCGCGCGCGGAGCTGGGTGCTCCGGCGACCAAAAGGGGCAGCCCGGGTGCCAAACGGATAAGCGGGAGGCGCCGCGTCGAGCTGCCTTCGTCTGTAGCTAGGAGCGGCTGAAACAGCCGGGGGCGGCGACTACGGCAGAGCTAGCGGCAAACGGCGCTGGAGGGCACGGGGAGGAGGGGAAAAAGGCTGTGGAGGGCCGGAGGCTCACAGCGGAAGCAGCAGGGTGTTCGATGGAGCCGGTGGAGGTTGGGGTCGAGCAGATCGACAACGAGGTTAGCGACGGTGTCCGACGGTGTTAGAGCAGGGGGCGCCGGTCGATGAGGGGACTCCGGCGAGGGGAGCATGGCGAGGGAGGCCGGATCCGCGACGAGGCCTTCGGGGTCCGTCCTCTCCGGCGAGAAGGCGGCTTGGCGCGACACGGATGCGGAGGACCAGGCGGGTGCGGCCATGGCAGGAGCTTCTGTGTAACGGTGGCACGAGGACGACGATAGGCGGCGGATCCCCGGGCGTGGGCGCGGGGATGGCGACAGTGGTGGGGCTCCAGCGCGGCAGGGGATGGGGCGCAGGGGCCTGGTGCTGGAGAACGAGAGGGAGTGGGGTATCGGTCGGGGCAGTTGGGGTCAACCCCGATCTAGATCGAATTGGGGGAAGAGTGTAGTGGGGGGGGGGTGCGACGGGCTAGGGTTTCTGGTGGGGGGAGGGAGGCCAAGTAGGCTAGGAGCGTGCGGGGGTGGGCCGGCAAGCCGCTCGGCCAACTGGGCCAAGGCCCAATCGGGGGGTGTTTCTTTTTGTGTGTGTGTGTTTTTCTAGTTTGTCCTTTTTAACTTAGTTTCTATTTATTTTAGTTTTAGTAAAATACAAAAATCGTACCTAATTTAGTAGAGGTAATTATGCCACTGCCACAAACATTTTGACACATTTAATACATTAGTTTGTATTTGTTTATCATTATTTTTAAGAGCATTTAAATATTAGTTTTGCCGCCGATTTACTTATTATAGTGCAACTGAATATTCTACAGAAGTGTGGTTTCTCCACCAATAATTAGTATGGATTATTTACCACATGCCAAACATTTTAATTTTAATGTTTGAAAACATTTACCGTTACACTTAATCCAAATCTGAATTTGGATCGGTTCTGAACTAACGCGAGATTAGCAACAGTAATCGAGGTGACATGGCATCATTAGCAGAGATTACTGTAGCTTAATTATCCGGGCGTCTCAATTCTCCTCCACTACAAGAAATCTCGTCCCGAGATTTAAGAGGTGGGTAAGGGGTAGGTTCTGGCTACGAAATTCTAGCGAGTGTTCCCGGTCTTGGTTGCTCTTCTCGAAGAGGTCGATCCATAGCGTTGATGTCTTCATTTTGCTGCTTCGGGTCATCATGATGAATTCATCTTCCTTTCTTCGGGAACTCCGTCGTACGTACGAAGGTCAAGGGGTAACTTCGGAAGAACGAACCGCTACAATGTTGCTTATCTGGTAGATAACATCAGGAAAGGTGGCGAAAAGTAACTCTCGAATTGATACTTAATAAATTATCGAGAGCAACGTAAGAAGGTGCAAAATGGAAGTTTCAAACCCATAGGCAATCATTTGTTGCCTGAAACAAAGTGTGAACAGGGTTTTGAGCAATGGGAATAAGCATTGCGTCAGATACTAAAATAGACCTGTAGGAAGGTGGTTCGTGAATTACCTACAAAGCCACGTGTGAGGAATAACGTTGGAAATAGGGGTGTACAAGAGAGTCAGCTTTCGATCCTGCAGAACTGTGGGTTATGGGCCCATCATGTGGGTTAAAAGTAGAAGGGGCGCTGACATTTTGCATGATCATGATAGCAAGGCATGTCAGAGAATAGGCTATCAGTTATGTCGGCAACAACATCGGCACCAAGGGCGTGGGACGAAGAGAACCATTTTCCTGCTCGTTGAACGAGGCGGACCAATAGGCAAAGTTCTCATCCATCGGTGGTTACTGGAATGTCATCAACAAAAGTAACATGATCTTACTGACTGAGTGGTACAACGAGGTGCTTACCTAAGTAGGGAATTATCACTGCTCAGCTAAGTCAGATTAGAAGAAAGGTTAAACAAAACAATGAAGGGGAAATACGATTATCCGGTTAAACAAAACAATGGAAAGGAAAATGTGTTTAAACACATATTTCAGGGGTATATCCTTCCCAAGGACAAGCAGAGAATGATATCCATGACAGGATATAAAGTAGAAAAGCCGTTAGGTGAGGGGAGAAAAATTTCATGATATTACCCATACAACGGTGTTAGGGTAAATGATAAAGAAAAATTAGCATTATGCTTCAAATGTTTTTATTGAAGATCGGAGTACCACAAACATGCTTCGAGATAGCATTGACATGGTCTTCAATCAAAGGTCGGACTTGGATACACAAAGGATTCATCAGGAACAACTTATAGAATAAGTCTTACAATTTCCTCCTGGAGGAATGGTTAACCTTGTTAAAAAGGAAACTATAACCACAGGTCCTCCGGCCAGGTGTGCTAGGCATGACATCACCTTACCGGGTCATATAAGGACCAATGTTATAACTCTTGGCAAATATATTCCAACCATCATATCTGACCGAGATTCAGGTCTGATCGGTGTTAGGATACCTCAGACTCAGGATCCCTGAGAAGAAAAGGTGTAACACACATTGACGAGATGATAATGTAAGATTCTTGGAAATGAACTATGGAAGCGAGTTCCAAAACAAGAGTTCATCATTTAACCAAGGAGAGGACGAGGAGGTGGCTGATGGACTCAGCGACAATTCCTCGAGATTTCCAAAAGGATGGATTTCCACAACTATGTGAATAAGGAGATAACATTTGTCGGATCAGATGACATAATGAGGTATGCTTGAGGAAAACATACACAATTAAACATTGGTTGAAAGGTGCACCCGAAATATGGGGTTAGGTAGCATGATCAATGTTAGAATGGTGGTTCAGCAACCAATAGGCTAAGAATGAATTATCGATCATTAACTTCAAAGCAATAGGGTTGCTAGAAGTGCATAATCCAAACAACACCGTTCACTTGTGGGTACCTCGGTTGGAATCAACACGAGGACCAAGAAAGAATGGTGATGGTGAGAAGTATCATTATAGCAAGAATTCTTAAGAGGTGGAGCAATCCTCACAACATTCTTGACATCAAAGATGGTAATACTCCGCGGTAGAACATAACATAAGTTGGATAGCAAGGAACTCAAGGTACAACACAATACAGGAACAAGTTTTGTGTTGGAAGGAATGCAATAATGTTGTCGATGATAACCCAAATCATCGAGGGCAAAGGATGCTATTTCTCATCAAGAATTCGATTGATATCCTGAAAGAGCTCGAAATACTGATGATGATCACGACACATTTGTCGAGAGATTTCATGAAGATGTAATCGATCGATGATGACATCAAGTCAAAGGAATGATGAAGCGAAAGGTTATTGGAACCATGGGTACGTGACAAACTCGGAATCAAGCTTGTGGTTCAGGTGAAATGATATGACAAAAAAAAGATCGACGTAAGCTTAGCTCATCATGGAAAGTTGTGATTTGGGATTAAGGACCAGGTAGCATAGTTAAAATCGGCACGACAAGGATATAGCCAAGCAGGCTAGGAATGACGTGATTGAGTTCAAACTCGTAAGTAATGAAGGTTACAAGAGTTGTTTAATCGTGGTGCAGACTGTGCCAGTTATCAGTGTCTTTGAGTGTTTAATAACTCAGAGCCCATGAAAAATTGTAATCAATGAGAATGTAGTACTTGATGAAGAACTCATAAGAAATTATACAGTTCCAAGATAATCTCGAGATACCAGGGGGTAATACTCGACAACAGATCAAAGTAGAGGTTGGGGTAGAGTATTGCTCTCCAGAAGACAAGTGCTTAAACTTGCATGAGAAATAGTATTTAAAGGAGAACATGGTCGGAACCACGATTGCAAAAGGCCGAATCCCAGATATAAGATGAACTTATAGCAAAGGAATAATTAATTTAAGAGAAGTTTTAATGATAAGATCTACATTGTGTCCATGGGCATCAACACAAAGTTCAAGGTCGACTCCCACTTCTTCAATGCATAACCTTTCATTCACTGCTCTAGTTAAAAATGATTTCAGTGTCAAAACCTACCTGGTGAATTACCAGAGGAGTATGACCCGTGAAAACTTTCGGGTTCACACAGATTAAGAAAGGCATAGGTTCAACCCATCAGGGCATCTTAGGAACATACACCACAAACTTCAGTCGTAAATACCACCAGCTCGAAAACAGAGCATGGTTGAGAAAACAGAGGATACAATTTACCAAAAGCATTATGTATCCGAGGAAAGACTCACCAGCTTATAGAATATGAAGGACGTTGTCGGATAAAATCCAACAAAGGATCTGCTGGTCCACCAGGGGTCTGATGTGAGCATCGGTACTCAACCAGAGGAAGAGACAATGCAAGGAGATCAAACTATAGAAACAACTGACTAATTCAAAGCTCAAATGCAAAAGATTTATGATTTCCAATCAAGGGATCAGAAGAAAACACTCTGATTAAGGATGGATAAGTTGCGTATGCTTAGGGGTACAATCGACGGCAATCTGATTGGTCGAGAACCAGCTCATGTTTAAAATGATGTCTGGGCCGGAAAGATAATTTAAAAGGATCAACTGATGATTGCGTGTATTCACACTCATGTTGAATCAATAGGATCAAAATGACGGTGTCTAAGGATACTAACGAATATTGCCAGACATATGGAAGGCATCCATAATGCAAGCAGACAAGTATTGCAGAGCAATAAGCTACTAAGGATTTTTGGAGGATCGAATAGTATTTCGAAGACCATTGTGAAACACATGAACAACTGGGGGATGAGCAGATACTCGATAAGCGCGAGAATTATCCATAGGGGTATTCAGGTGACAAAGAACATCAAGGCAGTAAGCTCAAAGGATTATCGAAACAACGACGAGTATTTCGGGGTATCCTGTAATAACAAGACCAACTGGGGATGATTGTAAGAATAACAACTGAAAATAGTTATCCATAAGGGTTGACGGTGGAAGGGGAATTGCAAACGCGATGAACACAAGTCCTTGGGTTAACAGCGGAGAGTATCTTCAGGGTCTTCACGTGCAGCAGACGATCATCAGTAATAAGGGGCTCTCCGGGTGAAAGTGATAACGAGATCCTAATGTTAGATTTAGCAAAATTCATTTAACCCGAATAGAAGAGAGATAAGAGTCCCAGAGTATAGACAAGGAGTAAAGGATCCTAATACCACCCAATGGCGACGTGGGCCCGTAAGACACACAACCATGTTAGTAAAAGTTTTGCAATGTCTAGACTCGACTTCGGCCAAGGAATGTGAAAGGGGGATTCCTACAGACAGTCGGCTCTGATACCAACTTGTGACGCCCCCGATTCAATCGTACACTAATCATACACGCAAACGTGTACGATCAAGATCAGGGACTCATGGGAAGGTATCACAACACAACTCTACAAATAAAATAAGTCATACAAGCATCATATTACAAGCCATGGGCCTCGAGGGCTCGAATACAAGAGCTCGATCATAGACGAGTCAGCGGAAGCAACAATATCTGAGTACAGACATAAGTTAAACAAGTTGCCATAAGATGGCTAGCACAAACTGGGATACAGATCGAAAGAGGCGCATGCCTCCTGCCTGGGATCCTCCTAACTACCCCTGGTCGTCGTCAGTGGGCATCACGTAGTAGTAGGCACCTCCGGTGTAGTAGGAGTCGTCGTCGACGGTGGCGTCTGGCTCCTGGGCTCCAACATCTGGTTGCGACAACCAGGTAGAAGGGATAGGGGAAAAGAAGGAGAAAGCAACCGTGAGTACTCATCCAAAGTACTCGCAAGCAAGGAGCTACACTACATATCCATGGGTATATGTGTAAAGGCCATATCGGTGGACTGAACTGCAGAATGCCAGAATAAGAGGGGGATAGCTAATCCTGTCGAAGACTACGCTTTTGGCAGCCTCCGTCTTGCAGCATGTAGAAGAGAGTAGACTGAAATCCTCCAAGTAGCATCGCATGGCATAACCCTAACCGATGATCCTCCCCTCGTCGCCCTGTGAGAGAGCGATCACCGGTTGTATCTGGCACTTGGAAGGGTGTGTTTTATTAAGTATCCGGTTCTAGTTTTCATAAGGTCAAGGTACAACTCCAAGTCGTCCTGTTACTGAAGATCACGGCTGTTCGAATAGTTTAACTTCCCTGCAGGGGTGCACCACATAACCCAACACGCTCGATCCCATTGGCCGGACACACTTTCCTGGGTCATGCCCGGCCTCGGAAGATCAACACGTCGCAGCCCTACCTAGGCCCAACAGAGAGGTCAGCACGCCGGTCTAAATCCTATGGCGCAGGGGTCTGGGCCCATCGCCCATTGCACACATGCACGTTGCGAGGCGGCCAGAAGCAGACCTAGCCTAGCAGGCGTTCCAGTCCAATCTGGCGCGCGCCGCTCAGTTGCTGATGTCACGAAGGCTTCGGCTGATACCACGACGTCGAGTGCCCATAACTGTCCCCGCATAGATGGTTAGTGCGTATAGGCCAGTAGCCAGACTCAGATCAAATACCAAGATCTCGTTAAACGTGTTAAGTATCTGCGAACGCCGACCAGGGCCAGGCCCACCTCTCTTCTAGGTGGTCTCAACCTGCCCTGTCGCTCCGCCACAAAGTAACAGTCGGGGGCCGTCGGGAACCCAGGCCCACCTCTACCGGGATGGAGCCACCTTCCCCTTCAGCCCCCATCTCCGAACAGTATCATAAGTAATGTAACTGTGTAAAGTATTTAGTATATGCCCGTGATCACCTCCCGAAGTGATCACGGCCCAGTAGTATAGCATGGCAGACGAACAAGGGTGTAGGGCCACTGATGGAACACTAGCATCCTATACTAAGCAGTAGGATAGCAGGTAATGGTAACAACAGTAGTAGCAAGGACAGGCTATGCATCAGGATAGGAATAACGGAAAGCAGTAACATGCTACACTACTCTAATGCAAGCAGTATAGAGAAGAGTAGGCGATATCTGGTGATCAAAGGGGGGATTGCCTGGTTGCTCTGGCAAGAGAGAGGGGTCGTCAACACCGTAGTCGAACTGAGGGTCCTCGGCAGTCTCGGGGTATACCGGAAAGAAGTAACGGAGGGGGAACACAATAAATAACAGAGCAATCAAAGTATAACATGGCAATGCGTGATGCTAGAGGTGACCTAACGCGGTAGTAAGTGATACTGGTGAAGGGGAGCAAACGTCCGGGAAAGTATTCCCGGTGTTTCGCGTTTTCTGATAGACAGGCCGGAGGGGAAAAGTTGCATGTTTGATATGCTAGGGACGCGTGGCTGACAAACGGATTGCGTATGCGGATTCGTCTCGTCGTTCTGAGCAACTTTCATGCACAAAGTATTTTCATCTGAGTTACGGATTATTTTATATTAATTTATAAAGATTTAATCATTTTCTAGGTTTCCTAATTTAATTCGAAATTCATTTAAATAATAAATGCTATGGGTACACAAAAGTGTACCCAAAGAGGTGCTAGTGAGGCTGACAGGTGGGGCTAGTTGACTGAGTGGTCAAACTGGCTGGTGGGACCCAGCTGTCATAGAGACAGTGTAAATTAATTGTTTAATTAATTTTAACAGATTAGGTGGGGGGCCACATGTCATTGACTTAGATAATTTTAAACAGGCTTTTAAAAGAAAAGGGTCCACATGTCATTTCCAGTTATTCAACTAACAGTTTTATTAGGTTCTATCTAATTACGTGGTTAGGGGATTGGTTAAACCGGGCGGGCCCACACGTCAGTGGGTCAACCCACTATTAGAACGTGCGTGTGTGCATGCGCGTGTGCCCGTGGGTGAGTTCAGAGGACGGCGACGCGTGCGGAGCTGGGTGCTCCGGCGACCAAAAGGGGCAGCCCGGGTGCCAAACGGATAAGCGGGAGGCGCCGCGTCGAGCTGCCTTCGTCTGTAGCTAGGAGCGGCTGAAACAGCCGGGGGTGGCGACTACGGCGGAGCTAGCGGCAAACGGCGCTGGAGGGCACGGGGAGGAGGGGAAAAAAGGCTGTGGAGGGCCGGAGGCTCACAGCGGAAGCAGCAGGGTGTTCGATGGAGCTGGTGGAGGTTAGCGGCGTCGTCCGACGGTGTCGGAGCAGGGGGCGCCGGTCGATGAGGGGACTCCGGCGAGGAGAGCATGGCGAGGGAGGCCGGATCCGCGACGAGGCCTCCGGGGTCCGTCCTCTCTGGCGAGGAGGCGGCTTGGCGCGGCACGGACACGGAGGACCAGGCGGGTGTGGCCATGGCAGGAGCTTCTGCGTAACGGTGGCACGAGGACGACGATAGGCGGCGGATCCCCGGGCGCGGGCGCGGGGACGGCGACGGTGGTGGGGCTCCGGCGCGGCAGGGGATGGGGCGCAGGGGCCTGGTGCTGGAGAACGAGAAGGAGTGGGGTATCGGTCGGGGCAGTTGGGGTCAACCCCGATCTAGATCGGATCGGGGGAAGAGCGTAGTGGGGGGGTGCGACGGGCTAGGGTTTCTGGTGGGGGGAGGGAGGCCAAGTAGGCTAGGAGCGTGCGGGGGTGGGCCGGCAAGCCGCTCGGCCGCTCGGCCAACTGGGCCAAGGCCCAATCGGGGGGTATTTCTTTTTGTGTGTGTGTGTTTTTCTAGTTTGTCCTTTTTAACTTAGTTTCTATTTATTTTAGTTTTAGTAAAATACAAAAATCGTACCTAATTTAGTAGAGGTAATTATGCCATTGCCACAAACATTTCGACACATTTAATACAGTAGTTTGTTATTGTTTATCATTATTTTTAAGAGCATTTAAATATTAGTTTTGCCGCCGATTTACTTATTATAGTGCAACTGAATATTCTACAGAAGTGTGGTTTCTCCACCAATAATTAGTATGGATTATTTGCCACATGCCAAACATTTTGATTTTAATGTTTGAAAACATTTACTGTTAGACTTAATCCAAATCTGAATTTGGATCGGTTCTGAACTAACGCGAGATTAGCAACAATAATCGAGGTGACATGGCATCATTAGCAGAGATTACTGTAGCTTAATTATCCGGGCGTCACAACACCTGATCGGTCTTCAGCTATTTTATTGGGATTTCAGGAGGACTACCCCCTGACTTCCTTTTATTTACTGTGCAGTGCAAATTTATTACCTGAGTGTGCATTACTAATCTTTTCATGTGCATCATGTTTGCATTTGTTATATCTTATGTCCAAACTGTCTTGCGAGTACATTCAAAGCACTCATCTGGCTTGTTGATTTGGCCAGAGGTTGATGAAGGCGATCTTATGGATGAAGAGTTCGATAGCGAGTCCGACGCCTAGAGGAGTCCCAGTCAGTCCCATGCGATCCTGGAGTTGGCCACTTGTATTATATACGCTTCCGCTACCCAAATAAAATCATCAAGCCTCACTCCGGCGCTTGATGAGTTGTAAGATTTTGGAGTCATGTCACCCACTACACTGTGACATATCCACCACCACTTTTATTACGAGTTAGTAGTTATGCCACCATACTCCTTAGTTTCATATCTGCCCTTATGTATAATATCGGCGTGCTTGTAGTAAAATTGTTGAGCAGCCTCAGCTCAACCTTGTATAATATTTAGTACTTCTGGATTTCTGTATCAAGTATTTGTCTGCCAGTAAGGAGGATTCTTCTGTACTGGTCAATACAAGGGTCAGCTTTTCAATAAATGTTTTATTGGAAAACCGGTCCTGACACAGGGGGCACCCCATAGACACAACAATTGATACCTTGTATCTTTTAGCCGTGTGCGGTGCCTCTTTCCACCATAGTCCACCTCGATAATATCGTAGCGGTGCTTAAGCGAAGCCCTGTGACGGTAGAACATCAACATCATCACCACGCCGTCGTGCTGACGGAACTCTCCCTCAAATCTCGGCTGGATCGGAATTCGAGGGACGTCATCGAGTTGAACGTGTGCAGAACTCGGAGGTGCCGTGCGTTCGGTACTTGATCGGTCGGATCGTGAAGACGTACGACTACATCAACCGTGTTGTGCTAACGCTTCCGATTTCGGTCTACGAGGGTACGTGGACACACTCTCCCCTCTCGTTGCTATGCATCACCATGATCTTGCGTGTGCGTAGGAATTTTTTTGAAATTACTGCATTCTCCAACAGTAGCATCTGAGCCAGATTTTATGCATTGATGTTTTATGCACGAGTAGAACACAAGTGAGTTGTGGGCGATACAACTCATACTGCTTACCAGCATGTCATACTTTGGTTCGGCGGTATTGTTGGACGAAGCGGTCCGGACCAACATTACGCGTACGCTTACGCGAGACTGGTTCTACCGATGTGCTTTGCACACAGGTGGCTGGCGGGTGTCAGTTTCTCCAACTTTAGTTGAACCGAGTGTGGCTATGCCCGGTCCTTGAGAAGGTTAAAATAGCACTAACTTGATGAACTATCGTTGTGGTTTTGATACGTAGGTAAGAACGGTTCTTGCTCAGCCCGTAGCAGCCACGTAAAACTTGCAACAACAAAGTAGAGGACGTCTAACTTGTTTTTGCAGGGCATGTTGTGATGTGATATGGTCAAGACATGATGCTATATTTATTGTATGAGATGATCATGTTTTGTAATGGAGTTATCGGCAACTGGCAGGAGCCATATGGTTGTCGCTTTATTGTATGCAATGCAATCGCCCTGTAATTGCTTTACTTTATCACTAAGCGGTAGCGATAGTCGTAGAAGCAATAGTTGGCGAGACGACAACGATGCTACGATGGAGATCAAGGTGTCGCGCCAGTGACGATGGTGATCATGACGGTGCTTCGGAGATGGAGATCCCAAGCACAAGATGATGATGGCCATATCATATCACTTATATTGATTGCATGTGATGTTTATCCTTTATGCATCTTATTCTGCTTTGTTTGACGGTAGCATTTTAAGATGATCTCTCACTAAATTTCAAGATAAAAGTGTTCTCCCTGAGTATGCACCATTGCCAAAGTTCGTCGTGCCCAGACACCACGTGATGATCGGGTGTGATAAGCTCTATGTCCATCTACAACGGGTGCAAGCCAGTTTTGCACACGCAGAATACTCAAGTTAAACTTGACGAGCCTAGAATATGCAGATATGGCCTCGGAACACTGAGACCGAAAGGTCGAGCGTGAATCATATAGTAGATATGATCAACATAGTAATGTTCACCATTGAAAACTACTCCATTTCACGTGATGATCGGTTATGGTTTAGTTGATTTGGATCACATGATCACTTAGATGATTAGAGGGATGTCTATCTAAGTGGGAGTTCTTAAGCAATATGATTAATTGAACTTTAATTTATCATGAACTTAGTCCTAGTAGTATTAGCATATCTATGTTGTAGATCAATAGCTCGTGTTTAGCTCCTCTGTTTTATTTTTGATATGTTCCTAGAGAAAACTAAGTTGAAAAATGTTAGTAGCAATGATGCAGATTGGATTCGTGATCTGAGGATTATCCTCATTGCTGCACAGAAGAATTATGTCCTTTATGCACCGCTAGGTGACAGACCTATTGCAGGAGCAGATGCAGACGTCATGAACATTTGGCTAGCTCAATATGATGACTACTTGATAGTTTAGTGCACCATGCTTAACAGCTTAGAATCGGGACTTCAAAGATGTTTTGAATGTCATGGATCATATGAGATGTTCCAGGAGTTGAAGTTAATATTTCAAGCAAATACCCGAGTTGAGATATATGAAGTCTCCAACAAGTTATATAGCTAAAAGATGGAGGAGAATAGCTCAAGCAGTGATCATGTGTTTAGATTGTCTGGGTACTACAATCGCTTGAATCAAGTGGGAGTTAATCTTTTAGATAAAATAGTGATTGACAAAATTCTCTAGTCACCATCACCAAGTTAGCAGAACTTCGTGATGAACTATAGTATGCAAGGGATGACGTAAACGATTCCCGAACTTTTCATGATAATGAAATCGGTGAAGGTAGAAATCAAGAAATAACATCAAGTGTTGATGATTAACGAGAGCACTAGTTTTAAGAAAAGGGAAAAGGGAAAGAAAGGGAACTTCAAGAAGAACGGCAATCAAGTTGCTGCTCAAGTGAAGAAGCCCAAGTCTGGACCTAAGCCTGAGACTAAGTGCTTCTACTGCAAAGGGATTGGTCACTGGAAGCGGAACTGCCCCAAGTATTTGGCGGATAAGAAGGATGGCAAAGTGAACAATGCTATATTTGATATACATGTTACTGATGTGTACTTTACTAGTGTTTATAGAAACCCCTCGGTATTTGATACTGGTTCAGTTGCTAAGAGTAGTAACTTGAAACGGGAGTTGCAGAATGAACAGAGACTAGTTAAGGGTGAAGTAACGATGTGTGTTGGAAGTAGTTCCAAGATTGATAGGATCATCATCGCACACTCCCTATACTTTCGGGATTAGTGTTAAACCTAAATAAATATTATTTAGTGTTTGCATTGAGCATGAATATGATTTGATCATGTTTATTGCAAAACGATTGTTCATTTAAGTTAGAGAATAATTGTTGTTCTGTTTACATGAATAAAACCTTCTATGGTCATACACCCAATGAAAATGGTTCGTTGGATCTCGATCGTAGTGATACACATATTCATAATATTGAAGCCAAAAGATGCAAAGTTAATAATGATAGTGCAAGTTATTTGTGGCACTGCCGTTTAGGTCATATTGGTGTAAAGCGCATGAAGAAACTCCATGCTGATGGGCTTTTGGAATCACTTGATTATGAATCATTTTGATGCTTGCGAACCATGCCTCATGGGCAAGATGACTAAGACTCTGTTCTCCAGAACAATGGAGCGAGAAACTGACTTATTGGAAATAATACATACTGATGTATGCAGCCCGATGAGTGTTGAGGCTCGCGGCGGGTATCGTTATTTTCTGACCTTCACAGATGATTTGAGCAGATATGGGTATATCTACTTGATGAAACATAAGTCTGAAACATTTGAAAAGTTCAAAGAACTTCAGAGTGAAGTGGAAAATCATCATGACAAGAAAATAAAGTTTCTACGATCTGATCGCAGAGACAAATATTTGAGTTATGAGTTTGGTCTTCAATTAAAACAATGTGGAATAGTTTCACAAAATCGTGTCACCTAGAACACCATAGCATAATGGTGTGTCCGAACGTTATAACCGTACTATTATTGGATATAGTGCAATCTATGATGTTTCTTACCGATTAACCACTATAGTTTTGGGGTTATGCATTAGAGACAGTTGCATTCACGTTAAAAAGGGCACCATCTAAATCCGTTGAGACAACACTGTATGAACTATGGTTTGGCAAGAAACCAAAGTTGTCATTTCTTAAAGTTTGGGGTTGCGATGCTTATAAGAAAAGGTTTCATCCTGATAAGTTCAAACACATACGGAGAAATATGTCTTCATAGGATACCCAAAGGAGACAGTTGGGTACACCGTCTATCACACATCCGAAGGCAAGACATTCGTTGCTGAGAATGGATCCTTTCTAGAGAAGGAGTTTCTCTCGAAAGAAGTGAGTGGGAGGAAAGTAGAACTTGATGAGGTAACTGTACCTACTCCCTTATTGGAAAGTAGATCATCACAGAAATATGTTTCTGTGACTCCTACACCAATTAGTGAGGAAGCTAATGATGATGATCATGTAACTTCAGATCAAGTTACTACCGAACCTCGTAGGTCAACCAGAGTGAGATCCACACCAGAGTGGTACGGTAATCCTGTTCTAGAGGTCATGTTAATTGACCATGACGAACCTATGAACTATGAGGAAGCGATGATGAGCCCAGATTCCGCGAAATGGCTTGAGGCCATGGAATCTGAGATTGGATCCATTTATGAGAACAAAGTATGGACTCTGATTGACTTGCCCGATGATCGGTGAGTCATTAAGAATAAATGGATCTTCAAGAGGAAGACGGACACTGATAGTAGTGTTACTATCTACAAAGCTCGAATTGTCGCAAAGTGTTTTCGACAAGTTCAAGGTGTTGACTACGATGAGATTTTCTCACTCGTATCGATGCTTAAAAGTCTGTCTGAATCATGTTACCAGTTGCCGCATTTTATGAAATCTAGCAAATGTATGTCAAAATTGTACTCCTTCATGGATTTCTTAAAAAGAAGAGTTGTATATGATGCAACCAGAAGGTTTTGTCGACCCTAAAGGTGCTAACAAAGTGTGCAAGCTCCAGCGATCCATTTATGGACTGGTGCAAGCCTCTCGGAGTTGGAATAAACGTTTTGATAGTGTGATCAAAGCATATGGTTTTATACAGACTTTTGGAGAAGCCTGTATTTACAAGAAAGTGAGTGGGAGCACTACAACATTTCTGATAAGTATATGTGAATGACATATTGTTGATCGGAAAGAATGTAGAATTTTCTGGAAAGCATAAAGGAGTATTTGAAAGGAGTTTTTCAAAGAAAGACCTCGATGAAGCTGCTTAGACATTGAGCATCAAGATCTATAGAGATAGATCAAGACGCTTGATAAGTTATTTCAATGAGCACATACCTTCACAAGATTTTGAAGTAGTTCAAAATGGAATAGTCAAAGAAGGAGTTCTTGCGTGTGTTGCAAGGTGTGAAGTTGAGTAATGACTCAAAACCCGACCACAACAGAAAATAGAAAGAGAATGATAAGTCATTCCCTATGCCTCAGTCATAGGTTCTGTAAAGTATGCTATGTTGTTTACTAGTCCTATTGTATACCTTAGCATCTTTCTGGCAAGGGAGTACAATAGTGATCTAGGAATAGATCACTGGACAGCGGTCAAAATTATCCTTAGAGGACTAAGGAAATATTTCTCGGTTATGGAGGTGATAAAAGAGTTCGTCGTAAAGAGTTACGTCGATACAAGCTTTTTAAATCGATCTAGATGACTCTAAGTCTCAATCTGGATACATATAGAAAGTGGGAGCAATTAGCTAGAGTAGCTCCGTGTAGAGCATTGTAGACATAGAAATTTGCGAAATACATACGGATCTGAATGTTGCGTACCCATAGACTAAACTTCTCTCACAAGCAAAACATGATCACTCTTTGGGTGTTAATCACATAGCGATGTGAGCTAGATTATAGACTCTAGTAAACCCTTTGGGTATTAGTCACATGGAGATGTGAACTAATCACATAAAGATGTGAACTAGATTACTGACTCTAGTGCAAGTGAGAGACTGAAGGAAATATGCCCTAGAGGCAATAATAAAGTTATTATTTATTTCCTTATATCATGATAAATGTTTATTATTCATGCTAGAATTGTATTAACCGGAAACATGATACATGTGTGAATACATAGACAAATAGAGTGTCACTAGTATGCCTCTACTTGACTAGCTCGTTGATTAAAGATGGTTATGTTTCCTAGCCATAGACAAAGAGTTGTCATTTGATTAACGGGATCACATCATTAGGATAATGATGTGATTGACTTGACCCATTCCGTTAGCTTAGCACTTGATCGTTTAGTTTGTTGCTATTGCTTTCTTCATGACCTATACATGTTCCTATGACTATGAGATTATGCAACTCCAGTTTACCGGAGGAACACTTTGTGTACCACCAAACGTCACAACGTAATTGTGTGATTATAAAGGTGCTCTACAGGTGTCTCCGAAGGTACTTGTTGGGCTGGCGTATTTCGAGATTAGGTTTTGTCACTCCGATTGTCGGAGAGGTATCTCTGGGCCTGATACGTCTCCAACGTATCTATAATTTTTGATTGCTCCATGCTATATTATCTACTGTTTTGGACTATATTGGGCTTTATTTTCCACTTTTATATTATTTTTGGGACTAACCTATTAACCGGAGGCCCAGCCCAGAATTGTTGTTTTTTTGCCTATTTCAGTGTTTCGGATAAACGGAATATCAAACGGAGTCCAAATGGAATAAAATCTTCGGGAACGTGATTTTCTCACCGAACGTGATCCAGGAGACTTGGACCCTACTGCAAGGGATCAAAGAGGAGGTCACGAGGGTGGGGGGAGCTCCCCCTAGGGCGCGCCCCCTGCCTAGTGGGACCCTCGGTGCTCCACCGACGTACTCCTTCCTCCTATATATACACACGTACCCCCAAACGATCAGAACGGGAGCCAAAAACCTAATTCCACCGCTGCAACTTTCTGTATCCATGAGATCCCATCTTGGGGCCTATTCCGGAGCTCCGTCGGAAGAGGGCCGTCATCACGGAGGGCTTCTACATCATCCTAGCCCCTCCGATGAAGTGTGAGTAGTTTACCTCAGACCTTCGGGTCCATAGTTAGTAGCTAGATGGATTCTTCTCTCTCTTTGAATCTCAATACAAAGTTCTCCCCCTCTCTTGTGGAGATCTATTCGATGTAATCTTCTTTTTGCGGTGTGTTTGTTGAGATCGATGAATTGTGGGTTTATGATCAAGTCTATCTACGAATAATATTTGAATCTTCTCTAAATTATTTTATGTATTATTGGTTATCTTTGCAAGTCTCTTCGAATTATCCATTTGGTTTGGCCAACTAGATTGGTAGTTCTTGCCATGGGAGAAGTGCTTAGCTTTGGGTTCGATCTTGCGGTGTCCTTACCCAGTGACAGAAGGGGCAGCAAGGCATGTATTGTATCGTTGCCATCGAGGATAACAATATGGGGTTTATTTCATATTGCATGCATTTATCTCTCTACATCATGTCATCTTGCTTAAGGCGTTACTCTGTTTTTAACTTAATACTCTAGATGCATGTTGGATAGCGGTCGATGAGTGGAGTAATAGTAGTAGATGCAAAATCGTTTCGATCTACTTGACATGGACGTGATGCCTATATACATGATCATGCCTAGATATTCTCATAACTATGCTCAATTCTGTCAATTGCTCAACAGTAATTTGTTCACCCACCGTAGAATACTTATGCTCTTGAGAGAAGCCACTTGTGAAACCTATGGCCCCCGGGTCTATTCTCATCATATCAATCTCCATCACTTTAATATTGTTTTGCTTTTTACTTTGCCTTTACTTTTTACTTTGCATCTTTATATCAAAAATACCAAAAATATTATATCTATCAGATCTCACTCTCGTAAGTGACCGTGAAGGGCTTGACAACCCGTAATCGCGTTGGTTGCGAGTAGCTATCGCTTTGTGCAGGTATGAGGGACTTGAGCGTGGGCTCCTACTGGATTGATACCTTGGTTCTCAAAAACTGAGGGAAATACTTACGCTACTCTGCTGCATCATCCATTCCTCTTCGGGGAAAACCAACGCAAGCTCAAGACGTAGCAAGAAGGATTTCTGGCGCCGTTGCCGGGGAGTCTATGCAAAAAGTCAATATACCAAGTACCCATCAGAATCCCTATCTCTCGCATTACATTATTTGCCATTTGCCTCTTGTTTTCCTCTCCCCCCAATTCACCCTTGCCGATTTATTTGCCCTCTCTCTCCCTATCCTCCCTCTCTGTTCGCCTCTTTGTTTGCTTGTCGTCATGACTAGTCTCTTATCTCCTCCGTTGTCTCCTGAGAGTGAAGTTCTAAATTTTAAACAAAGGGAGGGAGAAAATCTAAAAGATGCTTGGTATAGAATTTGCAATGCTCAAAATAGATCTACCAGGAAACAATCTACCTTAGTTCTTCTTCACAATTTTTATGTAGGTGTTAATCCTTGGTATAGATATATCCTCGATACCATTACCGGTGGGAACTTCTTGGGTAGCCATACTTTTGATTCTTATAATGCTATGATAGATTTATTTGGCTCACCACCTCTTTTGGTTAATGGAACCATGTTAACTTTGGAGCATGTTATGCAAAGACTTGAAATTATTGAAAACAAAGTTGCCACTCTTGAATCAATTGAAAATCAAGATAAAAAGATCCACAATCAAATTACTCAATATGGATCTAAGGTAGGAATGACTTTGAAAAATATTAAGGAAAAGGAACCCATAGTTAATGAGAAAATGAACTTAGATTCTACTAGAATTGATAAACTTGAGGGTATCATTACGAATTTGGGAACCACTTTTTCTTCCGTAAAAAATACTCCTAGTCCTCCTACTAAAATTCCCAAGCTTATGTATGTTCCTAAAAATAAGGGTGAATCATCTAGTAAGGAAACTGATGATCTTAAATCTATAAGTATTCATCCCAATCTTTTTGCTATCATTAAAGAACCATTCATTACAAATGAATTTTTCGATCTTGTGCCTAAAAGTTTGATAATTAATAAAAATAAAGAAATTCCTAAAGATGGTAGATGCCTAATTGAAGAATTGCCTACCAAAGATGGCAATACCTAGATCTATCCTCGCTTTTATGCCTAGCTAGGGGCGTTAAACGATAACGCTTGTTGGGAGGCAACCCAATTTTATTTTTATTCCTTGCCTTTTTATCCTGTTTAGTAATAAATAAATTATTTAGCCTCTGTTTTGGTTGTGTTTTTTTGTGTTTAATTAGTGTTTGTGCCAGGTAGAACCGTTGGGAAGACTTGGGGAAAGTCTTGTTGAACTTGTTGTAAAAGCAGAAACTTTAGCGCTCACGAGAACTGCTGTAATTTTTATTTGAAGAGTGCTATTTAGTTAATTATTTTTTAAGATGATTAATAGATAAATTCCTCACGTCCAGCAATTTATTTTAGAATTTTTGGGGTTTCAGATCTTGCGCTAGCTACATATTACTACAGACTGTTCTATTTTTGACAGATTCTGTTTTTCGTGTGTTGTTTGCTTATTTTGATGAATCTATGGTTAGTAAAATAGTTTATAATCCATAGAGAAGTTGGAATACAGTAGGTTTAACACCAATATAAATAAAGAATGAGTTCATTACAGTACCTTGAAGTGGTCTTTTGTTTTCTTTCGCTAACGGAGCTCACGAGTTTTCTATTTTGAGTTTTGTGTTGTGAAGTTTTCAAGTTTTGGGTGAATTCTTTTGATGGATATGGAACAAGGAGTGGCAAGAGCCTAAGCTTGGGTATGCCCATGGCACCCCCAAGATAATCCAAGGACACCAAAAATTCAAAGCTTGGGGATGCCCCGGAAGGCATCCCCTCTTTCGTCCACTTCCATCGGTAATTTACTTGGAGCTATATTTTTATTCACCAACATGATATGTGTTTTGCTTGGAGCGTCTTGTATTATTTGTGTCTTTGTTTGTTAGTATGACACAATCATCCTTGCTGTACACACCTTTTGAGAGAGCCATACATGAATTAAAATTTGATAGAGTACTCTATGTGCTTCACTTATATCTTTTGAGCTAAGTAGTTTTGCTCTATGTGCTTCACTTATATCTTTTGAGCTAGATAGTTTTACTCTATGTGCTTCACTTATATCTTTTGAGCTAGATAATTTTGCTCTATGTGCTTCACTTATATCCTTTGAGCTAGATAATTTTGCTCTATGTGCTTCACTTAAATCTTTTAGAGCACGGTGGTGGATTTGTTTTAAAGAAACTATTGATCTCTCATGCTTCACTTAAATTAATTTGAGAGTCTCTTAATAGCATGGTAATTTGCCTAATAATAATATGCTTGGTATTCAAGATTTGTGAAACTTTCTTTTGAGTGTGTTGAATACTAAGAAAAGATTGAATCATGATAATTGTTATGAGATATGGAGGTGATAATATTAAAGTCATGCTAGTTGAGTAGTTGTGAATTTAAAGAATACTTGTGTTGAAGTTTGTGATTCCCGTAGCATGCACTTATGGTGAACCGTTATGTGATGAAGTCGGAGCATGATTTATTTATTGATTGTCTTCCTTATGAGTGGCGGTCGGGGACGAGCGATGGTCTTTTCCTACCAATCTATCCCCTAGGAGCATGCGCGTAATACTTTGCTTTGATAACTTCTAGATTTTTGCAATAAGTATATGAGTTCTTTATGACTAATGTTGAGTCCATGGATTATACGCACTCTCACCCTTCCATCCTTGCTAGCCTCTCTAATACCGCGCAACTTTCATCGGTATCATACACCTACCATATACCTTCCTCAAAACTGCCACCATACCTACCTATTATGGCATTTCCATAGCCATTCCGAGATATATTGCCATGCAACTTTCCACCATCTAGTTCATCATGACACATCCATCATTGTCATATTGCTTAGCATGATCATGTAGTTGACATAGTATTTGTGGCAAAGCCACCGTTCATAATTCTTTCATACTTGTCACTCTTGATTCATTGCATATCCCAGTACACCGCCGGAGGCATTCATATAGAGTCATACTTTGTTTTAGTATCGAGTTGTAATCATTGAGTTGTAAATAAATAGAAGTGTGATGATCATCATTCAATAGAGCATTGTCCCCAAAAAGGAGAAAGGCCAAAGAAAAAAAAGGAAGGCCCAAAAAAATAAAAATAAAAAAGGGGCAATGCTACTATCCTTTTTTCCACACTTGTGCTTCAAAGTAGCACCATGTTCTTCATATAGAGAGTCTCATATGTTGTCACTTTCATATACTAGTGGGAATTGTACGTTATAGAACTTGGCTTGTATATTCCAATGATGGGCTTCCTCAAATTGCCCTAGGTCTTTGTGAGCAAGCAAATTGGATGCACACCCACTAGTTTCTTTTGTTGAGCTTTCATACATTTATAGCTCTAGTGCATCCGTTGCATGGAAATCCCTACTCACTCACATTGATATCTATTGATGGGCATCTCCATAGCCTGTTGATACGCCTAGTTTATGCGAGACTATCTTCTCCTTTTTGTCTTCTCCACAACCACCATTCTATTCCACCTATAGTGCTATATCCATGGCTCACGCTCATGTATTGCGTGAAGATTGAAAAAGTTTTGAAAAAGTTAGAGTATGAAACAATTGCTTGGCTTGTCATCGGGGTTGTGCATGATTTAAATACTTTGTGTGGGGAAGATGGAGCATAGCCAGACTATATGATTTTGTAGGGATAACTTTCTTTGGCCATGTTATTTTGAGAAGACATAATTGCTTTGTTAGTATGCTTGAAGTATTATTATTTTCTATGTCAATATAAACTTTTGTCTTGAATCTTTCTAATCTGAATATTCATACCACAATTAAGAAGATTTGCATTGAAATTATGCCAAGTAGCACTCCGCATCAAAAATTCTCTTTTTATCATTTACCTACTCGAGGACGAGCGGGAATTAAGCTTGGGGATGCCTGATACGTCTCCAATGTATCTATAATTTTTGATTGCTCCATACTATATTATCTACTGTTTTGGACTATATTGGGCTTTATTTTCCACTTTTATATTATTTTTGGGACTAACCTATTAACCGGAGGCCTGGCCCAAAATTGCTGTTTTTTGCCTATTTCGGTGTATCGGATAAACGGAATATCAAACGGAGTCCAAATGGAATAAAATCTTTGGGAACGTGATTTTCTCACCGAACGTGATCCAGGAGACTTGGACCCTACTGCAAGGGATCAAAGAGGAGGTCATGAGGGTGGGGGCGCCCCCCTTAGGGCGCGCCCCCTGCCTCGTGGGCCCCTCGGTGCTCCACCGACGTACTCCTTCCTCCTATATATACACACGTACCCCCAAACGATCAGAACGGGAGCCAAAAACCTAATTCCACCGCCGCAACTTTCTGTATCCACGAAATCCCATTTTGGGGGCCTGTTCCGGAGCTCCGCCGGAAGAGGGCCGTCATCGGAGGGCTTCTACATCATCCTAGACCCTCCGATGAAGTGTGAGTACTTTACCTCAGACCTTCGGGTCCATAGTTAGTAGCTAGATGGCTTCTTCTCTCTCTTTCAATCTCAATACAAAGTTCTCCCCCTCTCTTGTGGATATCTAATCTTCTTTTTGCGGTGTGTTTGTTGAGACCGATGAATTGTGGGTTTATGATCAAGTCTATCTACAAATAATATTTGAATCTTCTCTGGATTCTTTTATGTATGATTGGTTATCTTTGCAAGTCTCTTCGAATTATCCGTTTGGTTTGGCCAACTAGATTGGTAGTTCTTGCCATGGGAGAAGTGCTTAGCTTTGGGTTCGATCTTGCGGTGTCCTTACCCAGTGACAGAAGGGGCAGCAAGGCACGTATTGTATCGTTGCCATCGAGGATAACAAGATGGGGTTTTATTTCATATTGCATGAATTTATCTCTCTACATCATGTCATCTTGCTTAAGGCGTTACTCTGTTTTTAACTTAATACTCTAGATGCATGCTGGATAGCGGTCGATGAGTGGAGTAATAGTAGTAGATGCAGAATCGTTTTGATCTACTTGACACGGACGTGATGCCTATATACATGATCATGCCTAGACATTCTCATAACTATGCTCAAGTCTGTCAGTTGCTCAACAGTAATTTGTTCACCCACCGTAGAATACTTATGCTCTTGAGAGAAGCCACTAGTGAAATCTATGGCCCCTGGGTCTATTCTCATCATATCAATCTCCATCACTTTAATATTGTTTTGCTTTTTTACTTTGCCTTTACTTTTTTACTTTGCATCTTTATATCAAAAATACCAAAAATATTATATCTATCAGATCTCACTCTCATAAGTGACCATGAAGGGCTTGACAACCCCTAATCGCGTTGGTTGCGAGTAGCTATCGCTTTGTGCAGGTACGAGGGACTTGAGCGTGGGCTCCTACTGGATTGATACCTTGGTTCTCAAAAACTGAGGGAAATACTTACGCTACTCTGCTGCATCATCCCTTCCTCTTCGGGGAAAACCAACGCAAGCTCAAGACATAGCAGGGCCCACTCGGTAATACACATCACTTAAGCCTTGAAAGCATTGCAACTAATGAGTTAGTTGCGGGATGATGTATTACGGAACGAGTAAAGAGACTTGCCGGTAACGAGATTGAACTAGGTATTGAGATACCGACGATCGAATCTCGGGCAAGTAACATACCGATGACAAAGGGAACAACGTATGTTGTTATGCGGTTTGACCGATAAAGATCTTCATAGAATATGTAGGAGCCAATATGAGCATCCAGGTTCCGCTATTGGTTATTGACCGGAGACGTGTCTCGGTCATGTCTACATAGTTCTCGAACCCGTAGGGTCCGCACGCCTAAAGTTTGATGACGGTTATATTATGAGTTTATGTGTTTTGATGTACCGAAGGTAGTTCGGAGTCCCATATGAGATTGGGTACATGATGAGGAGTCTCGAAATGGTCAAGACGTAAATATCGATATATTGGACGGCTATATTCGGACATCGGAAAGGTTCCGAGTGGTTCGGGTATTTTTCGGATTACCGGGGAGTTACGGGAATACGGGGGAAGAAGTATATGAGCCCTATTGGACTTTAGGGGGGAGAGAGAGGCAGGCAGCGCGCCCCCCAATGACTAGTCCGAATTGGACTAAGGGGAGGGGCGGCGCCCCCTCCTTCCTTCTCTTCCCTCTTCCCCTTCCTTGTCTCCTACTCCTACTACTTGGAAGGGGAGGAATCCTACTTCCGGTGGGAGTAGGACTCCTCCAGGGCGCGCCATAGGGGCCGGCCCTCTCCCCCTCCTCCACTCCTTTATATATGTGTCCAGGGGGCACCCCATAGACACAACAATTGATCCCTTGGATCTTTTAGCCGTGTGTGGTGCCCCTCTCCACCATAGTCCACCTCGATAATATCGTAGCGGTGCTTAGGCGAAGCCCTGTGACAGTAGAACATCAACATCATCACTACGTCGTCGTGCTGACGAAACTCTCCATCAAAGCTCGACTGGATCGAAGTTCGAGGGACATCATCGAGTTGAACGTGTGCAGAACTCGGAGGTGCCGTGCGTTCGGTACTTGATCGGTCGGATCGTGAATACGTACGACTACATCAACCGTATTGTGCTAACGCTTCCGCTTTCGGTCTACAAGGGTACGTGGACACACTCTCCCCTCTCGCTGCTATGCATCACCATGATCTTGCGTGTGCGTAGGAATTTTTTTGAAATTACTACGTTACCCAACAAAAGGACACCGCAAGATTGAACCCAAAGTTAAGCACTTCTCCCATTGCAAGAAAGATCAATCTAGTAGGCCAAACCAAACTCATAATTCGAAGAGACTTGCAAAGATAACAAATCATACATAAAAGATTTCAGAGAAGAATCAAATATTGTTCATAGATAATCTTGATCATAAACCCACAATTCATCGGATCTCGACAAACACACCGCAAAAAGAATTACATCGAATAGATCTCCAAGAAGATCGAGGAGAACTTTGTATTGAGATCCAAAGAGAGAGAAGAAGCCATCTAGCTAATAACTATGGACCCGAAGGTCTGTGGTAAACTACTCACACATCATCAGAGAGGCTATGGTGCTGATGTAGAAGCCCTCCGTGATTGATTCCCCCTCCAGCGGAGCTCCGGAAAAGGCCCCAAGATGGGATCTCTTGGGTACAGAAGGTTGCGGCGGTGGAAATAGGGTTTCGTGGTGCTCCTGGATGTTTTCGAGGTAAATGGGTATATATAGGAGGAAGAAGTACGTCGGGGGAGCTGCGAGGGGCCCACGAGGGTGGGGCGCACCTACCCCCCTGGGCGCGCCCCCTGCCTCGTGGCCTCCTCGCTTCTTTCTTGACGGCCACTCCAAGTCTCCTGGACCACGTTTGTTCCAAAAATAACTCTCCCGAAGGTTTCATTCCGTTTGGATTCTGTTTGATATTCCTTTTCTGCATAACACTGAAATAGGCAAAAAAACAGCAATTTGCACTGGGCCTTTGGTTAATAGGTTAGTCCCAAAAATAATATAAAAAGGTAAATTAAAGCCCATTAAACATCCAAAACAGATAATATAATAGCATGGAACAATCAAAAAATATAGATACGTTGGAGACGTATGAAGCATCCCCAAGCTTAATTTCTGCTCGTTCTCGAGTAGGTAAATGATAAAAATAAATTTTTTGATGTGGAATGCTACCTAGCATAATTCTTAATGTAATTTTCTTTATTGTGGCATGAATGTTCAGACCCGAAAGATTCAAGAAAAAAGTTTAATATTGACATAAAAATAATAATACTTCAAGCATAGTAATAAAGCAATCATGTCTTCTCAAAATAACATGGGTAAAGAAAGTTATCCCTACAAAATCATATAGTCTGGCTATGCTCCATCTTCACCACACAAAATATTTAAATCATGCACAACCCCGATGACAAGCCAAGCAATTGTTTCATACTTTTGATGTTCTCAAACCTTTTCAATCTTCACGGAATATATGAGCGTGAGTCATGGACATAACACTATAGGTGGAATAGAACGGTGGTTGTGGAGAAGACAAAAAGGAGAAGATAGTCTCACATCAACTAGGTGTATTAATGGGCTATGGATATGCCCATCAATAGATATCAATGTGAGTGAGTAGGGATTGCCATGCAACGGATGCACTAGAGCTATAAGTGTATGAAAGCTCAACAAAATAAACTAAGTGGGTGTGCATCCAAGTCGCTTGCTCACGAAGACCTAGGGCATTTTGAGGAAGCCCATCATTGAAATATACAAGCCAAGTTCTATATTGTAAAATTCCCACTAGTATATCAAAGTGACAACATAAGAGACTCTCTATCATGAAGATCATGATGCTACTTTGAAGCACAAGTGTGGTAAAAGGATAGTAACATTGTCCCTTCTCTCTTTTTCTCTCATTTTTTGGGCCTTCTCTTTTTTATGGTCTTTCTCTTTTTTTCGTCCGGAGTCTCATCCCGACTTGTGGGGGAATCATAGTCTCCATCATCCTTTCCTCACATGGGACAATGTTCTAATAATGATAATCATCACACTTTTATTTACTTACAACTCGATACTTAGAACAAAATATGACTATGTGAATGCCTCCGACGGTGTACCGGGATGTGCAATGACTCATGATTGACATGTATGAAAGAATTATAAAGGTGGCTTTGCCACAAATATGATGTCAACTACATGATCATGCAAAGCAATATGACACTGATGAAGCGTGTCATAATAAACGGAACGGTGGTAAGTTGCATGGCAATACACTACAAGAAATATGTCAACTTGTGACCACCACTATTGGTCACTGAATGGTCACAAATTTCCATTTGTGACCTTTTTGTGACCAAAAACATAAGGTCAAAAGTTGGCCATGTAAACTGACTATAGCGACCTTTCTTCTGGAATGGTCGTAGACGTTTATGACCAAAATACGTCTACTGTGGCGTTTTGGTCACTAGCAACCTCCCCAGGCCACGTAGGCATCCAGCGTGGCAATATGACGTGGCACAAGATTCAGCCCGGTCCAATTCGATTTTCTACATGGGCCTAGCCCAACAATTCAGCCTTTTATTATTTTTTCCTTGTTTATTCTGGTCCGCTTCATGGGCCAAGCCCAACATTGTAGCCTTTTTTATTGTTGGCCCATGGCCTTTTATTATTTATTGCTTTTCTATTTTCAGCCATTATATATTCAAGCTGGTCCCACTAGTCAGATGGGTCCCACTTGTCATGATCATCTCTCAAATTGGTCCCACATATCAGAAATGTACAAATTTGACAGATTATTTTCATAAGTGGACCCATTGGTCAAGTTTCCATTTCACAAGTTTTCAGATCACATACATAATCAAAAAGAACACATAAATTTCATCAAATATACCACTAAATAAATCTATTACAATCTTTACAACACATATATGCTACAATATGCTACTCTTCACTAAGTAGAACTTGACGGCTTCACACTTGCTTCACACTTCACACTTGAGCATCTGTAAAAGAGGAACAACCACAAATTTAAATCTCAATTGCAGTATAGGCCATATGCAGAAGCAGTTCAAAGTTGAAACAACATCAATTAAAATAAAGAGTAAAGATACACCAGTATATTATCATTCTACTTATTATTATTATTAACCAGATCATTCTACTTATCCAGAATAACAATGACCTTGTTGCAGAACTTTAGATTTAACAGGAAACCATGCATATAACATTCTCATAACAACAAAAACTATTTTGCAAATGATCAAGTACAACAACAGCAGCAATGCAAGTTAACACAATAGATGGACAGTACAACAACAGCAAGACACAAGTCATATGCATTACAGGCAGTCAAACAGTTCAGGGACAGCAAACATGCATGCATACAGACAGTCAAACAGTTCAGGGAACAGCAAACAAATACTGCAAGCATTGCTAGAAGGAGCTTTGCAATTAACCCTGAAAATGCCCCCAGCAAGCTTTGCTAGGAGGCCCATGCCTCTCCGCTGGCCTTGTTGACGAGTGCCATGGCAGGGTAGCCTTCCTCATTCTTGACCCTTGTGTCGTACTTCATGTCTAGTGCTGCATCATATGTGTATATTCAAATCAATCAACCACTTGATCAGAGAAGAAATAGTACGTACATAAAAAGTCGCTTGAGCAAAAGCCAAACAAGATTATTGCTTTTCCCCAATTAGAAAAGGACAAGGCAGAAACACAAGTTTTCAGATCCCAATGGCAAGTTCACTATACTATTTTGGATCGGGATCATGGAAGCATGTGACTGATCTTCGATCGATCTTGGGTGTATGTGTGTGTACCTACGTGTCGTTGTCGCGACCGGTGCGGACAGGGCAGACCTTGCCGTCCCTGGTGGCGAGGCTGAAGCTTTCCTCGCCGGCTTTGCAGAGGATCCTGTACGTCGGTTACCTGGCGTACATAGACAGATAGGATTAGTTGAGGATGAATAGGCAACTGGCATTTACACTCGAATGGTTTACAGGGTATAGATACAATAAGGATGCTAACCATGAATAAGAACTAATGCAATGACTTAGTTGAGGACAATGGATACAGATCTCCCAGATTCACCAAAAAAAAAGATAGAACAAAGAATAACAAAAGTAACAGGTATTTAGCGAATAGCAGCCTCAAGGTGTTCTTGTGACATGTGGTTGCCGAATATAGAGTCGTAATATACGCATGGATATTAAGATTAATAATCTACAGCAGGAATGTTTTTTTAGCATGACAGTTGCTTAGTTATTCATGAACTCGTAAGTGTTTATTACCAACTCTCCTCAGACTAAATTTACATTGAACAAGAAAGGAATCAGTATCATATCACCAACTCTGCTACAGTTACAGTGCCCTCCACATGTTTATGTAATAAATTTACATTGAACAAGAAATGAAAAATAAAATCCATTCATCCTCTATCATGGGTACAGTGACAATCTGCTAAAGATTATCTATATTCAGTGCAAAAAAAGAAAAAGAAAAATGTAGTTGCTTAACCGAGATAGAACAGAGAAATTCTTATCCAGCCAAAACTATTTGTCTTGGGAAAAAAGAATCATCCCTCGGAAAAGCATAAAAAAGTGTTCCAAGTGATTGTTCATATTGTACAAATAGCAGTATTTCCTATTTTTTTTTCTTTTAAAAAACACGCAGTACTATCTTCAACTAATCGAATGTTATGGTACAGCTCTCTTAGTATGTAAGCTCTCGGCTTATGCATCAACGAGACGGGAGATTAAAAGCTAGTAATAACTCATAATAACAACTGGATCACAGTACATCTAGCAGTAATCCAAACTGAAAAATGGAGCGTGATAGTACAGCTCTATGAGTATATATCTCTCAGCTCATGTCTAAACGAGATTAGAGAAGTGTGAAAGGGAAAATTCTATAATAAGTTGATAACAGTCACAGCAGCATCAGGAAATTGTTCAATCTATTCGAACCAAGACGAGCGAGAACAGCGAGCACGATCTTGGCACCACAAATCGAAATCTCACTACTAATTGATGTTCGTGGCATGAATACAGCAGGACGGCGTGAACAATCGAGTCAGATCTTGTAACGGGACCGGACCGGTGAGCAGAAGTAGCAGGGCTAGGAGGATGCATACCAGCCATGGAGGCGCTTGTGGAGGTTGACGGTGTACTCCCTCGTGACGACCTCCTCCTTCCTCGGATGGAGGTGCTTGTGGAGGTTGACGGTGTACTCCCTCGTGACAACCTCCTCCTTCCTCGGTGCTCCGCCCTTCTTCTCCTGGAGACGGGAACGGCCTCTCCGTCTTGCCCCTCGCGGCGGTGGTGGCAGCCGCGGACGCGTCGGTGGTGGTGGATGAGACGGAGGAGACCGAGGAGGTGTCGTCGCCGTCCTCCGGCAGGACAGGGAGGCAAAGGCGCTCGGGAACGAAGCTGGTCGCGAGGAGGAGATCGAGGCTTGGGACTCCGGGCGCTGGACGCGGGCGCATGCGGATGGAGAAGAAGGGAGGGGTGGGATCGGAGGGCGCCACCGCGGATAGGGATCTGGATGTAGGACGGAGAGCCGGAGGTTGGGATCTACATTGGGTGCGAGAGAGAGTGAAACGACCGGTGTGGAAGGACGGTGGGAGACGATGTGGTGGGGTGGACGACGGGAGAGCGATGCGGTGGGAGCCGCCGTCTTCGATCTGGATCTGGGAGAGGAAGAGAGAGAGGTTGCTATGGCGGTGGCGGATCTGGCCGCGGACTGGCCTCGTCGGCTCGATCTGGTGCCATGGGAGAGAGGGAGAGGTGCGGTACAGAGTGGTGGCGGGGAAGGATCAACGGCGGTGGGGGTGAGAGGAGGACGGCAAGATTCCCGCTTGAGGTGGCGGCGGCAAGGGAGGAGTGCAGCGCTAGGGTTCGCGCGAGAGAGAGGAGGTCACGAGGGGTGGGGTTGGGTGGGGTTCAAGAGAGAGGGGGGGTTTGCTGCCGTGGGTTGGATGGATGGACGGATGGACGGTCAGATGGATGCCATGTCATCGATCCAAGCCATAAGTAATTCCACCAATCAGAATTAAGTTTATGTAGGTTTTTTTTCCTTTTTTTCTTTTATAGGGCAAATGTCCAATGTTATGTCAAAATTCATGTCAAAGTTTGTCCAAATGATCTCATATTTTGCATAAGTGTGCATATTGGAATGACAAACAATGTTGCTAAAGGGAGTCTTCATTTTCTTTGCACAAAAAATTTATTTTCCATTTTTTGAGTGCCCAAAACAAGTTTTTTGTGAAGGACCTACCATTTATTTGTTGCAAAATTGTACCAAATCAAATTTCTAAAATATTAGGCCATATTTAATGCAGAATTGACCAAATGGTTGGGTGTAAAAAGTTCCGATCCACCTCTCGTGAAAAAGACAAATTTCCGCCGATTCAGTAGGAAACGGGTCAAATTTGAACTGTAGCTACCTCGTAGTTTGCTCTTTATTTTTTCCAAAAATCATTTCTAGGTACATAAGTATCTATTTAATCAGAGAAACACCAAACAAATTCCAAGATTCAACCACTAGTTAGGAACGGTCATTCCCGCTGTTTTGACCGCATTTTGAAATGGGCATAAAAATTTCAAAAAAAAATCAAAAAAATGGAAAACCTTCGCATTGTGTCATTATATATGACCAAGTTTCCAGGAAAAATAATAAACTTGTAATACGGAAATGATTTTAAAAAAATGTTCTCAGAAACGAGCTATCATGTGTGGAGATCAATGGCTTTCAAGCCAAATGATCAATCTTATGGCCACATTCATGGCATAGTTTGTTCAAATGATCTCATATTGTGCACAAGAGTGCATATTGGAATGGCAAACAATGTTGCCTATGGAAGTTTTCATTTTCGTTGGACGAAAAAACCATTTTCCATTTTTCGAGTGCCCGAAAGGAGTTTTTTTGTGAAGGAACTACCAAATAATTGTTGCAAAATTGGACCAAATCATTTTTATAAAATACTAGGCCATATTTAATGCACAATTGACAAAATGGTTGGGTGTAAAAAGTTCTGATCCACCTCTCGTGAAAAAGACAAATTTCTGCCAATTTAGTTGGAAGCGGGTCAAATTTGAACTGTAGCTGCCTCGTAGTTTGCTCTTTATTTTTTCCAAAAATCATTTCTAGGTACATAAGTATCTTTTTAATCAGAGAAACACCAAAAAAATTCCAAGATTCAACCACTAGCTAGGACCGGCATTCCCGCCGTTTTGACCGCATTTTGAAACGGGCATAAAAAATTCAAAAAAATCAAAAAATTGGGAAACCTTCGCATTGTGTCATTATATGTGGCCAAGTTTCCAGGAAAAATAACAAACTTGTAATACGGCAATTATTTTAAAAAAGTGTTCTCAGAAACGAGCTATCATGTGTGGAGATCACTCGCTTTCAAGCCAAATGATCAATCTTATGGCCACATTCATGGCATAGTTTGTTCAAATGATCTCATATTGTGCACAAGAGTGCATATTGGAATGGCAAACAATGTTGCCTAAGGAAGTTTTCATTTTTGTTGGACGAAAAAACCATTTTCCATTTTTCGAGTGCCCGAAAGGAGGTTTTTTTGTGAAGGAACTACCAAATAATTGTTGAAAAATTGGACCAAATCATTTTTATAAAATACTAGGCCATATTTAATGCACAATTGACAAAATGGTTGGGTGTAAAAAGTTTTGATCCACCTCTCGTGAAAAAGACAAATTTCCGTCGATTCAGTTGGAAGCGGGTCAAATTTGAACTACAGGTGCCTCGTAGTTTGCTTATTTTTTCCAAAAATAATTTCTAGGTACATAAGTATCTATTTAATCAGAGAAACACCAAAAAAATTCCAAGATTCAACCACTAGCTAGGAACGGTCATTCCTGCTGTTTTGACCGTATTTTGAAACGGGCATAAAAAATTCAAAAAAAATCGAAAAATTGGGAAACCTTCGCATTGTGTCATCATATGTGGCCAAGTTCCTAGAAAAAATAACAAACTTGTAATACGGAAATTATTATCAAAAAGTGTTCTCAGAAACGAGCTATCATGTGTGGAGATCAATGGCTTTCAAGCCAAATGATCAATCTTATGGCCACATTCATGGCATAGTTTGTTTGAATGATCTCATATTGTGCACAAGGGTGCATATTGGAATGACAAACAATATTTCCTAAGGAAGTTTTCATTTTCTTTGGACGAAAAAACCATTTTCCATTTTTCGAGTGCCCAAAAGGAGGTTTTTTTTGTGAAGGACCTCCCAAATAATTGTTGCAAAATTGGACCAAATCATTTTTCTAAAATACTAGGCAATATTTAATGCACAATTGACAAAATGGTTGGGTGTAAAAAGTTTTGATCCACCTCTCGTGAAAAAGACAAATTTCTGCCGATTCAGCAGGAAGCGGGTCAAATTTGAACTGCAGCTGTCTCATAGTTTGCTATTTATTTTTTCCAAAAATCATTTCTAGGTACATAAGGACCTATTTAATCATAAATACATGGTTTGGTGGCGATACGTCAAGGTTTGGGCGGTGGCCGAGGGACCCAACTCTAGAGCGCGTAAACTCGCATGCCCGCCGCGTGGTCACCGCGTGACCCTGGCATTGCCATGTGTTCTGGGCGGCATAGGCATGTCTAGTGGGTTGGGCACTCCCTAGGTAGGTGCTAGGAAGAAAATTACAACATAAGATTCTCACGAGGAGACCGATCGATGCTCAAACATGAATAAGCAACCAAGTGTTTCATTAGCGGTATGGGAAATGCACATGGCCAATGGGCATGAGTTTTGGCCGAGGATGATCATCTACTAAGGAGAATGTATTCAAAAAATTTCAGCTCAAAAGGAGGAGCCTAGCTGGTACTTGCTTTGCAAACTACCACACTGGACAAAAATATGAATGTTGAAGCTGGGCTCAAAATAATGAATGCATTGAGCTGAAATTTGGTGGAGGATGGTTATTTGGGCATAGGAAAGCGTTGTAGAAAATTGATATCATTTTGACATGCCAAAGTAGTACTTCCTTCACAATGCTCTTCTATGGACAAAAACTTGGGAAAACTAGTGAGAGAGATTGGATGAATGAAATGAGCTAAGAATTGGTGTAGGTAAGTTACATATGTATGGTCATGCGCTGGTAAATTTTCAGATCATTTGGGTAAGCCTAAGTAGTACTTACTTCACAAAGCTTCTCTCGAGGTAGAAACTTTGGAAATTTCCTGAGAAAGATTTACTATGAAAATTGAGCTGAATATTATCATGTGGCAATTATTTGGGTATGGAAGAGTGCCCGAAAAGTTTGAGGGTAATAGGAGGGGTCTATATAACACTTGCTTTGCAACGTGCCAATTTGCCCATAAAATATAAATTGAACCTAGGCTCACATAGATGATTTGACTGAGCTGCAATTTGGAGGAGGGTGATAATTTGGGCATATGAAGGAACTGTATAAATTTCATGTCATTTAGAGATATAAAAAAGGTACTTCCTTCACAATGCTTCTAGGTGGACAAAAACTTTGGAAATTTGCCGAGGAAGATTTGCTAGGCAAATGGATCTTAATTTTGTCATGCGGTAATGATTTGGATAGGAAAGAGTGCCCAAAAATTCCGAGGGCAATCAAGAATATATAAATAGCACTTCCTTCATAAAGTGTTGTTGTGAACAGAATAGGAAAATCAATATTGTTGAATTAGTTTTGAACTAGGCAAGGAAGGATTTTTACATATTTGATGAAGATATGCCCCAAAGAATTTATGAGATTTTTTTGGGAATTTTGGGAATGATAGAAATATAGGTTGCTTCACAACCTAGGGCAAAAACTGCCACGTGGACATGACACATAGGCAAAACTGATGAGATGGCGCCTAGTCATCACAACCCACCACAATCTACAAGGCTATGACCATCTATATTGGTCATTAACAACTAGAAATAAGGCAGCGGACTAGCACTGTTTGCTTTGTGACCATTTCGTGTAAGGAAATTACGACCTTTCTGACCAAAATGGTCGCAATGGTTTAGGGTTTGGAGCCCCCTGAACAGCTTTTGACCAATTGGTATAAAATGGTCATAAATTTATGACCAATTCTTCGAGGGTCACTGACAGAAGGTCATAAGTTGACATATTTCTTGTAGTGATATATCTTGGAATGGCTATGGAAATGCCATAATAGGTAGGTATGATGGCTATTTTGAGGATAGTATATGGTGGGTTTATGGTACCGGCGAAAGTTGCGCGGTACTAGAGAGGCTAGCAATGGTGGAAGGGTGAGAGTGTGTATAATCCATGGACTCAACATTAGTCATAAAGAACTCACGTACTTATTGCAAAAATCTATTAGTTATCGAAACAAAGTACTACGCGCATGCTCCTATGGGGATAGATTGGTAGGAAAAGACCACCGCTCGTCCCCGACCGCCACTCATAAGGAAGACAATCAATAAATAAATCATGCTCCGACTTCATCACATAACGGTTCACCATACGTGCATACTACGGGAATCAAAAACTTTAACACAAGTATTTCTCAAATTCACAACTACTCAACTAGCATGACTCTAATATCACCATCTTCATATCTCAAAACAATCATCAAGTATCAAACTTCTCATAATATTCAATGCACTTTTTATGATAGTTTTTATTATACCCATCCTGGATGCCTATCATATTAGGACTAATTTTATAGCCAAAGAAAATTACCATGTTGTATAAGTGAATAATTAGAGATCAATAATTTCTATAAAATAAAACCACCACTGTGCTCTGAAAAGATATAAGTGAAGTACTAGAGCAAAATTATCTAACTCAAAAGATATAAGTGAAGCACATAGAGTATTCTAATAAATTCCGATTCATGTGTGTCTTTCCCAAAAGGTGTGTACAGCAAGGATAATTGTGGTAAACTAAAAATCAAAGACTCAAATCATACAAGACGCTCCAAGCAAAACGCATATCATGTGGTGAATAAAAATATAGCATCAAGTAAAGTTACCGATGGACGAAGACGAAAGAGGGGATGCCTTCCGGGGCATCCTCAAGCTTAGGATTTTGGTTGTCCTTGAATTTTACCTTGGGGTTCCTTGGGCATCCCCAAGCTTAGGCTCTTGCCACTCCTTATTCCATAATCCATCAAATCTTTACCCAAAACTTGAAAACTTCACAACAAAAAACTCAACAGAAAATATCATGAGCTCCGTTAGTATAAGAAAACAAACCACCACTTAAGGTACTGTAATGAACTCATTCTTTATTTATATTGCTGTTAAACCTACTTTATTCCAACTTCTCTATGGTTCATACCCCCCTGAAAGGATCGATATGGTTGACTAGAGGGGGGGGGTGAATAGGCAACTACCAATTTTTACTTTTCTTTACCAAATTAAACTTTGCATCAAAGTAGGTTGTCTAGATGTGCAACTAGGTGAGCAACCTATATGATGCAATAACAACAAGCATACACGCAAGCAAGGGAAGAAACACTAAAGAGCTTGCACAAGTAAAGGTAAGAGATAACCAAGAGTGGATCCGGTGAAGACGAGGATGTGTTACCGAAGTTCCTTCCTTTTGAGGGGAAGTACGTCTCCGTTAGAGCGGTGTGGAGGCACAATGCTCCCCAAGAAGCCACTAGGGCCACCGTATTCTCCTCACACCCTCACACAATGCGAGATGCCGTGATTCCACTATTGGTGCCCTTGAAGGCGGCGACCGAACCTTTACAAACAAGGTTGGGGCAATCTCCACAACTTAATAGGAGGCTCCCAACAAGACCACGAAGCTTCACCACAATGGACTATGGCTCCGTGGTGACCTCAACCGTCTAGGGTGCTCAAACACCCAAGAGTAACAAGATCTGCTAGGGATGAGTGGGGGAATCGAAAATCCCTTGGTGGAAGTGTAGATCGGGGCCTTCTCAACCACTCCCGAGCAAATCAACAAGTTTGATTGGCTAGAGAGATAGATCGGGCGAAAATGGAGCTTGGAGCATTTAATGGAGCTTGATCAATAAATGGAGCTTGGGGGAAGAAGAGGTAGGTCAAAGAGAAGAAGGGGACTCCCTTTTATAGTGGGGGCAACAATCCAACCGTTGACCCCCACCAACCAGCCCCGCACAGGGCGGTACTACCGCTGAGAGGGGGGCGGTACTACCGCCAGGACAGTGGTACTGCCGCGCCAGCCAACGGCACTGCCGCGCAGAGGAGATTAGTAGGGAAAGGACCCAAACGCGGTACTACCGCGGTGGTAGGGGCGATACTACCGCTCCTGGAACGGTACTACCGCCTCTACAACCGCAACTAGTGCCGCAAAACCTGACACGAGAAAAAGACCTCTCGAATCGAGGCGGTAGGAGCCAGACTACCCAGCGGTACTACGGCAGCGGGGTCACAGGCGGTACTACCGCTGTGGAGCGGTACTGTCGCTTGTGACCCTTCGGCCATACTACCGCTGGCAGTGCGGTACTACCGCTGGGGCGCATAAGAGAGAGAGAGAATCTCTCAAAGATGCTGAGGACGAGGCGGAGGTGCCAGGCACCCCAGCGGTACTACTGTTGTGGAGCCACGGGCGGTACTACCACTGTGGAGCGGTACTGCCGCTTGTGGCTCCTCAGCGGTACTACCGCTGGGTGCGCGGTACTACCGCTTGGACCCAGAGAGGACAAGGAAGAGAGGAGAGAACTCTACAATGGAATGGAAAAGCTCGGAGGGTGAGAAACTGATGTGTACGTGATGATTCCACCCATGCAATACCCCAGCAGACCCCCTCTTGATAGTACGGTGCCCTCTACGCAACTAGTCCACCGAAACGAAAGAGCTACACCGTCTTGAAATACACCCCGAGGGGAAGAAAGCGTCTCGTGCCAGGGGAGAATCTGTGAATTATTCAAATCACAAGATTAGTCCGCAAACATGTTGTCATCAATCACCAAAACTACCTTGAGAGAGATATGCCGTAACAATCTCCCCCTTTTTGGTGGATTGATGACAACTAGGGATTTGCGCAAGGAAAAGAAATAAAACGAAGAAAACTAAGAACTACAAAATATAGATGGGCTCCCCCAGAATGTGTGCACCTAGATATGGAAAGACACACACATTCGGATCAACACTCCCCCTATATTTTATAGTCCAACAATACTAAGCACAAGATATATGAGAGAAGAGAATAAACAGGACAAGCATGCATCTCATAATAAACTACAGTACTCTGAATAGACATAAGAAATAAGGTAGCGATAGGGAGCATATGTCTCACACCATATGTCTAGAACTTAGGTCTCACACCAAACCAAACCAAATAAAGACACCGAGAAAACACACAAGAACCCACAAGACGACTCAAAGCACAGCAACAAACACAAATCCCTACACTCTCTCCCCCTTTGGCAGCAAGACACCAAAAAGGGGAAAGAGCGACGCTACGACTCCAGGTGATGGGAAGATGAAGATCTCGAACATCACATCTCTACATCTTCATCATGGGTCGAAAACTGCTCGGCATCGGAGTCGGTCCAATGGCAATTCTGATTAATCCAGTCCTCCTCTTTAGTGATTTGACCCTCAGACCCACTGGCAACTGTCGCTCCCATCTGACGCATGAGCTCCTTGTGGCATGTCATGGCATGCTTCTCCGCCACATGAGTCATGTACTGACCATGAGACTCCATGCAGAAAAGCTTCTTCATCTTGCGTTTAAGCTTCTGTGCCCACGACGGTTCTGTACTAGAGGACCCAAAGTCCTCCTCATGATCATCAGTAGCAGCCCCACCCTCGGTCCCCATGGCAGCAGCAGCAGCAGCAGACGGACCCCCTATGGCAGCAGCAGTAGACGGACCTCCTGTGTGAGGCGCTGGGGTGGTCCAATTGTCCTTCTTCCTCAGACGCTTGATCTCATGAGAAACCAAGTCTCCAGTCTCTAGCAACACTCTGGGATAGGTCTGTGCCCAGGCCCTCTCAATGAGCCTCATGATGAATGGACCATATATCGGGCACTTGCGCTCAGACACGACAGAGAGAAGTTCAGACCACATGACATGAGAGATATCCAGGCTCTCTCCAGTGCTTGCTTCCTTCTCATGCTGACAGAAAAGGAGCATGTCTACGAGATAAGAGTGGACCATATCCAGATTCCCGATCCGAGGGAAGAGAGTCTCACGAAAGATGCGATGAAGAATGTCCAGATACGGAGACAACTCATAGGTCTTCTTCTTAGTTACTGGGTGAACTTTCACAGTGCAGTAGGGCCAAAGGGCTTGCTTGTGGGTGGACGTAGCATTGCGGTGAGGGCGGAAACCGACAGGAGTCTCAAGCCCGTTATCCACCACATCAAGTAACTCCATGAAAGCCTGCCACTTGACGGAAAGCAGCTTGCCATTGGTCATCCATGTCAGAGTCCTGTCGACATCCATCCCAAGATGGACGGTGGCATAGAATTGAGCCACCAAATCCGCATCGAAATCCTTGTTGAATTGCATGATCCTGAGAATGTTCAACTGAGTGCACATCTGAAGGGCTTCGCCAAAGTACTCCGGGTCCTTCTCCATAGCATCAGTGTCAATGGAGCGAACTCAACAAAGAGATTCTTCTTGGCCTTGATCACATCAAAGTAGATGGCAAACTAAAAACGGTTCCAGAACGGGCGGTTGACCAAAGTGGGTTCTTGGTCCACCGCATAGGGGTTGCGACGCCGCTTCTCCCAAAACTCCTTGTTGGTCATATCAGTCACAGTCTTCCCTTTTGGATTGTTGGCAGATCTCTTCGTATGCTGAGGAGGTGGAGGAACACTTGCAGAAGCGCTTGCTGGAGGCGGTTGAGTGCTCGAGGAACCACCGGCTGGCTCAGAGGTGCGGTAGCGTTTTGATGTTGCACGCCCGGGGTTGATACGGCGAGCTTGATGCTCAGAAGGGTCATCACCTGGAGCCAAACACAAGAACACGCAAAACAACCAAAAAATAACGAGCATAAGCCAACAAACTCAACAAAAATGGTAAGGCAGGAAAATGATGGAATTTGGCATGCAGCGGTAGTACCGTGACATGCCCGCGGTAGTACCGCCCCAAGCGGTAGTACCGCCCCAAAGAGAGCGGTAGTACCGCTCGAGGTCAAGCGGTAGTACCGCTCCAATGAGAGTAGTAGTACTGCTCGAGGCGGAGAAACAGCAGTTTCCTACATCACGAGGCGGTGAAACAGCGGTTTCCTACTACCGTGGTCAGATCCGGCACTACCGGCCTACCAAATTCAAAAATATTCCTACCAAACTCTAATCGAGATAGTCTAGTTGCCTTCTCCAACCAACTCAAGCCTAGATTTGGCCAAAAATCTAGAGATGCAACCACCATTGCCCCTAAGAAACAAGATCTGAAAACGAGACAAAAGGAAAGAAGGAACGGGGGCAATACCGGCATCCATGGCAAGAGAACGAGGTGGGGATCGACTCCACCAAAGGAAATGGAGAGGGACGCCCCAGAGAAGGAGATCCGCCGGAGCCCTCCCGCGGCGAGTGGAGGCTGGAGAGAGGAAGAGAAAAGAGGGGGCGAAGTGAATGGGTATGGGGGAGAAGAAACCTCCCCCTGCCCCGACTTAACCCCTGGTCCCGTCCCTCAGCGGTAGTACCGTGCTGGGGGGCGGTAGTACCGCTTACGAGCGGTAGTACCATGCACCACCAGTGGTAGTACCGCCCAGCACGCCACGGCAACTAAGCAAACAAGGCTTTTAGCTCGAAGGAAATGCAAAACGGCAAGAAAATAGAGCAAGAAAAGAGAGCACACGAGCACACGAGAAATGACACACCTCTTCGAAAGAGGGCGGTGGCCGAGGCCACCTATGTTTGAGTTAAGAGGTATGGCACCGTGAAGATTTTAACCTTGGGCCCATGACCAAAACTCGTCTTTGAAGCACAAGTACCATCAACAATGGCTAAAGTGAAAGACTTGATCAATTTATGCATAATGGGGGGAGGGATAGTTCATTGAGAGAACAACACTCCCCCTATGTCCATGCCTACACCTAAACTAGACAACAAAATGAGCGTGGTGGGGTGTGCAAGGGTTCAAGCCACATTGCTTGAATCAATGATATTTAGCTCATGCCTTAACTCGCGAAATCTTGCTTCATCCAAGGGCTTCGTGAAAATATCTGCAAGGTTGTCATGAGTGTTGACATAGTTGAGCTCGATCTCTCCTCGCCTAATGTGATCCCGGATGAAGTGATACCGAATCTCAATATGCTTCATCTTGAAGTGTTGCACCGGGTTGAGAGAGATCTTGATGGCACTTTCATTGTCACACCAAAGAGGCACTTTGTCACAAGTGACACCGTAATCCTTTAGAGTTTGCCTCATCCATAGGAGTTGAGCACAACAACTACCGACGGCAACATACACCGCCTCAGTGGACGAGAGAGACACACAACTTTGCTTTTTGGAAGACCAACTTACCAAAGAGCAACCAAGGAATTGGCACCCTCCGGAAGTGGACTTCCTATCCACTTTGTCTCCCGCCCAATCGGAATCCGAGTACCCTACAATCTTGAAGTTTGATCCTCTTGGGTACCATAAGCCAAAGTTTGGGGTATGAGCCAAATATCGAAAGATTCGTTTGACCGCCACATAGTGACTTTCCTTAGGTGCGGCTTGAAACCGTGCACAAATTCCCACACTCAACATGATGTCCGGTCTAGATGCACAAAGGTAAAGCAAGGATCCAATCATGGAATAATATACCTTTTGATCCACCACTTTACCATTGGGATCTAAGTCAAGTTGGCACTCGGTGGACATTGGAGTGGAAGCCGGCTTGACGTCACTTAGCTTGAATCTCTTGAGCATGTCTTGAGTGTATTTGGATTGATTGATGAAGGTTCCTTCTCTTCTTTGCTTCACTTAGAACCCTAGAAAGAACTTCAACTCTCCCATGGAGGACATCTCGAACTTTGAGGTCATGAGAGCGGCAAATTCCTCATTGAAAGCTTTGTTAGGAGAACCAAAGATAATATCATCAACATATAATTGGCACACAAACAACTCCCCTTTGACCTTCTTAGTAAAAAAGAGTGGGGTCGATTAGCCCAACTTCAAAACCACGGTCTTGTAACAACTCGGTAAGGTGGTCATACCACGCACGTGGGGCTTGTTTAAGGCCATAGAGTGCCTTATCGAGTTGATACACATGATCGGGAAAGTAGGGGTCCTCGAACCCGGGGGGTTGCTTGACGTAAACCAATTCATTAATAGGACCATTAAGAAAAGCACTCTTCACATCCATTTGTTGTAACTTAAAGTTATGATGAGAAGCATATGCAATCAACATGCGAATGGATTCAAGACGAGCAACAGGAGCAAAGGTTTCACCGTAGTCGATACCCTCGACTTGGAAGTAGCCTTGGGCTACCAAACGAGCCTTGTTACGAATGATAATCCCATGGGCATCTTGCTTGTTCTTAAATATCCACTTGGTTCCTATGACATTGTGATTCCCGGTTGGTCTTGACACCAATCTCCACACTTTGTTGCGCTCGAAGTTGTTGAGTTCTTCATGCATGGCATTGAGCCAATCCGGATCTTCTAGCGCTTCATAGACCTTGTGAGGTTCCACACAAGAGACAAACGCGTGATGCTCACAATAATTTGCTAATTGTCTACGAGTGCTTACCCCCTTTCTTAAGCTTCCAAGCACATTCATCATGAGATGATCCTTGGTGGAGAGCTTGGAAGCAACCTTGGCGGCACGACGCTCTAATTCCTCCTCGGGGGTGAGACGAGGGGTGGTCACTTGATCATCTTGAGCATCGTCTTGAGCTTGTTCTTGTTCTTGAACTTGCTCGGAGGAGAGAACTTGACCTTGGGCATCACTTGATGTGTCAACATCGTCTTGAGCGTGATCTTGCCCTTGGTCATGTTCTTGAAGATGAGGGCCTTCATGTTGAACTTCGGAAGCATGTGGGCCTTGGGTTGGTGATGGCTCCACTTGAGTGGAGCTTTGTCCTTCTCCTTCGGTCAAAAGGGGTTCCTCAATGGGTAGGATAAAGCCAACACCCATTCTTCTTATGGCTTGGGGAGGAATTTCATCACCTACATCACAAGTGCCACTTTGCTCCACTTGGGAGCCGTTATTCTCATCAAACTCCACGTTACACGTCTCCTCAATAAGTCCTGTGGATTTATTGAGGACACGGTAAGCATGAGAGTTTGTAGCATAGCCAACAAATATGCCCTCATAAGCTCTAGCCTCAAATTTAGACAACCGAACACCTTTCTTGAGAATGAAACACTTACACCCGAATACCCAGAAGTACTTGAGGTTGGGCTTGTTACTGGTGAGTATCTCGTAAGGAGTCTTGTTCAAGCCCTTGCGGAGGTAGAGCCGATTGGATGCATGACACGCGGTGTTGATGGCTTCGGCCCAAAAGTTGTACGGAGACTTGAACTCCGCCATCATGGTCCTTGCCGCATCCATCAACGTCCGGTTCTTCCTCTCTGCAACACCGTTTTGTTGAGGGGTGTAGGGTGCGGAATATTAATGCTTGATTCCCTCATCACTAAGAAACTCATCCAAGGTGTAGTTCTACTCGGTGCCGTTGTCACTTCTTATTGTCAAGATCTTTGCATTGTGTTGACGTTGTGCTTCATTCGCAAAGTCAATGACGGTTTGTTGGGTCTCGCTCTTCCTCTTGAAGAAATACACCCACGTGTACCTTGAGTAGTCGTCCACAATCACCAAGCAATACTTCCTTCCTCCAAGACTATCGAAGGATGGAGGTCCAAAGAGATCCATGTGAAGGAGCTCCAAAGGCCTCTTTGAATAAATGATAGTCGTGGGAGGGTGAGCCTTCTCATGTAGCTTTCCTTTGATACAGGCACTGCAAGCATGATCTTTAGCAAAACTAACATTCGTTAGTCCACGGACATGGTCCCCCTTGAGGAGACTTTGCAAAGATCTCATATTGACATGGGCTAAACAGCGATGCCAAAGCCATCCCACATCAACTTTAGCCATTAGGCATGTCACGGTTTTAGTGGGTCGCTCTGAAAAGTTAATCACATATAGACCGTTCTCGACATGCCCAACAAAAGCTACTTTAAGAGTCTTGCTCCACAAGAGGGCCACGGTATCGATATCAAAGAAAGTGGCAAAGCCCATGATTGCAAGTTGACGAACGGAAAGTAAATTGTATGCAAGGGACTCAACAAGCATGACCTTCTCGATCGTGAGATCATGAGAGATGACCACCTTGCCAAGTCCCAATACCTTAGAAGATGAGGCGTCACCCCACTCGACATTGGTGGGCATAGATGGAACCTTGTGCACGTCCACCACCAAGTCCTTGCTTCCGGTCATATGATTTGTAGCTCCGCTATCGAGCAACCATGATCCCCCACCGGAAGCAAACACCTACAAGAGATCAATGCTTGGTTTTAGGTACCCATTTTGTAATGGGTCCTTTAATGTTAGTAACAAGGGTTTTTGGAACCCAAATAGACCATTCAATGTATTCATGAGGAGAACCAACAAGTTTGGCATAAACATGCCCATCACTAGCACGACACAACACATAAGAAGGATTAAAATCACCGGCTTTGTTGGGAGGGGTGACATTGCCCTTCTTGACATTGTTCTTCTTCTTCTCCTCGGAGGCACTCTCTCCCTCCCTCACAAATGTTTGCATGAGAGGAGGAGGTCGTTTGGTCTTGTCATTCTTCTTCTTGTTCTTGGAGTCGGGCACGTACCCAACCCCTTCCTTGGCCACAACTCCCTTTTGGTTGGTCAAGAGATCGTTGAGGTTCTTCTTGCCTTGTATGCAAGTCGCAAGACCTCTCTCTAGTTGCTCCTTCAACTTAGCATTTTCCTCAATAAGATGTATATGCTCACAACACGGGTTAGTAGCATTTGCATTATCAATTAAAACCATATGAGGAAAGGTTGCTTTCTCCTTAGTTAGCTTCACTTGGAGTTGATCATGAGACTCCTTGAGACTAGCGTGAATACCCTTCAAGGCCTTATGGGCCTTGTCAAGTATATCAAACTCCTCTTTGAGTCTAGCAAGATCAACCCCGAGTTTGGCCTTCTCGGAATTTAGCACACGAGAAACAATGAGGACATGATCATAATCTTTCTTTAACTTAGCATGATCAACATTGTGTGACTCCTCAAGAGCCAAACGAAGACCACGCTCTTCCCCAAGAGCATTGGAAAGATTCGAAATCTCATCGGCATAGTCACGACTATGCCCTTCCATCTTAGTGATGGTGTTTTCGTGAGCCTCAATCATGTCATTGGCTTCACCAAGTTGTTCCAAGAGAGCAACAAAGTGCTTCTTGGATTTTCCCTTGAGTTTGCCCATAAAGGCCTCAAACTCATTAGCCTCCACATTATCTCCATCAAGTTCATTAATGCTATCCGCCGGAGAAGGATGATTAATGATGGTAGTTTTGATGTTGGAGGTTACCTTGTTGGTGGCTTTAGCCATGAGGCACTTGGAGGTGATGCTCTCATTGGGTGAGTCGAAGAGAGACACCCGTGAAGTCGTTGCAATGGCAACGGAGGCCATGGCAACCGACTCATCATCTTCATCATCGTCATCATCCTCATTGTACTCTTCTTGTACAACCAATGCCTTGGGAGGAGTCTTCTTGGTGAAGTTGTTCTTGTTGGGGAACGACTTGGCCTTGTCCTTTCGCATGAGCTTGCCACCATTGTCTTCCCTCTTCTCATACGGGCATTCCGCAACAAAATGACTCACATTGCCGCAATTGTAGCAAGTCCTTACACGTTGCTTGCCCCTCGTGCCACTCGAATTGTTTTTGCTAAAGTTTGGCCTCGAGTTTTTCTTTCTCCAAAATTGCCTTGAAGCGAGTGCCATGTGTTCATGATATGCATACTTCATATCTTCGGGGTTGCTCTCCTCTTCTTCCTCTTCTTCTTCTTCAACGGTGAGCTTGGCCTTCAATGCAAGGTTAGGATTCTTTGCCCGTTGAGATCGGAGCACCGCATTGTCGGCGGTCTTGTCCAAAATATTCATGGCCACAAACTCATCCAACACTTCGCTTGAGGTCAAAGTGTGGAAGTCCGGTCTTTGACGAATGACGTAGGACATGGCCTTGTTATAGGGCATCATTGCCTTGAGGAATTTGCGCTTGATCCAATTGTCATCCGTGTCCTTGCTCCCGTGATCTCGTAGTGAGACCGCGAGTTTGGTTACTCTCCGATAAAGCTCACGAGGTTCTTCATCTTCTTTCATTGCAAACTCATTGGCCTCATCTTGTACCACTTCATAGTTGGAGCGTTGAATGCTTGCGCTTCCCCGGTAGAGAGAGACGACACAATGCCATGCATCTTTGTCCAAGGCGAAGGGACGAAGATGAGGTAGGTCTTCGGGTGGAATTGCATCTTGAATGATGAAGAGATCATTCTCATTGAATTGATTGTCCGCGGCTTCTCGAGGAGTGAAGTTGCTTGGATCATGTGGATAGAAACCTTCTTCAATGATTCTCCAAAGGTTAGTGTTCACATGATTTAAATGACGTTTAAAGCGGTAAACCCAAGAATCAAAATCCTCATTTTTTACAATCTTAGGGGGAGGACCGGCATGATTCAAATGAGTGGAACGAACCGATCCACCATAAACAAGTGGTGGTTCCACATGGGCAAAGATGCCGGTGCCATTCTTACCACTAGAAGGAGCCTTTTCACTACTAGCTTCCCCCTTGTCGGGGAAAGCATCCGTCACCTTGTTGGCGGGATCACCCACTTTCAACGGTGCGGTGGATAGTTTAAGCCCCTCAAGAAATTTAGTAAACATGCTTTCAACTTCGGTCATCATGGAGGTTTTCAATGTCTCCAAGGCCACATTGAACTCCTCACGTGAGGCCGAGGTTCCCCCATCGCCCGTAGACGAGATAGGATTCACACCGGAGTGTTCCTCCACACCGTCTACGGTATCAACCATACTCTTTGGACGGTAAAGTCCTTAATAAAGAGACGAGACTTTGATACCAACTGAAAGTATCGATATGGTTGACTAGAGGGGGGGTGAATAGGCAACTACCAATTTTTACTTTTCTTTACCAAATTAAACTTTGCATCAAAGTAGGTTGTCTAGATGTGCAACTAGGTGAGCAACCTATATGATGCAATAACAACAAGCATAAACGCAAGCAAGGGAAGAAACACTAAAGAGCTTGCACAAGTAAAGGTAAGAGATAACCAAGAGTGGATCCGGTGAAGACGAGGATGTGTTACCGAAGTTCCTTCCTTTTGAGGGGAAGTACGTCTCCATTAGAGCGGTGTGGAGGCACAATGCTCCCCAAGAAGCCACTAGGGCCACCGTATTCTCCTCACGCCCTCACACAATGCGAGATGCCGTGATTCCACTATTGGTGCCCTTGAAGGCGGCGACCGAACCTTTACAAACAAGGTTGGGGCAATCTCCACAACTTAATCGGAGGCTCCCAACAAGACCACGAAGCTTCACCACAATGGACTATGGCTCCATGGTGACCTCAACCGTCTAGGGTGCTCAAACACCCAAGAGTAACAAGATCCGCTAGGGATGAGTGGGGGAATCGAAAATCCCTTGGTGGAAGTGTAGATCGGGGCCTTCTCAACCACTCCTGAGCAAATCAACAAGTTTGATTGGCTAGAGAGATAGATCGGGCGAAAATGAAGCTTGGAGCATTTAATGGAGCTTGAGCAATAAATGGAGCTTGGGGGAGGAAGAGGTAGGTCAAAGAGAAGAAGGGGACTCCCTTTTATAGTGGGGGCAACAATCCAACCGTTGCCCCCCACCAACCAGCCCCGCACAGGGCGGTACTACCGCTGAGAGGGGGCGAAACTACCTTGAGAGAGATATGTCGTAACACCCCCGATACTAGCCATAGATTCATCAAAATAAGCAAACAACACACGAAAAACAGAATCTGTCAAAAGCAGAACAGTCTGTAGTAATCTGTAGGTTTAGAATACTTATATAACCCCAAAAATTCTGAAATAAATTGGTGAACGTGAGGAATTTGTCTATTAATCATTTCCAAAAAGAATCAACCTAATCGCACTCTCCAGTAAAAAATGGCAGCAACTCTCGTGAGCGCTAAAGTTTCTGCTTTTTACAGCAAGAACGCAAAAACTTCCCCCAAGTCTTCACAAATGTTCTACTTGGCACAAACACTAATTGAAAGCATAAAACCACATCTAAACAGAATCTAGATGAATTATTTATTACTAAACAGAACCAAAAAGTAAGAAACAAAAAAAATTGGGTTGACTCCCAACAAGCGCTATCGTTCAACGCCCCTAGCTAGGCATAAAAACAAGAATAGATCTAGGTATTATCATCTTTGGTATGCAATCCATAAGTGGCTCTCATAATAGATTCATAAGGTAATTTAATTTTCTTTCTAGGAAAGTGTTTCATGCCTTTCCTTAACGTAAATTGGACTTTGATATCCCCTTCTTTCATATCAATAATTGCACCAATCGTTCAAAGGACAGGTCTACCAAGAATAATAGGACATGTAGGATTGCAATCAATATCAAGAACAATGAAATCTACGGGCACATAATTCCTATTTGCAACAATAAGAATATCATTAATCCTTCCCATAGGTTTCTTAATAGTGGAATCCGCAAGATGCAAATTTAAAGAACAATCATCAAATTCACGGAAACCTAACACATCACACAAAGTTTTTGGAATCGTGGAAATGCTAGCACCCAAATCACATAAAGCATAGCATTCATGATCTTTAATTTTAATTTTAATAGTAGGTTCCCACTCATAATGAAATTTTCTAGGGATAGAAACTTCTAATTCAAGCTTTTCTTCATAAGATTGCATTAAAGCATCAACGATATGTTTGGTAAAAGCTTTATTTTGACTATAAGCATGCGGAGAATTTAGCACGGATTGCAACAAGGAAATACAATCTATCAAAGAGCAATTATCATAATTAAATCCCTTGAAATCCAAAATAGTGGGTTCATTGCTATGTAAAGTTTTGACCTCTTCAATCCCACTTTTATTAATTTTTGCATCAAGATCTAAAAACTCTGAATCATTGGGACGCCTTTTAACTAAAGTTGACTCATCTCCAGTCCCATCATTATCAAGTTTCATATTGCAAAACAAAAATTTAATAGGAGACACACCAATCACTTTCAGATCTTCATCCTTATTATCATCAAAACTAGAAGAACACGCTTTTATAAAGCAATCTTTTTTTGCACGCATCCTAGTGGTTCTTTCTTTACACTCATCAATGGAAATTCTCATGGATTTGAGAGACTCATTGATATCATGCTTAGGTGGAATAGGTCTAAGTTTCAAAGAATCAACATCAAGGGAAATTCTATCCAACTCATCAATGTTAGATAATTTTTCTTCAATCAAAGCATTGAAACTCTTTTGCGAATTAATAAATTATTTAATACTAGATTCAAAATCAGAGGGCATCTTATTATAATTTCCATAAGAATTGTTGTAGGAATTACCATAATTATTAGAGGAATTACTAGGATACAACCTAGGATTAGAGTTTCCTCTATACACACTGTTACCAAAATTGTTCCTACCAACAAAATTCACATCCATAGATTCATTATTATTCTCAATCAAAGTAGACAAAGGCATATCATTAGGATCAGAAAAACACTCTTATTAGCAAACAATTTTATAAGTTCATCCATCTTTCCACTCAAAACATTAATTTCTTCTATAGCACGAACGTTTTTACTAGTAGATCTTTCGGTGTGCCATTGAGAATAATTAACCATAATATTATCAAGGAGTTTGGTAGCTCCTCCTAAAGTTATTTCCATAAAAGTGCCTCCCGCGACCGAATCTAAAAGATTTTTAGAAGCAAAATTCAATCCAGCATAAAATTTTTGTATGATCATCCAAAAATTCAAACCATGTGTAGGGCAATTACGTATCATTAATTTCATCCTCTCCCAAGCTTGTGCAACATGCTCATTATCAAGTTGCTTAAAATTCATAATATCGTTTCTAAGAGAGATGATCTTAGTGGGAGGAAAATACTTAGAGATAAAAGCATCTTTGCACTTATTTCAAGAATCAATACTATTTTTAGGCAAAGAGGAAAACCAAGTTCTAGCACAATCTCTAAGTGAAAACGGGAATAGCTTCAATTTAACAATATCGTTATCCACATCTTTCTTCTTTTGCATATCACACAAATCAATAAAGTTGTTTAGATGGGTAGTGGCATCTTCACTAGGAAGGCCAGAAAACGGATCTTTCATGACAAGATTCAACAAAGCAGTATTAATTTCACAAGATTCGACATCACTAAGAGGAGAAAACGGAGTGCTAGTAAAATCATTATTGTTGGTATTGGAAAAATCACATAATTTAGTATTATCTTGAGCTAGCGTGACAAACAATCCAACACACAAGCACACAAGAAGCGAGCGAAAAAGAGGCAAACGGAAAAAGAGGGTGAATAAAACGGCAAGGGTGAAGTGGGGGAGAGGAAAACGAGAGGCAAATGGCAAATAATGTAATGCGAGGGATATGAGTTTGTGATGGGTACTTGGTATGTCTTGACTTGTGCGTAGATCTCCCCGACAACAGCGCCTGAAATCCTTCTTGCTACCTCTTGAGCACTGTGTTGGTTTTTCCTTGAAGAGGAAAGGGTGATGCAGCAAAGTAGCAAAGTATTTCCCTTAATTTTTGAGAACCAAGGTATCAATCCAGTAGGAGACTACATGCAAGTCACCTCGCACCTACACAAACAAATAAGAACCTTGCAACCAACACGATAAAGGGGTTGTCAATCCCTTCACGACCACTTGCAAAAGTGAGATCTGATAGAGATAATAAGATTAATATTTTTGGTATTTTTATGATATAGATTGAAAGTAAAGATTGCAAAGTAAAATAGATTGGAAACTTATATGATGGAAAATAGACCCGGGGCCATTGGTGTCACTAGTGACTTCTCTCAAGATAGCATAAGTATTACGGTGGGTAAACTAATTACTGTCGAGCAATTGATAGAAAAGTGCATAATTATGAGAATATCTAGGCATGATCATGTATATAGGCATCACGTCCGCGACAAGTAGACCGAAACGATTCTGCATCTACTACTATTACTCCACACATCGACCGCTATCCAGCATGCATCTAGAGTATTAAGTTCATAAGAACGGAGTAACGCATTAGACAAGATGACATGATGTAGAGGGATAAACTCAAGCAATATGATGCAAACCCCATCTTTTTATCCTTGATGGCAACAATACAATAAGTTCCTTGCTGCCCCTGCTGTCACTGGGAAGGACACCACAAGATTGAACCCAAAGCTAAGCGCTTCTCCCACTACAAGAAAGATCAATCTAGTAGGCCAAACCAAACTGATAATTTGAAGAGTCTTGTAAAGATAACAAATCGTACATAAAAGATTTCAGAGAAGAATCAAATATTGTTCATATATAATCTTGATCATAACCCCACAATTCATCGAATCTCGACAAACACACCACAAAAAGAATTACATCGAATATATCTCCAAGAAGATCGAAGAGAACTTTGTATTGAGATCCAAAGAGAGAGAAGAAGCTATCTAGCTAATAAATATGGACCTGGAGGTCTGTGGTAAACTACTCACACTTCATCGGAGAGGCTATGGTGTTGATGTAGAAGCCCTCCGTGATTGATTCCCCTTCCGGCGGAGCTCTGGAAAAGGCCCCAAGATGGGACCTCTTGGGTACATAAGGTTGCGACGGTGGAAATAGGGTTTCGTGGTGCTCCTGAATGTTTTCCGGGTATATGGGTATATATATAGGAGGAAGAAGTACGTCGGTGGAGCTACGAGGGGCCCACGAGGGTGGGGGCGCGCCTACCCCCTGGGCGCACCCCCTGCCTCGCTTCTTTCTTGACGGTCACTCCAAGTCTCCTGGATCACGTTTGTTCAAAAAATAACTCTCCCGAAGGTTTTACTCCGTTTGGATTCCGTTTGATATTACTTTTCTGCGAAACACTGAAATAGGCAAAAAAACAACAATTTGCACTGGGCCTTTGGTTAGTAGGTTAGTCCCAAGATAATATAAAAGATAAATTAAAGCCTATTAAACATCCAAAACAGATAATATAATAGTATGGAACAATAAAAAATTATAAATACATTGCAGACGTATCAAGCATCCCGAATCTTAATTCCTGCTCGTTCTCGAGTAGGTAAATGATAAAAACAGAATTTTTGATGTGGAATGCTACATAGCATAATTCTTAATGTAATTTTCTTTATTGTGGCATGAATGTTCAGATCGGAAAGATTCAAGACAAAAGTTTAATATTGACATAAAAATAATGATACTTCAAACATACTAATAAAGCAATCATGTCTTCTCAAAATAACATGGCCAAAGAAAGTTATCTCTATAAAATCATATAGTCTGGCTATGCCCCATCTTCATCACACAAAATATTTAAATCATGCACAACCCCGATAACAAGCCAAGCAATTGTTTCATACTTTTGATGTTCACACATGCACTAATGACACTCTGTTTGTCTATGTATTCACACATCTACTAAGTTTTCGGTTAATACAATTCTAGCTTGAATAATAAACAATTATCATGATATAAGAAAATATGAATAACAACTATATTATTGCCTCTAGGACATATTTCCTTCACGCAATTGGACCATGGCAAATTAATTAAGTTGTTCGAGCCTGGCAAATCTAGTTTCAGGATCATGGCAATTTTTGTTTTCTTTTACAACACGTAAAAATGATCGTGATTTTGAAAAATTGTTTGCGTATTCCAAAATTGTTCGTGAATGAAAAAAATCTTGATAAATTTCCAGAAAATATTCATGAAAATAAAAAAATGATCATCTACTACCACTATAAAAGAAAGAGAGGGGCAGATCTAAACAATCACATCCATCCATCATCAAAATCTAATGGCCCTTAATCATTCTGTGTTTAACGCTACCAACCACGCAACAAGCCACAATCAATCGCTAACCCACCCTGCCCGTTCGCACGACATGTCGCCCCGCTCGCACGACCCCCAGTCGCCCCTCCTCCTCCTCCCGCGTCGTTCGCCGCCCCGCTATTCCTCTCGCAGCCGTTAGCCGCCACAGGTCGCCACCCTTCGCTGCGGGAGCCGTCGGCAAGTCGCCGCCCGTCGCGCCCTTCGCCGTGGGAGAGCCGGAGCCGCCGCCCGTCGCGCGCCGGGGGAGAGACGCCGCAGGTCGCCGCCCTTCGCCGCGAGAGAGCCGGAGCCACGGAGCAGCCGCCCGTCACGCACCTGCCTCTCCTCCTCTGCTATCGCGGGTACGCCGACGCCTCCTCCCTCGTCCCGCCCGCACGCCCCCAGTCGCCCCCTCCTCCTCCTCCCGCGTCGTTCGCCGTGGGTCATCGCATGGTCCACCGTCGCCGTTCCCATAGCATGCCACCTGCACTTCCTCTTGGTCGGCGCAATCGTTGGGTCACTGGTTCATCTGTTCGTCCCTGGATTGTCGTCGTTCATCTTTACTCATGTTTCTCTTTGATGATGTCCAGGTGCCGCAGTGCCATTGCAGGAGGAAACAGGCGGGTGCTCGGGGACATCGGCAACATCGTCCATGCCCACAAACTCGAGGGGTAAGAAAATCAGCACAAGGATCGAATCCCAGTCCTGTTTTTCTTTCTTCCGTTCTTTTTCCTGAACTGAACCCGATCTTGTTCGTTGCAATAGCAATATCCAGCTACCGGTGGGGATCACTCCAATCACCAGGAACTTCGGCGCTGAGCTTTGAAGAAGGCCTAGGCCGATCCATCCAAGGTACGGACGCTCTGCTGTTTACACCACCTACTCTCTTGTCTGTTGGAGTTCATGGCCTGTCACTCATGTCCTCACAGTGTAGGCAAGTGATCAATTATCCTGAAATCTTTGCCCTATTGTACAACCCGTTCAAGCAGTCACAGAAGCCTCTCTATAGATTGCATTAATCCCTAACGTTTGATCAAGAAAAATTGGTACTTTTGGTGTCCATCTACCAGCACTGCTCATGACCATATCATGCAAATACAGGAGCGAGGGGAACCAACAGGGGTGGTGTCCTGTGTGCATCTCCTACAGCATCCTGAATCCCTGCAGTACACCAGCTTTGCGCTCTACCTAGAAGCTACATGTGCTTTCAAATTCGATCTCCTGTGTTGCTTAAGACTTTGAAATAAATTTTGATTAGATAAATCTTCAATAGTTTTAGTTATACTCTCTATACAATTAGTAATTGTTTAGATGATAATTCCGAACAATGTTAGTGCTAGAGACTCATACATTAATTTCAAGTAGCAGTTTTAGTTCCCCGTTCTCCAATTGATACAAATAATCTACGAATTATCAACTATTAGGCTAACTACGCACATATTAGATTCTTTGTTTCAGCTGTCTCCTGTTGCACTGATATATATTTACGTTTCAGATTATGTAGTCTTCTGCAGGTTGTCAGATAAACTCTTCCAGAGATTGAGATCTAATCAAAACTGCTTTGAGTCCTTTACCTTTAATTTTGCAAAATGCAATCAGAAGTAGTTGTCATCTCTAATGTTAATGAATAGATTCTCAGAAAAGGAAATTAATTGGAATGATCTGCTCAGCTTGTCCCATGACTTCAAAAGGAAGAATTTGACTAAACTGAGATGTTGATCTGCAGTGTAAAGATAGACAAAATCAAAGACTGGCCTATTTTCCAGTAACTCCCTTAGTCAACACCCGAGAGCATAAGTGGGAGCAAAATCAATGGTAGCACCAAGTATTGAGCAAAAGCACTTCGCGTTTTCAAGATACGGTCTGAGCTTAAAAATTGAATTGAACGTGACGGTTAGTGTTATGCTTATAAGTTGGTAGCCCCCAACACTGTCTGCTGTACATGGTGCGTATTATTACCTCCTTCAAGTTAAAATGCCATTCTAATAAAAATACAACATGTTCTGGTCAACTCAGGTGCGTTCCACTGGGTGTTTTTCTTTCTTAATAAATTGTTGTTGGTGCTAAATAACTATGGGCTTAGGATCAAGGCTGTACTTGTTATTGCCAATGAGTTATTGCTTTGTATTTTTACATGCCGACGGTTGGAATGTGATAATAATTTCTGCATGTCTACACATAGTTTATTCATCCCACTGGAAAAAGAACCAAGAATGTTGCGTGCAGAGATGTCTTGGAGGGACAACACATGTTTGTTTTCCGTACATGGCAATCCACCTTATTATATTAGGACATGTTACTCATCTCTAATATTGAGCTGTTCTATTAGGATAATTGAGTTAGGGATCCTTACTAAATAATGTATAAAGATGGTACTGAAGGAGGCTTTGCAACTAGCAAGGTACTCTGTTTATAATCTGACTGATATTTCTTAAAAGACGTATGGCTGCTCTGTTCTCTCAGACAATATAAAGCATGGTTCTATATGCTCTGCTAAATTTGCAACTTTCAATGCTTTGTGGGGCCTTTCCCATCAACTCTAGGGATTTTACCTAAAGGTTCTTCTCTGATTTTTCTGTGTGTGTGACTGGCTATTTTACTTACTGGACGTCTATATCAGGCATGTTTAGGGCCTTGTCTCTATATTTTTCATGTGAATCGCAGAGTAATATGTGAATAACATTTGCATTGGTGTAAGCTTGCATGTTTGCTACAGCAGGCCAGAGTTGGTGTAGCATCATTAGTTTCTTTTTTGATATACTAACAAGTTACCCTGTGCGAATTCTCAACTATTTGGAGTCCTGTTTGTGTGCAAGATTACGAGGAGCGCCCTGTGCAATTCCTCGACTGTTTGACACAGCGAGCGTCAAACGGGAGGGCTCCCAGGGGAGAGGCACGGTGGCCAGGGGCATCTCCTTTGTTTATCCGCCGCTTCCCTTCGTCACCAGTGAATAGCAATCATGGCACCACATCATTCACTTGCCTACCATAGATTGACTGCTGATGCGGGCGCTTCACTCCACTACTCCATCTCATGTTGTATATTTCCTCTCTTTATATCCAGATAAAGTATATCATGTAAATATGTCTAAATTCAGAAATAACGGTTTCCCTTCTATCTTCACTTATACTGTTTCGGTTAGTAAAAATGTAACTAAATTCAATGGATGGTGTTATTTGAAGCTAGATTATAGGATTATTCCCCTGGTGTTATTAATGTATTTGGATTAAAGTTAAGAACATGATTCCTTTATATTATTCCTTTAGAATTTGGTATGTTATATAACCACCAGTTCAGTAGATGATTTGGTATGATATATAACCACCAGTTCAGCAGATGATTCCTTTATATTATTCCAAAGGCTTGGCAATGAATTTGGATTAAAGTTATGAACATGATTCACTGGAAATTGGAAAAAAGACGTCATGAATTTGTAACTATAGGAAATTGTACTTTCTAGGTTTTTTTATGGTCTTGCTTCTAAATTTGATTTTATCTTGGGTGGATTTTCAAAGCAGGCATGGGTGTTATCCTTTTTGCTTAGCATGCCTTCTTTACTGGTAAAGAAACACATTAGATATATCTGGATTTTTGTTGAGTAAATGAGTATGAGTGCAAATAAATTCAGACACGAAGCAAAAACTTTGACATTTCATTGATTAAGCAGAAGACTTTTCAGTTAATCACGAAAAACCAAAACAAAAGGGCCAAGCCCACTCTAGAACACCGGAATGCCACAAGAAACTCCAACCACACAAACACACACTAGCTAGCGAACTCGCTTCACCGAACAAGCTGCTCTTCCATGTCCGAAAGAAGTCATGAGGCACTCTCCCATGGGCGATGAAGAGATCAGCATTCCACATGCACGTAGTAGTTGCAACCCACACGACATGAGGTCCATGCCGTCGAAGTTGCAAAGCTCTTGGGGCCACCGCCCGACGTCCACTGCTTCAACACGCCTTGTGCCCTCAACCGGTAGGGTCATCGCCCTCCACATGCCACTGCAGAGACGTGCCTTGCACGTGCACGCTTACTAGTGAATTAAAAAAGAAGTTCCTCGATTTAATTTTTTTGTTCATTTGGAAAATGTTCATGCATTTCACGAAAACGTTCATCAAACAAAAAATTGTACATAAAATTAAGTTTGCCAAAAAATGTCCGCTGATTCGAAATACAAATTTCACGATTCCAAAAATGTTCGGTTATGCAGAAAAAGGATCATGAATTATTAAAAAAAATTCTCACAAAAAATTAAATATAGTTCTGCATTACAAAAAAGTACATCAAATGAAAATGGTTTCCTGATTCAAAACATATTCATTAATTTTAAAAAATGTTTAGGTATTCGTATAATATGTTTATCAACCAAAAAATGTACATGAATCCCAAAAATTGTTCCCAAATTTCAATCAATGTCCGCCTATTCAAACAAATGCTGATTTGAAAATGCTCAATTTTTTATGGAAATTTCCATTAATTTATCAATTGTTCATGAATTCAGACATTCTTCGCCAATTTGTAAAATACGTTGGTCAATTTGAAAAATGTTCTCAATTTCATAAGAACACGAAACCAAAAAATGTTCACAAATTAAAAAATCTTGTTTAATTCATTTTCGTTTGCAAATTTATGAAAAATGTTCACAAATTTGGGAAATGTTCACAGTTTTTAAAAAATATGAAATAAAAAAAATCATAATTTCGAAACATGCTCACGAATTTGATGAGATGTTCATAAAATGAAATAGAAAAATAGAATAAAAACTAAAAACTAAATGCAAAGAAAATACTAACTTGAAAAAAAGAAAAGGAAAAAAGGGAAGAAAAACTAAAATTTTAAAAGAAAGGAAAGTAGCGGGTGCGACCTAAAATGGGAGATACTATTTGACAATCGCGAGCGTCAAAAGGATGAGCCTTCGCTAAAGCTGGGCTGCATGCGCCTCGGTTTTGGCCGGTCTACTCTCGTTCTTTTTTATTCTTTTTTCTGTTCTTGTTTCTTTTTTATTTTAACTTTCCGTTTTTCCTTTTTTTAAAATCTTTTTTTGTGTTTATATACAAGAATGTTCGTTGTATATTTAAGGAAAAGTTCATCGTATATTAAGAAAATGTTAAATGTTCATTGTGTATTTTACAAAAACATTTAGTTTATATCATCAAAATGATCAATGTGTATTTCAATACTGTTCAGCATATATCACAAAAACGTTCAATATGTATTTTAGATTTATATTTTTGTTCAGTATAATTTTCAGTGTTTATTGAAATTTGTTCCAGCATATATTGGTAAAAAGTGTTGAATGTATATTTAAAGTTTGTTCAACATTTGGAACTATAATTTTTTTTTCATGTTTTAAAAGTTGTTCAAAATTCGAAATTGGTTTGCAATTTTCATATATGATTCAAAGAATTTAAGGAAAAACTTTGAATATTTTTCCAAGAAATGTTGAAAAATTTGGAAAAAATAATGAAATGCTGTTGTACATAGTACTTATACTGTAGTGCTGCAACTTTTGCTAGGTGCAGTGGCCAGCGACGGTGCTATCGAGCGTGGGGTCGTGTGTTCGATTCTGTATTGTGCAGTGATTTTGCCAAACATTTTTGTATCGTTCAACGCCTAGGAATGGGCCAGCTTGTTTTGCATATTCTATCAGTGAACTATTCATTTTGACGCTCACGATCGTCTAATATGGGGGAATTCCTACTTAGCGCATATCGCGCGCTAGCGATGTAGGGCGTACCCCCCGGCGCTCGTTTTTGTATGGGACGACCCATTCTTTCGGCTTTCATCCTGTCCGGTTTTGGGAAGGTTCCCTAAACTGGTGTTTTGTTTTGCTTTATTTTTTTCTTACGGTTTTTTGTTCATAAAATTCAAACATTTTCATCAAATTTTGAATTAGCAAACTTTTTTATAAATTTTATGATCATTTTTTGAATTCAGGAACATTTGTTGCAATCGGCAAACAATTTATTTTTCGAAATCATGAACATCATTTTAACCACGGACATGTTATGATTTCTGAAACATTTCCTCAAAATATATTATTTCCTTAAATTTTGAACTTTTTTTATATTCCGAATTGTTATAAAGAAGAAAAAACAGAAAAAGTAAAAAAACAAATAATACGGAATAAAAAAACTGGAGGGGAGTGGGTGCGCGCTGGCATGTTGGCCAGCGCCCCACGCGCCCAAAATAGGAGGTTGCCCAATAGGAGCTCTCGCCTAAAATCAGTACGTAGGGGACGCGGAGGCTAACCAGTGACCTGAGCGTGGAATAGGTATGCCCCTTCCTGCGGTATGTAGGGCAGCCTCGCCTCAGGGAATGCAAGACTGGCCCGGCCCAACGTGTGGGAGGCCACAGCTTCGTTATTTTGCTGCTTTTTTTTTTGCATTTTTTTAATAATGTTTGAACTAGTCACAATGTACAACTAGGGGGGAAATGCTATTTCTGTAGAACATGAAAAAGTTAGAAAAAGTTGTTGAAAACATCATGGAAAAAATTAGTCACATGGCAAATATTTTCTACAGAGTATGGCAAGTTTTGTGAGAAAAAAAGTGTGGAATCATCACATGAAAATTGTAAAGGAGTTTGTTCTTTGAAACATGACAACTTTTTGAATCATATGGCAGGTTTTTGCGTTGATATAAAATGATTTTTTTTGCGATCACATAGATTTGCCATGGTAAAGTTTTTACTTATCACATGTCAAATTCCAAATTTCTGAATCGTGGCAACTTGTACAAAATAGTGTTTGCACTGGTGACACGGCAAGTTTGGAAAAGGATCGGTGCCATTTTTTTGCATTTTGTTTTTAAACATGGCATTTTTATTGTAGATACCTTGTCAATTATGCTACATGATTTTTTCTTAGAGCATATGGCAATTCTACACAAATGACATTTTTTAAATTTTTTGGATCATGGCAAACTTAGTAGACTTAGCATGGCAAATATATAACTGTACTTACCATGCCAATTTTATTGGACTTACCATGGCAAATATACTAGTAGATTGACCAAGGAACATATATTCCGATTTTTTATTAATAATAATTAGTAATGACGTAATTACGATAGTGGGAAAGGGTTAGCCAAAATCTAAAAAATAGGAAGGACGTGAGGGAAAACAACGTCCACAACTGGACGCTATTGTGCAGAACTTCCAGGTTTGGACGCCAATACAAACAACGTCCAGCAAATGGTTTGACCTGCACCCTAAATAGATTATACCGAGTCGTTTTCCTCTGGTACACGGATGTTATGTCCACAGTAAACCCGAGTACGCATGGATTCATCGCTCCTCAACGTCCCCATGTGCTAACCAGCCTCCAACACTCACATCTCTAATCATCACGGCATCCCTATCTCTCTTGTTCCCCGCTCACGGTTAAGATCCTCCAATCTATCTCGTGGTTGGCGCATGTGATTTGGGGTAAGGTCGTCTTGCATCTCTGTTGGTTTCAGTCTTTGTCCAATTGATTCAATGACTTGTAAGTAAACAATGTGCAAACGACTTGGTTTCTATTTATGTGGTGGTACGGTTGCAAATTGGTCTGTTCTAACTTGTAGGTTGCAAAAAATCAACTTTACATAGTCGGTATTAGATCAATCTAAGGTTGTGATATTTACTCCTTACATGTTCGTGTTAGCAGGTGAAGATAACATGTTAATCGTACTGGTATATGTGGATGGTGAAGTGCAACATGGATCCACGGGTGTGTCTTATAGTGTTCCTTCCAAAGTCACTTTTCCAGCATCCAAGGAAACCACTTTTGAAGATGTCAAGAGTGAGATATTTCGAGGACTTGGACATGGCGATGATCAATACGACCTGAATATGCAAGCTCGCTTGGATATTGGAACTCCTGGCCCACATTATTTTCAATTAGTTCCAATATATGAGGAAAGAGGATGGACCATGATTTTTGAGAAGACCAAGCCTCGTACAACAGGGTAAGTCATAGAGCTATATGTTAACATCACGCCAAATCGAGACATGTTGAGCCAAGTCAATGCTGCAAGCAATATCCCAAGAACTAAAAGTCAAAAACGAAGGTTTGAAAGTGCAATGCATTCCTCATTACAGCAAACCTCTGTCGGTGCTTTTCCAGAATCTAGTACGCGTGCTGCTGATCTTGACATGTCACATGCTACACCTTCGAGTCATGCTAATGTAACAAATGATTTGCGAACAAGTATTGCCGATGACCCATATTATGAAGAGGATATAGACCGGGAGGAGGATTTCATTGGACAACTTGATGATGATGATGGTGAGCATGATTCTGATGGTGCACCTAGCCAAAGTTCGGATGATGATTCAGAACCAAGCCATGTGCATCCTGTCAATGCATTTCCATTCATGAGGAGCTCAGGACAGAATGGTGTGCGAGCCTTTAGTGACATCTCTGTACTAAGGGAGACAACGGCGGACGAAAGCTTTTTTGGATGTAAGAAACATTTTGCCAGTCCATTGTTGGAGATTTAGATTTTTGATTCGAAAGAGCACCTTAAAAATGCAATTGGTGAATTTCACATAAACATGAACTTGGAAGTAAAGTATAGCACAAGTAGTCAATCTAAACTTGTAGCGGAATGTATAAATGATAGTTGCATGTGGAGGCTGTATGCAACACCAACAAAAATTGGTTCATGTTGGCAAATAAGAAAGTGTCCTTACTCTCATACTTGTCGTGCACTAGCAAATAGAACTGACCATTCTTAGTTATCAGCCTCTACCATTGCTGATGTGATTCGTGAAGCACTAAAGGATGACTTGGAGTTGAGTATAAAAAATGTCCGGGCATTAGTCAGACAACGTTACCGAAATGTGAAGCCATCATACAATAAGTTATGGCGTGGAAGAGAGAAGGCCATAGCACAACTTTTTGGTAGCTGGGAAGGATCATACAATCTCCTGGTCCCCTCCCTAGAAGCTATCAAAGTAAAAAATCCAGGTACAAAGTATACTCTCCTATCAAAACCCATGGCGCAAGATGGGCATAGAGAGTTTCAATCTGTGGCTTGGGCATTTGGACCTTGTATTGAAGTTGTTCCTCACATTCGACCTGTAATAAGTGTGGATGCATCATTTCTATCAGGAAGGTACAAGGGAAGGTTGCTGATGGCTTGTGGATACGATGCTAATAACCAGCTAATACCTCTTGCATTTGCCATTGTGGAGAAAGAGAATGCAACAAACTGGGGTTGGTTCATGAGATGGCTTTGGAGGGAGGTAATTGGTGTTGGAAAGTTCATGTGTGTCATTTCAGATTGCCACAAAGCAATCAAATGGTGTTTAAGCAGCCACACATTGGTTGGAACGAGAATGCTGGTGAGTGTGTTCATCGATTTTTCTATCAACATGTCGCAGAGAACCTATACAAATCTTATCGGGATGATAACATTTTGAAAATATTCAAGTGGGCAGTGAAGAAAAAGAAACCTCGTAAGTTGGAGGAGGGCATGCCATCTATTGCACATACTTGTCCCGACACAATAGCATATCTTCGAAAGGTCGGTAAGTATTTGCAGGAAGACAAAAATGAGCAAGAAAAACCTGAAAAAGTATTTCAGTGCATGGATGGTGGGTACCGTTGGGGGATCATGACAAGCAATGGGTCTGAGTCCTTAAATAATGTGTTTAGGCTTTCCCGAAGGCTTCTGGTGGCAGCGATTGTGGAGGAAACATTTTCAAAGTGTCTGGAGTGGTTTGTAGAAAGAAGGCGAAGTGCTCTTTACTTGGTTGGTGGAGGAAAGCAATGGTCCGAACGGGTGGACAAACTATTGGTAAAAAGGGCAGACAAGGGAGGACATATGCATGTTGTTTCATATGGTGATGAAATTGGAATATTTGAGGTGAAGGTTGATAACGAGAGGGCCCATTACACCATGAAGATCATGTTGTTTTTATTCATAGAGACTTCAAGTACAAGGTCACTTTGCAACCAAATATTGATCCATCTTGTGAGTGCCTAAAGCCGAACCTGGCTAGTGTGCCATGTGCTCATGTGCTTGCTGTTTGCAAGTATAGGAATCTGAATGAAAATCAAATAGTACATCCGTATTACTCTTCTCAACTGCTTGCAAACACTTGGGCCAGGCAATTTCATCCTTATGGTAACCAAAATGAGTGGCCAATATATACTGGCCCTACTATTATTCCCGATGAGAAGTTAGTAAATCATGGGCGTCGACAACACAAAAGGATTCCTATGTACATGGATGAAATGCAAGGAAGGCGAATGGGGCACCAAGCTCGACGTTCCACAATAGACAATAATCAAATAGGTATAGAAGCTAGTTAATTATCCAATACTGGATTATGTATAAAATTTATTTACATTTGATTTAACTTGTCTGTCTTACCTTTAGGCACATCATCTAGTCAAGGACAGACCTCATCATTGAGTCGAGGAAAGAGGTTGAGTCAAGGGAACAACACATCATCCAAAGGAAACAGGTCAAATCAAGGGAAGAGCACATCAAGGTCGACTCAAGGGAAAAGGGAAGAGATCAAGTAAAGAGAAGACCACATCATCTAGTCGATGACAGACGGGATTATGATTTGCATTCATAGTGGCACATTTGAAATTTTTGTGTACCAAAATTAATTATATTTGCTTTCTGTAATGCTTGATAGAATCGTCCATTCTTCATTTCCAGCCAAAATTTGGCCAAAAAACTTGAAACAAAAAAGTCTCAAGAATTTTATGAAATTTTGACACAACGACTAACATATGATGACTATTATTCTGGGAAATTTTCATCAAATGTGGAGTCACACATTGAGAGAATCGTCCATTCTTTGTTTTCAGCCAAAATTTAAAGTGAAAAAAAGTGTCCAAAATTTTATGAAATTTGGACACGAGGACTACCATATTATGACTTTTATTCTAGGAAGTTTTCATCAAATTTGCAGTCACACATTGAGAGAATCGTTCATTCTTTGTTTTCGGCAAAAAAAAGTGTCCAGAATTTGTTGAAATTTGGACACAAGGAAAACCATATGATGACTAGTATTCTGCGAAAATTGCATTGAGCTTAGAGCCAAGGAGGAGTGACATAGCTTGAAAGGATTACAACCCATGTCTGGCATGTTACAAAGCAGAACCATGAACTGTTTTTGTTGAGCAAAAATAAAGAAACATCTAGTCAGTTACACTTCTAGGTCGGTGCAGATGGCCATAGCATATCACCGTATGATCCATTCTAATTTACTACTTGTGAAGAACTCCTTGACCGAAAACTGGGAGCTTGACTTGCATCTTGTGTTGTCCGTCCTCCATCTCCTATGGCTTCTTCAACCTTGAGATATGTTGTAAAACCTCTCCCAGAGTAAATCCACTCATTAAATACATCGGAGTTGCTTTCCTTTGGGGGACTCATTGAGTGAGAAATATCTGACACCTCATCATCAGATGGGATATCTTCGATATTCAATGGCAATCTAGCCTCAGCGAGCATGCTTCATAGCCTAGGCTCCAAGTTCAGATCCATCAGGTTTCCTACACAAGACCTCAATATAGATTTTCCTATCTTCTTGCATCCAGTAGTAGTAGCACATTTGATCCCCCATGCAACATTCTTTATCTCACGTAGGCTCTACAAGAGACAATAAAAATGTCAAATCATGTGATTGTTAATGTGTTGCAAAGAAATAATTAAAATCTTGCACACATTTACAATGCGAGCCAATGGTGGACCACTAGGCATGTAGCCGGTCCATTCGATGCTATCTCGATGCTATCTCGAGGATATGTGATAGGTTCATTTAGGCCTCCTAAGCATTGAGAGTCAAATAATATTGTGTACATACCATTTTGCTGGAACCAATGTCTGTACTCAGGTAAACTAGCTACATCAAAGTGAATGTCCTCTGGCCACACTCTTGCTTCAACATGATTGTATTCTTGAACACAAGGTTGTCAGAATCGCGATTTTGAATCGGATCGGAGCTCCGATGGTAAGATCGCAAATCGTAGAATCTTCACTATCAGGATCGTAGAAACGTAGATTCTATGAACTAAAATTGTAGAATCATAGGGGTTAGTTTGAATCATAAAGTCGTAGAATCGTATAACAGAATCGCGATTCTGACAACCTTGCTTGAACATAATTCACATGGACTAACTCCCAATTATTCGATTTTCCTGCAGAATGCTTAATTTTTCGAAGTCTTCGAACCTCTGCCTCACCACGTGGAAGAGAAGGTGGAATGGGTTGTCTTAATCCAAATTGCCGCATCACCCTATGCGGATAGTGGAATTCCACAATCCAAAAATGCATGAGCGGTACTCTAGCAAATCACCAATCAGACTCTTGATGGACTTCGAAAGGCATCTGCTCTAGAAGATCATCATATGGTTGCCAATCAACTACACCTTCTCGAATCAAACCAATCTGATTTCGATAATATTCAGTACCTATATATTTGATTGCAAGTTACTAAAATTGTTTGTCATACCACAAATGATGTGTAACAAATTTGGTGAGAAGAATACAAACCAACATTGTGAGGGACATCAAACGCATGTGCAGCACACCACTTTGCTCCAAAAACAGGGTTATAATCCAAGTGTACTTCCTGTTCATCTTCCTCTTCATCAGGTTCATCTCCTTCTTTGGGCTTCTCGAAAATAACTTTAGGGCGACCAAGTGGCAAACGGGACCAAGACCATAACTGTAGCAGCAATAAAGGCCCTGAAATTTCTAGTCTCTCCTTCTCAGCACCCATGCTCAATTGTCTATACAGCACATCAAGAGCAGCTGCTCCCCAATTATACTCTGTTTGTTGTTCTAAATCCTGCATAAATTGGAGATACATGGCTGGCACTCCATCTCCAAATGTATCAGTAAAGACTATGGAGCCAAGGATATCTAGAACAAGTGCTCGAGCATGCCAATGAATATCTCTATCCATTGGATTATCCGGCAACACATGGAAGCGTTCCCGCAGTTTACCCAAATTTAGAGAGTATTGTGAATTCCTAACAACAATATTATCATCACCTTTTTGCCTTTTCTTTTGTTTCATGTGTTGTTCATCCACAGGAATCCCAAGCAACCTCTCAACTAATTCTGACCATTGTGCATCAGCTTTGCCAACAAGTGGTTTTCCATGGATAGGCAACCCCCACAAACAACTGACATCTTGCAACGTAATAGTCATTTCTCCTACAGGTAGGTGAAAACTATTTGTCTCGGGCCGCCAACGCTCCACCAATGCCGATATCAAGTATTTGTCGACATTGATTTTCCTCATCTTAGCAATCTAATAAAAACCAAGGTTCTCTAAAGCTGATGTACATAGAGGATCAAATGGGATGCCAACACGGTGACACCGTACATTCAAGCAGATGTTAGGCTGCATCAATACACACAACAATTAGTCTTTATTTAACCACTAAGTCTAAGAAATGACATGCGAAATCACTCACATTTTCCCAAGTATTGGATATTTTGTGCTGGCTGTGAGGCACCCATAGCAAATCACTGAAACATCCATTTCTATCCATTTCAAAACCCTGTTACAGCATAAAAGGAGCAAGTAAATGTTGAGGTGAAATATCAAAGCAATCATTTGAATTTATTCTTCACAATCTACACTGATAAATAAAGGTCAAACAATCTAATGTTTCAGCTATGCCTAGGCAGTAAGTGAAATCAGTAAAGGTACAACAAGATGCAATCAATGGTTGGGGCGATGTACAGAGAAGCAATGGAGAGAAGAGAGAGGGACGACCACCTCCGACCGACTTGCTGATGTAGCCGCGGGGGTGCCCTCAGCCCACCACTTTGGCCGTGAGGAGGTTGGGGGTAGCCGTGAGGGTGTGGTCGTCGGGCAGGCCCGAGCCCAAGGGGGTGCAACCTATGTGCCTGCACGGGCCCCCCGATTCCAGGGGCCCCAAATCTTATATGCAGCAGTACTACTCATCTATAGATGGGCCTTTTCAGTCTTTGTTCTGGGCCGTTGTTGCCTGCCTCTGGACTCTGGCGCACGATCGAGACGTACTCCTCATCCGACGATCGATCGTCCCCTAAAAAGAAATCCAGCGATCGATCAAGCTTGAGACGAGCGAAGAGACGAGGTGTCCGTGCTTCTTTTCATCTGGCGCTGGTGGCCATCAAGGCGACAGGTTAGGGCTAATCCAGTCCGCCTTCCTTGCTCATGAATCTCTGGACTCAGGTCGAGCGGTTCCGTTTCAAGGCTGCAGGTCCTTTTCAGGAGTAAGGAACAGGAGGGCGGGACCGGGAACGAAGGCAGAAACCGTTATCGGCAGCCAACAATAAGTAAGAACGACCTGATTCATCTTGAAGTGTTCGAAGAAATAAAAGAAAGAGTATTTAACTCCGAGAAGAAGATATGCATAAGTTCATATACTCCCTTGAATCCAAATTAGTTTGGATCGGAGGAAGTAGTACTTTTTTTGTGAGATAAGGCCCATTTTAGAATTTCGCACGGGGCCTCCGATTTTGTCGGCTCGGCCCTGTCATCAGGGATGAGCCGGAGGTTGGGGCGGTCGTGAGGATGTCGGCAGCGACGCCGAGGCTAAGGCGGTCCGTGGAAAGGCGGGCGATGGGGATCAGCTGGAGGCCCGGGCCGGCCATGGTAGGCAGGGAGATGGAGGTGGGAGATGGGGACGAGATGGGTGCGGAGGCCAGGGCCGGCCGTGGCAGGCGGGTAGATGGAGGTGGGAGATGGAGACCAGATGGGTGCGGCGGCCGCCAGTCAAACCAGATAATGGATGCTTGCAAAAACAACGTCCACACTGGAACGTTGTTAGCTTCTATGTCCAGGTCGGGACGCTCTTGTCCATAGCGTCCATACTATTTTTAAAATTTGCATGTATCCTTCATTACTTTCGTAATTATGGAAATATTAATTGCTATTAATAAAAAATCGGCATATATTTGATGGGTACCATGGCAATTTATTTTTTAGACCAGGAATATTTTATTAGTTAGACCATGGCAAGTTTATTTAATTAGCCCTTGGTAGCTTTCATTTTAAGTAGCATGGTAATTTTATTTTACACACCTTGGTATTTTTGCTTTCTATGACATGTCAAATGTACATAATTTTAGTTTCTGAACGTGTGATCGACAATTTCAGAGACTAAAACTAAAATTAACTAAAAACTAAAAACTAAAAACTTACTACGTCCTCATGCGAGTTTTTCTGCATGCATCAAGGCGACGGCAACCACTTTTACGCGCGTGTCTCGGATCACGGGAGTGCGAATTTCTGGGGTCGACATCTACACCAATTCCTACAACGGCGTAGATTTATATAGAGAGATTTTCTTGTAGTCCTATTCCGAGTCTTTCTCGCTCCCTCTTCTCTACTTCCGTTCATATATACCCTCACCGGGCACGAATCAACATATAGAAATATTTCGCACTCCCGTAGTTTTGCACAGAGCGGCCTTCCCAGAAACGGGAGGGGGTGACCACGCTCAGTGACGTAGTCGCATCCTACATTTACATCTTCTATCTAAATTGCCGAGAGCAGTTTGTAGTCACAGCAATGGATGCTAATCCACCCAAGAAGAAGAGGAAGATCTGCACTGACGAGACAGCGGCGGCGCTGTCACTTCCCGATGCCGTCCTTCTCCATATTCTGGAGAGGCTGCCCACCGACGATGTCCTACGGTTTCGCCACGTATGCAGAGCCTGGCGCGCCACGGTCGGCCGCGACCCTGCCTTCGCCCGCGCGCACCTGCAGCGCTGGCGGGCGGAGATGCCCGTGGTCTCGCCGTGCAGCCCCGGGTCGGGCCCATTCCTCAAGATATACCGCTACCGCGAGTCCGGCGAGTGCGGCGGGCCCGTGTCACGGGTCCAGCTCCGCTCCCCGCGGAGCTTCGACCGCACCATCGTGCACTGCGACGGCGTCCTCGTCGTCTGCAGCGCCGCGGAGCTGCTCGCGTGGAACCCGGCCACCGGCGAGTCTGTGCGGCTCCCGCGCGGCGCGCCCAGCTGCACCGGCGCCGGCATCGACCGCCTCGGCTTCTGCTAGGACGCCGCCGCACGCGCGCTCAAGGCGGTCCGCTACTACTACCGCGTCCACGACGTCCAGGCCGGGGCGTACAGCATCGGCGTCGAGGTCCTCGCGCTGGGGCAGGGCCCGCCCTCGTGGCGCCCTGCCGCCCGTGACCCGCCGTGCCCGATCTACGGCACGCCCCCCGCGTCCGTCGGCAGCACGGTGTACTGGGTCATCGACGACCGCTTCCTGGACGGCCCCGATTCGCAGGCCCAGCCTGGAGCGTCCACCCTCCTCTCCTTCGACGTGACGAGCGGCGAGTACAGCGTCGTCGACGGCCCCCCGTGCCGGTGGAGGTGCCAGGACGTGGCGCTGGGCAACGTGGGCGGCGCGCTGTGCGTCGTCGTGACGTGGAAGAGCCTGCTAGGCACGGTGTGGCTGCGCACGGCGGCGGGGACGTGGACGCAGGTCCTCGGGTTGGACACGGAGTACATACTGGCGCGTGTGGTGCCGGTGGGGATGTGCGCGAGCACAGGGGAGATGCTACTGCTCGCGGGCCGGTCCATGCACCACTGCTGCATCGCCGGCACCGGAAGCGGAAAGGCGCGCGTAGTGGTCGACGTTAGAGGGCAGCTTAAGAACTGCGGACGTAATTCTGCGCGCAATAGAGTGATCGCCAAGACGCTCGTGTTCATGTACACGCCGTCGCTGATAAAGATTGCTGGTTGATTCAAAGCTGGATTTTACGCGTCGAATTAGCATGTCATGGAGGATGTAAGTGGCAAATAAATGACGGCCACAATCTTGTTTAGTTAGCTTTTGCTAGCTTGATGGTTCATTTTCCTCAAACAAACAAAAAACTTTTTTGAACTATCATATTATAAGTGGACTTTAAACGAGATTAAACGGACCCGATTGACATCTAGCCCACCCGTATCTTTGTAGGTGTATAGGTCAAACTAGCCATGCCGCGTCCAATTTTCTTTTAAGAAAAACATTCGTATTTCATTCAACTACAAGCAAGATTCGTACAAATACGAGTACAAAGGTGTAAACCATAAATCTGCTGGTCAGCGATGGAGTCGTGTCGATCTTGGATGAAGAGGTGATATATCTTCTTTTCCTTAGTGGAGAGGGCCAGACTGGTTTTTTGCATAAGATTATCCTATCATTATGTTATTAGTGAGACACGTATTACTACGCAAAGAAAAGGTACAATGAGTACAACTGTCCCACCATATCACAAAGAGCACCCAAACAAACACCAAAATCACATAGAAGTCCCTGGGTCCCTGTTCATCCTCAACCTTCAACGAACCGCTGTCGCCAGAGGAAAGGAGAGTCGCCGACCAAGAAGCCAGGGCAGGAGCACCATCGCCACAAAGGCTTTGTGAGCCGCATATAGGTCCTGTCCCAGTGGATGGGAACCAATGTTGGGTTCCGACACATTGGCCAGGGACATTCCCCATGCTCCCCTCACCTTGGATCCGCCACAGCCATCAACCTTCGCCGACGAGGAGCAGCATCACCAGCCACCATGCCCACCACATCACCACAGTCACTGATCGCCTGCAACAAGCGGATCTGGAGTCACCAATCCAGATACCGCAGACTCCTATACACCGCCAGCGCGCAACCGGCACCGTCAGCCCAGAGGAACCCCGCCTCCCTAGCCCCTTGGCGTCGCCAGAGCAAGCACCAACGCGACGGAGAGTAGGCTGGAGGATTTTATTCCACCTCATCGGAGTCGTCCTCGCTCGAGCACCAATGCTTGGAGAAACTACCCCAACAACCCTATCTACGACGGCCGCGCAGTCGATGACGGTTTCCCCCACCTCCCGACGCCAAGAGGCCACCGGAGGCGTTGGAGACCGTCGGCGACCGCTTGCCGGAACCACCCCTCTCGCGTCGCCTGTTTTTCGCCTCTGGGAACCGTCGCTCTACGCGCGTGGGGCTTTGGGTTTATCATTTATGCTGCGTCCCATTGATACGTTATGTGTGTGTGTCTATATATATATATACTATTTTTATTTCGTGTGATGGAAAATAAGAGTTTTATGATCATAAGTTTGTAGTCACAAAAGAAACAAGGCATGCACGAGAACAATTTGATTCCTGTCCATCATGATAATTAAGAAGAGAGGATATACAACGTCTCATAGATAAAATTCTCAAAAGAAATGTTGGGTGAGGAGGTAAACTACTCTCTTATAAGGGGAGGGTTGTTCTCATTCAAGTTTTTTAACTTATGGCACACTTTATTAAAATTAAATAATTGTTACATCACTAACAAGTTTAGCTAGGATAATTTGTGGAGGATCACCCAAGGTGTATAGGTCAAACTAGCCATGCCGCTTCCATTTTTTTTAAAAACATTCATATTTCATTCAACTACAAGCAAGATTCATACAAATACGAGTACAAAGGTGTAAACCATAAATCTGCTGACCAGCGATGGTGTCGTGTCGATCTCGGATGAAGAGGTGATATATCTTCTTTTCCTAGGGCCTATATCATGCATCAAAACTACTTTTGACCATATAAATTTGACATGCAAGCTCAAGAACAGGGTCACATAAGCAGCAAAAATTTGCAATGAATAAAGCATTAGAACAAAAGCTAATTGGACCAATGGAGGAGTCACCTACCAAGGAACAATCTCCCCAAGCAGTTTTGTGAGAGGTGCTTTGAGTAAGAAGATCGAAAATGGCAGCAAAACGAGTTTGGACTCGGGTTTGAGCTAGATATTCTTATTTGGGGAGGAAGAATGAGTGTGTGGGTGAAAGGATAAGTGGAGAAGGGCCACCGTGGGCCCACGAGGCAGGGGGCGCGCCCAGGGGGGTAGGGCGCGCCCTCCACCCTCGTGGGCAGGTGGTTGACCCCCCTGCTGTGTTCTCAGTGCCAAATATTCTCAAATATTCTAGAAAAAATCATATTTAAATTTCAGGGCATTTGGAGAAGTTTTATTTTTGGGGTATTTTTATATTGCACGAATAATCAGATAACAGACAGAAAAATATTTATTTTAATTTTATTTAATATAAATAACAGAAAGTAAAAGTAGGGTACAGAAGGTTGTGTCTTCTAGTTTCATCATTCTCATGATCATCAAAAGGATTCCACTAATAAGGTTGATCAAGTCTTGTTAATGAACTCATTTCGAATAACATGGAACCGGAGAAATTTCGAATAACACTATGTTACCTCAACGGGGATATGCACATCCCCGATAATAAGAATATCATATTTCTTCTTGATAGTAGGAAGAGGAAATTCAAAACCTCCAAATATAATCGATGAAAATTTTCCAATAGCATTGATACTGTGGACTTGAGGTTGTTTCCTCGGAAAGTGTACCGTATGCTCATTACCATTAACATGAAAAGTGACATTGCCTTTAGTGCAATCAATAACAGCTCTTGCAGTATTCAAAAAGGATCTTCCAAGAATAATAGACATACTATCGTCCTCGGGAATATCAAGAATAACAAAGTCCGTTAAAATAGTAACGTTTGCAACTACAACGGGCACATCCTCAAAAATACCGACAGGTATAGCAGTAGATTTATCAACCATTTTTAAAGATATTTCAGTAGGTGTCAACTTATTCAAATCAAGTCTACGATATAAAGAGAGAGGCATAACACTAACACCGGCTCCAAGATCACATAAAGTAGTTTTGACATAGTTTCTTTTAATAGAGCATGGTATAGTGGGTACTCCTGGATCTCCAAGTTTGTTTGGTATTCCACCCTTAAAAGTATAATTAGCAAGCATGGTGGAAATTTCAGCTTCCGATATTTTTCTTTTATTAGTAACAATATCTTTCATGTATTTAGCATAAGGATTCATTTTAAGCATATCAGTTAATCGCATATGCAAAAAGATAGGTATAATCATTTCAGCAAAGCACACAAAATCCTCATCGTCCTTTTTCTTGGATGGTTTGGGAGGAAAAGGCACGGATTTCTGAACCCATGGTTCTCTTTCTTTACCATGTTTTCTAGCAACAAAGTATTTCTTATCATAACGTTGATTCTTTGATTGTGGGTTATCAAGATCAATAGCAGGTTCAATTTATACATCATTATCATTACTAGGTTGAGCATCATCATGAACATTATCATTAACATTATTACTAGTTTCAGGTTCATTAACAGATTGTGTTTCAGCATCAGAAATAGAAATATCATTTGGATTCTCAGGTGGTTCAATAACAGGTTCACTAGAAGCATGCAAAGTCCTATCATTTTTCTTTTTCTTCCTTTTAGAAGGACTAGGTGCGTCTATATTATTTCTCTAAGAATCTTGCTCAATTCTCTTAGGGTGGCCTTCAGGATACAAAGGTTCCTGAGTCATTCTACCAGTTCTAGTAGCCACTCTGACAGCATTATCATTATTCTTACTATTCAATTCATTGAGCAAATCATTAGATTTAAGTACTTGTTCTACTTGAGTGGTAACCATAGAAGCATGTTTACTAATAAGTTTAAGTTCACCTTTGACATTAGCCATATAATCACCCAAGTGTTCAAGCATATTTGAATTGTATTTCAATTGTCTACCAAAATAAGCATTAAAGTCTTCTTGCTTAGCCATAAATTTATCAAACTCATCTAAGCATGGGCTAGCAAACTTAGTAAATGGGATTACAGCTTTATCATATCTATAGAGAGAATTTACCTTTACTACCTGTGTTGGGTTATCAAGACCATGATTTTCTTCAATAGGTAATGGGTTAAGATCATATGTTTCTTCAACAGGCGGTAAATTAAGACCATGTATTTCTTCAATAGGAGGTAAATTCTTAACATCTTCAGCTTTAATACCTTTTTATTTCATAGATTTCTTTGCCTCTTGCATATCTTCGGGACTGAGAAATAGAATACCCCTCTTCTTCGGAGTTGGTTTAGGAATAGGCTCAGGAATTGGCTCCGGAGATGTCCAATTATTTTCATTTGTCAACATATTATTCAATAGAATTTCAGCTTCATCCGGTGTTCTTTCCCTGAAAACAGAACCAGCACAACTATCCAGGTAATCTCTGGAAGCATCAGTTAGTCCATTATAAAAGATATCAAGTATTTCATTTTTCTTAAGAGGGTGATCAGGCAAAGCATTAAATAATTGGAGAAGCCTCCCCCAAGCTTGTGGGAGACTCTCTTCTTCAATTTGCACAAAATTATATATACCCCTTAAAGCATCTTGTTTCTTATGAGCAGGGAAATATTTAGCAGAGAAGTAATAAATCATATCCTGGGGACTACGCACACAACCAAGATCAAGAGAATTAAACCATATCTTAGCATCACCCTTTAATGAGAACGAAAATATTTTAAGGATATAAAAGTAGCGAGTTCTCTCAGCTTTAGTAAACAGGGTAGCTATATCATTTAATTTAGTAAGATGTGCCACAACAGTTTTAGATTCATAACCATGAAAAGGATCAGATTCAACCAAAGTAATTATATCAGGATCAATAGAAAATTCATCATCCTTATCGGTAACACAGATAGGTGAAGTAGCAAAAGCAGGGTCAGGTTTCATTCTAGCATTTAGAGATTGCTTGTTCCATTTAGCTAATAACCTCTTTAGTTCGTTTCTATCTTTGCAAGCTAAAATAGCCAAAGAAGCTTCTTGATCAAAAACATAACCCTCAGGAATAATAAGTGATTCTTCATCATCACTTTCATCAGTATTATCAGATTCAATATTTTCAATTTCTCTAGCCCTAGCAAGTTGTTCATCAAGAAATTTACCAAGTGGCACAGTAGTATCAAGCATAGAAGTAGTTTCATCATAAGTATCATGCATAGCAGAAGTAGCATCATCAATAACATGCGACATATCAGAACGAATAGCAGAAGCAGGTATAGGTGTCGCAAGCTTACTCAAAACAGAAGGTGAATCAAGTGCAGAGTTAGATGGCAGTTCCTTACCTCCCCTCGTAGTTGAGGGATAAATCTTGGTTCTTGGATCTTTCAAGTTCTTCATAATGATAAGCAGATATAAATCCCAAGTGACTCAAAGAATAGAGCTATGCTCCCCGGCAACGGCACCAGAAAATAGTCTTGATAACCCACAAGTATAGGGGATAGCAACAGTTTTCGAGGGTAAAGTATTCAACCCAAATTTATTGATTCGACACAAGGGGAGCCAAATAATACTCTCAAGTATTAGCAGCTGAGTTGTCAATTCAACCACACCTGGAAACTTAATATCTGCAACAAAGTATTTAGTAGCAAAGTAATATGATAGTAGTGGTAACGGTAGCAAAAGGTAACAGTAGTGAAAGTAATGTTTTTGGTATTTTGTAGTGATGATAGCGATAGCAACGAGAAAGTAAATAAGCGAAGAACAATATATGGAAAGGTCGTAGGCAATGGATCGGTGATGGAGAATTATGCCGGATGCGGTTCATCATGTAACAGTCATAACCTAGGGTGACACAGAACTAGCTCCAGTTCATTGATATAATGTAGGCATGTATTCCAAATATAGTCAAACATGCTTATGGAAAAGAACTTGCATGACATCTTTTGTCCTACCCTCCCGTTGCAGCGGGGTCCTTACGGAAACTAAGGGATATTAAGGCCTCCTTTTAATAGAGTACCGGAACAAAGCATTAACACATAGTGAATACATGAACTCCTCAAACTACGGTCATCACCGGTAAGTATCCTGATTATTGTCACTTCGGGGTTAACGGATCATAACACATAATAGGTGACTATAGACTTGCAAGATAGGATCAAGAACACTCATATATTGATGAAAACATAATAGGTTCAGATCTGAAATCATGGCACTCGGGCCCTAGTGACAAGCATTAAGCATAGCAAAGTCATAGCAACATCAATCTCAGAACATAGTGGATACTAGGGATCAAACCCTAACAAAACTAACTCGATTACATGATAGATCCCATTCAACCCATCACCGTCCAGCAAGCCTGCGATGGAATTACTCACACACGGCGGTGAGAATCATGAAATTGGTGATGGAGGATGGTTGATGTTGACGATGGTGACGGATTCCCCTCTCCGGAGCCCCGAACGGACTCCAGATCAGCCCTCCCGAGAGGTTTTAGGGCTTGGCGGCGGCTCCGTATCGTAAAACGCGATGAATTCTTCTCTCTGGGTTTTTTCTCCCCAAAATACAATATATAGAGTTGGAGTTGGAGTCGGAGAGGCACCAGGGGGCCCACGAGGTAGGGGGCGCACCCTAGGGGGGCAGGCGCGCCTCCCACCCTCGTGGAGAGGTGGTGGGCCCCCTGGCCTTCATCTTTTGCAGGTATTTTTTATATTTTCCAAAAAGTTGCTCCGTGAAGTTTCAGGTCATTCCGAGAACGTTTGTTTCTGCACATAAATAACACCATGGTAATTCTGCTGAAAACGGCGTCAGTCCGGGTTAGTTCCATTCAAATCATGCAAGTTAGAGTCCAAAACAAGGGCAAAAGTGTTTGGAAAAGTAGATACGTTGGATACGTATCAACCACCATGGTCACTGCCTTCACGGGTGAAGCCAGGAGGACTGCGTGGTCCATTGACCATCAAGACTTCCGCCGCGGGGTCGCTGCTGTCGCATTCGGACGCACTCTCGATGGAGCCAGTCAACAGATCGAACAGGCCGTAGAGAGTTTCATCGGGCTCGATTTCCGCGATTTGTGGGGTGGCTAATTGGCGGGCCACCGCGTGCCTCACCCACCACTGAAGCCGCGACCGACCGGAGTCGACGGTTGCCGAAGAAGGACGCCGCGAACGCACGCACGGAAGTGCGTCGCCCCGCGGACGGGGAGCGCCTCGACGTCGAGTGGAGCCTCATGGAGCCAAGCGGAGTCGTCGGCGATGAAGACGAGTGCGCCGAGACGGATCTCGCGGCCTTCAGCCAATCCTCCACCGGAAACCGTGATGATGGGAATCGGAGGAATCACAACTTCTCCGATAAACTGCTAAGACACCTGCCCCACGGTGGGCGCCAACTGTCATGGATCTAAGACTGACAGTAGAATGGGGGGTAGGTATGAGGAGGCAAGATCCTAGCTATGGAGTAGTTGTACACATGAGTTTTACGAGTTCAGACCCTTCTCGGAAGAAGTAACAACCCTACGTCTCGGTGCCCTGAGGCGGTCGACTGGATTATCTCTCTCTCTCTCTTTGTGTGTGTGTGTATACAAAAGATGCGAACCCTTGTCCCAGAGGAGGGGTGGCTTATATAGAGTGCGCCAGGACCCCTGCTCCCCTCCGTTACACAGGGTTCAATGTACATTAAGAGAGGAACGTTACTGGTAACGCTAGCCATTAAGTGCTATAAATGACAATTAAGCCTATAAGTAAATGCTCGACCGGTATTTGGTGCAGAATAGCTTTAGCTCTTCTGCTTGTCGAGTGGCTTCTGTGATGGTCGAGTGACATTGATTCTTCCGAGTGGAACGGTATGGTCGAGTGGATGATGGTACCCTTTGAATGATTCTGGCTTTAGGGTGATGTCCTAGGGAAAGGTGTCTAGGTCAGGCCTATGACCCTACCCTAGGTACATAGCCTCATCAGGAGTAACAAGGCGGGGCTACTGAAAATTTGGATCAAGGGCGAGCAGATATTTTTGAGATTGCGAGGGATGCAGAGGCGGGAGTAAAATGCCGGGGCTACTGAAAATTTGAATCAAGGGACTAAAGCAGAGCGGGAGTAACAGACATCGCACACGGTCCGCACATACTAATCGTGTAATATCAAACATTAAAACCTTCAAGGCGGTATATTTTTTTGAGATTACGACGGATGCAGAGGCGTGAGTTTTTGTGGAGCGGGCTAGTGTGATTGACACGCCGGCTGTGGATTGTAGCCGACGCACCTCCTCATGTAAGCCATAGGCGTACTATACACCGACGGTGCTCCAAGATATTTTGTACTACATCTCACACGGTTGGTGATAATAAACTGTGTGGGATCTACTTGATTTGAATTACAAAATGGGGTCACAGCGGTAATGGACCCTGTTTGAATTGTAGACCTTTTATCTACAGTGAACATGCAACTATATGTGTGTCGTAAAAGAATTGGAATTATTCAGGGTTCATTTGGACAATTTATACATTAAACTGGTTTTCTAGCCATTTCAGGTGCACAATTCAAAATTAAACTACATGCACATGCTCATGTGCATACAAATTGGTTGAAAAAAACAAATATGTGTCCTTCAGTGCATGCTTAGGTCCCATGCAAGAAATGGAAATGAATTTTTCGGGGTTCGTTTGGCCCTTTTTATACATTAATTGGGTTTTCTAGGCATTTTATGTGCATAATTCAAATTTGAACTACAAGTACATGCTCCAATGCACCAAAGTTGGTTGGAAAATCACATGTGTGTCCTTGGGTGAATTTCTAGGTCCCATGCAAGAGATGGGAATGAATTTCAAACACCAGGGCACTGTTGATTGCTGGCAAAATGTTGAGATACTTGGTTTTTAAATTCTAGTAAATCCAAAACTCGTCTGAAATTCATGAAACTTGGCATGCTATCATGGAGCGGCATCAACATGCCATGGTGAAAATTTTGTCCCATTTGTGGCAGGTTTGGGTATAAGATTCTCACAACAATCATGATGGTTTCGATAGGGAACGTACCACCTTTGGGGACGGGACGATATCCGTTGCCTCTTATTGCTTTAAAAAAATCTAGTGTCAACATAGAACAACATGAGTGTTGTGTTTAATCTTGGAATTTTTGGGGTTCGTTTGGCTTTTTTTATACATTAACTGGGTTTTCTAGCCATTTTATGTGCATAATTCAAATTTGAACTACAATCACATGCTCCAGTGCACTAAAGTTGGTTGAAAAATCACATGTGTGTCCTTGGGTGAATTTCTAGGTCCCATGCAAGAGATGGGAATGAAATTCCAACACCAGGGCACTGTTGATTGTTGGCAAAACATTGAGATGCCTAGTTTTTAAATTCTAGTAAATCCAAAACTCGTCTGAAATTCATGAAACTTGGCATGCTATCATGGAGCGGCATCAACATACCGTGGTAAAAAATTTGTCCCATTTGGGGCAGGTTCGGGTATAAGCTTCTCACAAACCAGAGCTTCTCATAACAAGCATGATGGTTTCGGTAGGGAACGTCCCACCTTTGGGGACGAAATGACATCCATTGCTTCTTATTGCTTTCAGAAAAATTCTCATGTCAACATAGAACAACAGTAGTGTTGTGTCAATTTTTAGGATTTTTAGGGGTTCGTTTGGACATTTTTATGCATTAACTGAGTTTTCAATGCATTTGTGTGCATAATTCTATTTTGAACCACATGCACATGCTCCAGTGCATATAAATTGGTTTAAAAATCAAATATGTGTCCTTGGGTGCATGCTTAGGTCCCATGCAAGAAATGGGAATGAATTTCAAACACCAGGGCACCGTTGATTGCTGGCAAAACATTGAGATGCCTGCTTTTTAAATTCTAGTAAATCCAAAACTCATCTGAAATTCATGAAACTTGGCATGCTATCATGGAATGGCACTCGACATGCTATGGCATTTTTCGTGTCCATTTTGAGAGAAGGCACACTTAAATAATGACAGCCAACAAAGGCATTTTGAAAAAATAGCTGCCACTTTAATATCTCAAACGTTTGTATAATTCAAACCGTGTGCGTTCTGTTAACCATTCACGTGATGCCATGTGTCTTGGTTTTAATGTTGTAGGAGGTGCCATGCGGACAGCTGCTTGACCTTGACTGAATGGGAGGTGTGCGAGCGCAGTCCGGTGTGCAGGCTGGCCGAGAGATGTGCAAGCTGTCCTCCAATACGCAGGCTCACCGGGAAGCGTGCGAGCTGTACGCTGCACGGGCTCACTGGGAAGCGAGCCCTTTGACTTCCATGGTCGCCTACCTTCCTATCCATTAATGGCGCCTGAGCCGCTGTTTAATACGGGTGGCCTTACTGTTCGTCTCCCATTCTCCTCCCTGCCGCAGACGTCCACCAACGCCATGGCGAAGAATGATCATCTGCCACTAGTCTTCAAGTTTGGTGAAGTCGACTCCGAGCCGGAGGAGATAGAAAATAAGGAGGAATGGGGCCTCATGGACATGGCCCAGAACGAGCTGGCCGCGATGGTTGCTGCCCCCGCTCCCGTCCCAGCTCCCATCCCCGTGCCCGCGCCAGCGACCATCCCCGTAGCATTGACGCCGAGCACTATCGGAGAGCTGGAAGCCGCGGGCGTCAACAAGGTCTCCGCGGCCCCGCGCGAGCTCGTGTACATGCCAGTGCCAGCGCCAGCGCCCGTGCCTGTGCGCGCCCCTGCGCCGGCCCCCGTGTGTTTGGCTGCACCCGCCGCGCCCGTACCCCTGCCCATGCGCACCCCTCCACCCACCACGGCGCCGGTCCCCGTGCGTTTGGATGCACCCGCCGCGCCCGTGCCCGTGCGCGTGTCCCCCTCGGCGACATAGGACGCTGTCATCAACCGCTACCTCTCAGCGGCGCCAGTTGCCGTCCTCCCGCTCCCCAGCCATCGATCGCGCGATGACATGATGTTTGATTTACAAGTGAAGAACACTTTGTGCTGCCTTGAAGACTTCAACAACGGTGTCCCGGAGGATGACAATGACAACGACGGCGCGACACGCCGCCTCCGCTGAAAATAGTTTTTTGGGGGTTTAATACTGTATCTCGAATTCTCGATCATATGAATATAAATTGGCAATGTGACTGAATGAAAGATATGGTTTGAACGAACTTGCGTTTTTCTCTCTTAATGTACAGACTTATCAAACGATTTTCTTTTGAAAAAAAACGTCAATGGTTTTTAAATATAAAACACTCATCGCAAACGTTTTAGTTAGAACACCCGTATGCAAACCGACAACTTCCCCAGGAAGCCAAGGGAAAATGCGCCGAGTAGGATTTATGCATCCCTTCAACGCAAACGGTTGTTTTGCATGACCCTTGTGCAACCACGTACAAACAATTGGGTAAGATTTGCATATTTGTCATTTTGGGTATGTTGTCATTTGTCAAACTGGAAAGATTGACATTTTTTTATCTAGTAACATTGCCATTTGTCAACCTTGTAACACTGCGATTTGTCAAAATATGTAGCTAAAAATCACTAGCACTATCTAATTTTTTCAACTAAAATCACTAACACTGTTCATATGGACACCACTAGCAGGCGTGAGTTGATGGACGCATATGCAAATGTACCATTGATTACATACACCAAGTCATCAACCCACACCGACAACGAGATACACGTTGGATTATAGATTATTTCCAATAAAACATTCTAGCAAAGCTTTTCTCACACAACAAATGTTGGGGATATTACTATCAGTTATGACCTGCCCAGGAGTGGCCGGGTCAGCCCCAATGGCGGGTTACACAAGAAGCCCAGTAAACATTCAAGATTATAGTTTATTAAATCTTATAGAAGGACCAAAGGCCTGAAGGCGGTTTAAGGCCTGATATTGTGAACTGCCATATGTAAGGAAAGACTTGTAAAGAAAGGCATGTAAAGGAAGTCACCAAGCCGGACACGATTATGAGCCGGCCGGGACTCTGTAGGCCACCAGGCGGCAACCCATGTATATAAGGGGACGACCCAGTGGCGGCTTAGGGCAAGAAAGAACAAGTCGATAACCAAGCCGGCGAGTTGAGCCTCTTGGTGATCGAAACCCCAGCAATACCAATCCCAACTAGACGTAGGCTTTTACCTTCATCTTAAGGGGCCGAACTAGTATAAAACCCTCTCGTGTCCTTTGTCCCGATTAATCCCTTTAAGCTTCCTAGTGCGATGGCCCTACGACTAAGTCCTTGCTCTAGGACATCTGCCGTGACAATTCCATGACAATTGGCGCCCACCGTGGGGCCAGCGCACGGTGGATTTGAGTTCTTGAGGGGCAACTTCGAAGGGCTCAAGGGATACGCTGTGGGCCGGATGACCAAGAGTCGTCGTGGCAAGCTCTACATCGACGACGAAGGCTGGGGCCCGGAGGCCGGCTCAATTGAATATGGATACCGGGTCCCATTTGGTGGAATTCACGCCTTCATAGGCCGGATCGGCGAGTCAGGTCCTGAGCCGGACGTCCACACCAACCTCATCGAAATGGCTCGGCGCACGAGGACCGCTCGTGTTCAATCTGCCGTGAAGCATGCCTTCGTAGGCTGCGTCCACGGCGGTGAATAATCTGAAGGATCGGTGGAGGGCGGTGAGACGACCGTCTGTTCTGATACAGCTTCATCAACGGGCGAGACGGACTCTTTGTACCAGCTGCAGGACGGCATGCTCGGGGGCTGTTCCGATGGCAACAGTATTCCGGACCCTCTTGAGCCACCAAATTGGGCCGGAGTCTTCATGGTAGGGACACAGCCCAGGCAGAACTCTACACAAGCGGCGGCGACAGCTACCAGGTCGGCTGTGGCCGGGTCAAGAGACCTCGCGCGCCCCCGGCTCAGATCTAGATGGACCTCATGGATAAACTGACGTCTCTGTTGACTGCCGTGGTAGAGCCGGCGGATAAAGCCCAGCATGACGCAGAGGTGGCACGCGTACGTGAAGAGATGGTGCAAGCTAAGGAAAATCTAGCCGCATAGGAAGTCAGGATGGCAGCAGAGCGGGCGGCTTTGGACGTTCGTGCTCAACAGCTTCAAGCGGAGACCTTTCGGTTCTCGGTGGATCTAAACGCGTCGAACGAGGTCATGAGGAGGAGGCATCAGAAAACCCAATCACGTATGCCTCTGACGCTCGATCCTAGGAATCTTTTTCACACACCTGGAGCCAGGGAAGTAACCCGCCGGAGGCACCCCGAATTACAACACCCGGCGCACCGATCCAGCCGTGCGCCATGGACCTACCTCGTATAATTACCGCTCCGCCTCATTACGTCCCAACGCCGCCGAGTCACTTCTCCAACCCTTTGGAAAACCTCATCGCAGCATCGGCTCGTCTGGCGGCTCTTCCGATGGAAGGTGACTCACCGGCGGCAATTGAAACACGAAGGGTAAGAGAACTTCTTCAAACAGCTCTGGCGCAGCAGGATGCATACTCCTATAGTCGAGACAGGATCCATTCAACTCCTCGCCCAAGCCAGAGCCCGAGTTATAGTAGGCATATGGAATCCGCAGATATGTCAAGCAATGCTCAACGCCGCAACCAACCATACAGGTATGAGCCGGTGCGGGCTGGGGCCCTCAACTTGGCGGATCAGGAGAGGATTCGTCAAGAGGCGGAACGGGCAGCTCAAATGGCATCGGATCAAGCGGCTCATCAAAATTTTCCGGCTTATCCAGCAACCTCGGTCGAGGCAGGAGTGGCCACAAGAACCGGAGGCGTTCCTTGCTTGGTGCCGGCCATACGTAATGAGCGTTTGCCAAAGGACTTTAAGCGGCCTCGTAAGGTGCCTAATTACACAGCTGACTTACAGCCCGGGGCTTGGATTGAGAGTTATGAGATGGATATGGAGTTATTAAAGGTCAGCGATGCAGCAATGGCCAAGTATTTCACTATGATGTTAGATGGAACAACTCGTACTTGGTTGAAGGGATTGCCACCCAATTCTATCGGTTCATGGGCGGAGTTGAAGGCCCGGTTCATCCAGAACTTTAAAGACACATGTAAGCAGCCTATGTCGATTGTGGACCTGACCAATTGCAAGCAAGAGGATGGTGAATCCACAACCCATTGGGTGCGCCGGGTCAAGGAGATAATACATTCATCTGATAAGATGGATGCCGGCTCAGCAGTCTTGATGTTGGAGAAAAATTGTCGTTTTGAACCTCTGAAGCAGAAGCTGGGGCGGCTCAAGCGTGACTGTAATGACATGGGAACGTTGATGGCGGCTCTCGTCAAGTATGTTGATTCTGACACTACCAAAGATCCGGTGTCTGACGAAGAAAGGCAATGAAGGGAAAGAAGAATGGCAACAGCAAGGGTCACCAACATAACCCGGCGAATCAAGGAGGTAATAAACGTAAGGCTGATGAGTTTGTTGCTAACACCAATACACAAGGCGGAAATCAACGACGCAAGGGCCGACAGCCCCCTCGGTCGGGCGGGTCAGGTCCCATCCTTGAGCAATTATTGAATGAGCCTCGTCCAAAACACAGTACCCGGGAGAAGCCAGCCACCCACCTGTGGAAAGATTGTACGATCATGAAGGCGTTTAAAAATTCAAACGCGTTTGATGGAGGTCACGTCCTAGGTGGCGGCTCAGGTGGAGGCGGTTTCCAAGGCCCGGGCACTGGCTTAGGTGGCGGAGGATTCCACGGTCAGGGCCATCCTGGTAACCAAGGAGGGTATAATCCGCAACCCGGCCAAGGTAATCAGCAGCAGCAGTCCGGATATCAGAGCAATCCGAAGCAACTGAATAGTGGGCAATACCATGTATTTACCACTAGCTTATGTAAGAGAGACCAGAAACTTCATAAGAGGGCTGTCAATGCCATTGAGCCGACGGTTCCACGTTACTTACGTTGGTCAGAGCAGCCTATTGTGTGGAGCAGAGAGGATCACCCACCCCGGGTCGATAATCCAGGTCACTTGGCTTTGGTGGTGGCACCTCAGGTTGGTGGATACAAATTCACTAAAGTACTCATGGATGGAGGCAGCAACATCAACATCCTCTATTATGAGACGTTCCGCCGGATGTGATTGACTGATAAGAGTCTTAAACAATCCAACACTGTTTTTCACGGTGTGGTTCCTGGCAAGTCGGCATACCCAGTGTGTAAGATTGAACTGGAAGTAGCCTTTGGGGATGAGTATGACTCCAGAGCAGAAAAAGTAACCTTTGAGGTGGTTAAGATCAAAAGCCCGTATCATGCTCTGTTTGGACGGCCGGCTTATGCCAAATTCATGGCGCGGCCGTGTTATGTGTATTTGCAGCTTAAGATGTCGGGTTATAAGGGAACCATCATAGTACACGGGAGCCGGAAAACAGTCTTGGAGTGTGAAGAAGGTGATGCTGCCTATGCTGAATCTGTCTATGCAATAGAGGAGTTAAATTTTTACAAAGATCATGTTGACCGGCAGACATGACATCATTAAAGAAACCAACAACAGAGCATGAGCTAGTGTTGAAGTTCAAATCAGCTGATGACACCAAGATGGTTGACTTTGTGCCTGGCGACTCATCCAAGCAGTTCATCATCAGTGCTAACTTGGATCCAAAATTGGAAAGAGCGCTCATCGAGTTCATCTGTGAGAACCGGGCATCTTCGCATGGAAACCTTCAGACATGCCGGGTGTTCCGAGGGAACTCGCTGAGCACACTCTCAATATTGATCCAAAGTTTAAACCTGTCAGACAATTTCTCCGACGGTTCAATGAAGAAAGGCGCAAGGCCATTGGAGAAGAGGTGGCACGGCTTTTGGCAGCTGGATTCATTATAGAAGTCTTTCACCCAGAGTGGTTAGCCAACCCGGTGCTTGTACTCAAAAAGAATGGCACCTGGCATATGTGTGTGGATTACACCGATCTAAACAAGGCTTGTCCGGCTGATCCTTTTGCCCTCCCCCATATTGATCAGATCATTGATGCTACGACAGGTTACACACGTTTGAGTTTCTTGGATGCTTATTCCGGTTATCATCAGATCAAGATGGCAGTCAAGGATCAGGAGAAGACGGCTTTTATCACTCCGTTTGGAGCTTTCTGCTATGTGTCTATGCCTTATGGGCTTAAGAGTGCCCAGGCGACTTACCAACGGTGTGTGCAGAATTGTCTTCACGATCAAATTGGGCGTAATGTTCATGCTTATGTGGATGATATAGTGGTAAAATCCAGGAAGGAAGAAACCTTGGTCACAGATCTGAAAGAGACTTTCGATAATCTCCGGGTCTACAAAATGATGCTTAACCCGGCCAAGTGTGTTTTTGGAGTCCCAGCCGGCAAGCTCTTGGGGTTTTTGGTGTCTAACCGAGGTATTGAGGCTAACCCGGAGAAAATCAAGGCAATTACATCCCTGGCCAAACCAACATGCATCAATGACGTTCAACGACTGGCGGGCCATGTTGCTGCTTTGAGCCGGTTCATAAGCCGGTTAGGAGAGAAGGCAATGCCTCTGTATTAGATGATGAAGAAAATAGATGATTTTGTTTGGAGCGATGCTGCAGACTCTGCTTTTGAAGATCTGAAGACACAGCTTGTTGAACCGCCAGTCCTGGCTGCTCCAGTCGAGAAAGAGCTGCTGCTGTTATACGTGGCCTCCAACTCACGAGCCGTTAGTGTGGCTATTGTGGTGGAGCGCAAGGAGGCTGGCAAGGAGCATCCGGTTCAACAGCCGGTTTACTACGTCAGTGAGGTGCTAATTGAATCCAAGCAACGATATCCATATTGGCAGAAGCTCGTATATGGGGTGTTCATGGCAAGCCGGAAGCTTAAGCATTATTTTCAGGGACATCCAATCACCGTGGTTAGCTTCAGAAAAGAGAAGCCACTGGGCGAATCGCCAAGTGGGCAATTGAGCTTGGGTCTCATGGGTTGAAGTATGTGCCACGTACTGCGATCAAATCTCAAGCACTGGTTCACTTCATTAATGACTGGACAGAGATGCAGATGCCAGAAGAGAAACTAGACAACACGTATTGGACTATTCATTTTGATGGGTCCAGACAGTTGGAAGGCTCGGGGGCTGGAGTTGTGTTAACCTCTCCGCGAGGTGACAAATTTTGTTATGTGTTACGGTTGATGTTTCCTTGCACTAACAACGCAGCAGAGTATGAAGCCTTGCTCCATGGTCTTCGAGTGGCAAAAGAGATGAGTTTGAGATGGGTCAGATGTCTTGGCGACTCAGATTTAGTGGCTCAACAGGTATCAGGCAAGTGGGATTCCAAGGACCCTCTCATGGCGGCTTATCGCCGGGAGGTTGACACTATTGTAGGGCATTTTAAGGGTTATCAGGTGGAGCACATTGACCGTCGAAAGAACGAAGCGACTGATGCTTTAAGCCGGTTGGGGTCTCAGCGTAAGCCGGTACCTCCTAACACCTTTTTGGATGTTTTGCATAACCCGTCTATCAAGTTGCCCATAGAAGAAGATTTAGTTGTTCCTGACCCGGAGGCGCAGTTGGTGGCGGCTCTTCATGTCATCCCAGATTGGACAGTGATGTTCTTGGCTTACATGACCCGGGGAGAGTTGCCAGCGGATGAGACCCTGGCTCGACAGATAACCCGGCGGTCTAAGTCAATGACGATTTCGGATGGAGAATTATACCATCGCAGTGTCTCCGGAGCGTTCCAGCGGTGTGTTTCCCCCGAAGAAGGTCAAGAAATACTTCGTGAGATCCATGAAGGCAATTGTGGTCATCACGCCGGGTCAAAATCTCTGGTGGCCAAAGCTTTTCGTCATGGATTTTACTGGTTTACGGCTCACGCTGATGCAGAGGATCTGGTCAGCAAATGTGATGGATGTCAAAATTTTGCATGCCGAGCGCATGTATCGGCTCAAGAGCTCCAGATGATTCCAATCACTTGGCCGTTTGCAGTCTGGGGGCTTGACATGGTGGGACCTTTCAAAAGGTCCAAGGATAAAAAGACACATCTCTTGGTGGCAGTTGATAAATTCACTAAGTGGGTTGATGCGGAACCAGTGAGTAAGTGTGACGCGGCCACGGCAGTTCAGTTCATGAAAAAGGTGATCTTCCATTTTGGTTTCCCACACAGCATTATCACTGACAATGGCACTAATCTGTCCCAAGGGGCTATGGAGGAGTTTTGTCAACGTGAGCACATCCGGCTTGATGTTTCTTCTGTAGCTCATCCTCAATCCAATGGTCAAGCTGAGAGAGCGAATTAGGAAATTTTAAAAGGTCTCAAACCTCGGCTTATGGTTCCCTTACAGCGAATGCCGGGTTGTTGGGTAGAGGAATTACCCTCGGTGTTGTGGAGTATCAACACCACGCCTAACAGGTCTACAGGTTACACACCTTTCTTCATGGTTTATGGAGCAGAAGCAGTGTTGCCTAGTGAAATCCGTCATGACTCGCCCCGTGTGGTGGCTTATGTTGAAGCTAATAATGAACAAGCCAGACAAGATGCACTTGACTTGTTAGATGAAGAAAGAGATTTAGCAGCGGCTCGATCAACAATTTATCAACAGGACTTGCGTCGTTATCACAGCCGCCGGGTCAAATCCAGGACTTTTCAGGAAGGCGACTTGGTGCTCTGACTCATCCAGAATTTGTCAGATGCACACAAGCTATCCCCACCTTGGGAAGGACCCTTTGTGGTCAGCAAGAACTTAAACAACATGTCGTATTACCTCATTGACGTTCGAGAACACAAAGATTCACGTAAGTCGGAGGAGGAGACTCGCCGGCCGTGGAACATTGCTCAACTTCGCCATACTACACCTGAGCTACAGCTCTCATCATGTACATACTTTAACATTGTATATACCATGATAAGTAATAAAGTAAGACCATCGGTCTCTTTTCTTTTCAAAGATTATGCATCTTTGTTATTTCTTATTCTCAAGTGACTATTAAGGAGCTGGTCATATTTGAATCAAGTCTAACCTTTTTTGGTCCGGCTTATGATCGTATTCGAATCTAGCTGCAATTATCATGGTCACTTGGGGGCTTCCTGTTTAAACATAGGTCGTATTCGAACCAAAGAGAACATAGCTGTCGTAACCCTCTTGATCGGCTCAAGGCCAAACTCACTAGGGGGCTTCTTGATCGTATGCGAATCATAGCTTAACCCCTTTTGGGTCCGACTTGTATCGTATTTGAATCAGGGTCGTTAAAAACCTCTCAAGATCATTTGGAGGCTTCCTATTCAAACATAGGTCGTATTCGAACCAAAGAGAACATAGCTGTCGGTACCCTCTTGATCAGCGCAACGCCACAGCCACTGGGGGCTATATGGTCGTATTCGAACCTTAGCTTAACCCCTTTGGTCCGGTTTACTGATCGTATTCGAATCAGAAGCCACCAACCTTTAAATATAAGGTTAAATCATACTTGTTAACTGTTATTTGTCTTTGAGTTTCTTGTTGCAAATAATTAGCATGGTCTTCTTCACCGGTTTGTATATTTGACAACATGGCTACCAAGGCATAACAATCATTGAAGTATCCAAAGGTATTGATTTCTCAGAAAGATTGAGTTATCGGCTTCATTACCCGGGTTACTCAAGCCGGTGGTCTAAGGATCAAAGGTACAAGTATGGCTATTATTTATATATAATTGCCTGTTGCATTAACTAAAGAGTTAGTTTCAGCCCTTGTCCTTTATTTATATCTGCTTTCTGTTTTTCTATTATGATAAACATATTGGATATAAGTCGGGTGTTTTAACCTGTTCGATTCTAAGCCGCCAAGCCAGTCTTTTCTTGTCTCTACAGGGTACAGATTTAAAGTGTTGCAGAAACGATCATCAAATATAATGCATATATTGCCATCAGGAAACACGGAGTCACATACAGTGTTTTATGCACGATGGCATAAGCAAGGCATTCAGTGTTTTCACGGCTAAACTATTACATGGCTTTTTATAAGACAAATGAAGATGGTTATTATTCCTCCCTCGCCGGTTCACCGCCCTCTGTTGGCTGGAAGTTGGGTTTTGATCAGTCAAAACCATTCACGGCGATGAATTCTGCTTCATCATCGATCAGGCCTGCCGGGTCAACCTCCGGGGCAAATGTGTTTTCTCTTACAGGCGGGATCAAATCCGTCACCTTGTACGAGGGAGTCGCCATCTTATTTTCAGCATCAAAACCCGGCTGGTATTTGTCAATATTGGTGTCGTCGCCAAGGGTAGTTTCTTGAGGTCGGACTCTGCGCACGCAGGCCATGAAGTCATCCTGCTCAAAAGGAGAACCATCTTCCTTCACGGTGGGATAGCCTCTGGACACGTCCGCCGGGTCTAGGTCTGGCGCCCAAGCCTTGGAGTGGCTCAGGGCAGTCAAAGCTCCGGCTCATGCGCAGGAGCGTTTCACTTCTTGAAACCTGGCTGGCAGGATTGACAGTTTCTTCAGCACGTCGCTGAGCCGGTTGGGTCCTTGATTGGCAGGAGAGATGGCGGAAAGAGCCCTATGTGCGCCAATATACAGTTGTTCTACCAAAGTATACACTGCCTTCAGTTTAATCAAAGGGTCTTGGCTTAGATTTTTGCTTCGAGGGCCTGCACATATTTTATACACAAAGTCAATTGGCGGCTTATACTCCGGATCATCAAAAAGCACACAAAATTAAAGTAGGATGGCTTACCAAAGATGGCAGCCACCATTTGAGACACCTGGCCCTTTAAACCGTTCAGCTCTGTTGAAATCTCTTCAAGGGCTATTTCGGCCTTCTCAGCACGTTGGGTCAGAAGCGTTTTTTTCCTCTTCCCAAGTTTTCTTTTTGGCAGCGAAGCTGGTCTTTAAATTTTCCGTCTCAGAGAGACTTATTTGCAGTTTGGAGTTAGCAGATTTGATTTCTGCCTCCTGACTTGCTAGCCGGGTCTTCGCATCAGTCAATTGCGAGTTCAATTCAGATAAGGCATTCTGCAAAACATTCAGATGAGTCAAGATTTTGCTTCAAGTTCAAAAATCAAGATTCAAGTCTCAAGTACTTTACAAAAAACCACTTGACACTTGGGGGCTAATGTACGCAGTTTAGCAAAGTTTCTCAAGGTTAAGCTGGAGTATTAATGTAACACCCCGGATGTAACCTACCTTATTTGTACTCAAACTCTTGCCATTTCCGGTACTAAGTTATTCTATTTCCTCGTTGTCGGGATTTTGTCTCTGTGTCTTTTGTCTTTGTCATGCATTTCATATCATGTCATCATGTGCATTGCATTTGCATACGTGTTCGTCTCATGCATTCAAGCATTTTCCTCGTTGTCCATTTTGCATTCCGGTGCTCCTATGTCCTCCAGTGGTTCTTTCTACCTCTTTTCGTGTGTGGGTGTTAAACGTGTTCGGATTGGACCGAGACTTGTCATGCGGCCTTGGTTTACTACCGGTAGACCACCTGTCAAGTTCCGTGCCATTTGGACTTCGTTTGATACTCCAACGGTTAACCGAGGGACCGAGAAGGCCTCGTGTGTGTTGCAGCCCAACACCCTTCCAAAGTGGCCCAAAACCCACCCAAACCCCTTCTATCATCTATATCGTTCGATCACGATCGCGTGGCCGCAAACCGCACCTCATTTGGAGCTTCCTAACTCCTCCTACCTCTATAAATAGGCCTCCTCCCGAAATTCCGGGTCAAAACACCCCCAAACCCTAGTCTCCCCCTCCTCGCGCCGCTGGACGAAGTCCAGCCAGGCCAGACACGTCCGACCTGACCCGCCGCCGCCACGTGTCGCGACACGATTCGTCGCCAGCACCGCCCCACATCGCCGGCCCGGGAGGCCCAAGTCGGGGCCCCGCGAGCCCATCACCCGGCCGCCGCCCGCAGCGCCCCGCACCGCTTCTCCTCTCCTAGCGCCGGCGCTGGACCACCACCGCCATCCCTTCGCCGCCCTTCGTTGGCCTGCCGCCGCCCCGCTCCGGTGGGCTTCTCCTCCACCGCCCGGAGTCCGCCGCCTCGCCGCCGACGTCGTCCTCCACCGCCCGGAGCCCGCCGCCCTCGTCCGCCGGCGCCAAGTGCCGCGCCCTACTCCGGCGAGCCCCATCGCGCCAGCGAGTTCCTCGACTCCGGCCGGCCATCTTCGAAATCCGCGCAGCTATAGTGACCCGCGAGATCCAGATCCAGATCCATCCCCTCTCGGTTGACTTTTTCCCTCCTAACCCTAACTTTTTGGCATACTTTGACGCATCATAACTTCATCATCGTAGCTCCGATTCGCGCGTGTAGCATATCAAAATGTTCGTCTCAATGAGTACATCATTTCATCTCATTGCATCATTTTCATTTGAGCTCATCTTGATGCCAGAAATGCTGTTGGAAGAGGGCTATGTGATGATAGTTTCAGATCTGTTTCAACAAATGCACTTTTGTTATTTTTACCATGATTAATGTGTGCATGCTATGATCCTGAGCTCTACATGTGTTTTGAAGAATGTCATGCCATCTTTACAGGGGTGTATGCCATGTTTTTTTGTGATCTTTGTGGTGACTAGCACAAGCATGCAAAGTAGCTTACTCATTGATGCTAATTTCAGGGACTTAGAATTTCGCTAAGTCCTTGCCCTGTCATTATTTTTATGCCATATGTTCATGTTGCTTCCTAGTGATCCGTGCCTCTTTTGAGCATGATCAGTAAGGATGTTTTGCAGATAATGTTGTGCTCTATCCATCTATGTCTTTGTTTGCAATTATGGAGCACCCTAGCTTGAGTCAATCGAGCTCTACTTTTGCTATAAAATGTTCCTGGCAGATTGTTAACATGTTTAGCGATTTTGCCGAGGTTGTTGTTGTTGATCCGTACATTTTATGTTGTTGTTCTTGCCATGTCTAGCTTCTATGCCATGTTTATTTGCTGGGTGTATGCTTAGTTTGTCATGCAATGCCTCGTAGTGAGTGCATCGAGCTCGTAGACATGCCTACTCGTTATCTGTTTTGCCATGCTCCAGTTTTTCACTAAGTCTGAATCTGTTTCTGTTTTTGCTATGTTCACATGCTTGCAATTGTATTTTATGATCCCTTTTGTCTCATGGTCACTAAGGGACTTTTGTTATATGCTTAGAGTAGCTTCATACCATGCCTTGATTTGCCATGATATGTTCTTGTAGCATGTAGTTTTCGTGCTCTAAACATTGCTTCCTGTTGATAAATTCCTGACTTGTTATTTCACTAAGTCTGAAACCAGTAATCTTTTGCACTTTTGCCATGTTTGTTTGAACCTGTTAATGAGTGAATTAGCCGTAGCTCAGTGTTCATCTTTTGTCAAGCATCATGAGTGGATCCCTGCCATGTATTTTGTTGCCATGTTGGAGTGCTGTAGCATATTGTTCTTGATGCATTTAGATGGCTACTTGTTGTTTATCACAGACCGGTGCTATATTTGTTTTGCTTGCCATTTCCAAACCATGCATCCGATTCCGGTGATCTTTATATCGATTTCAACCGAAATCAACTCACCTTTACAGTGGAACTCTTGGTTTTCCAAGTTGAGGCCAGGTCCAATCATTCATTTCCAAATCATGCCTATGCATCACATATCGCATCCCGCATATCATACCATGTTTGCATCATGTTGTTTGAGCATTGCACGTGGTTGATTGTGTTCCTTTTGCTTGTTGTCCTTGCTTGGGTAGAGCCTGGAGACAAGTACGTGAACGAGGAGCCCGTTGAGTACGCTTACGAGGATCAAGACAACTCTGAGAACTTTGCAGGCAAGATGACCATACCCTCGAAATCACTTCTATCTTTGCTTGCTAGATGCTCGCTCTTTTGCTATGCCTATGCTATGATACCTATCACTTGCTTATCATGCCTCCCATATTGCCATGTCAAACCTTTAACCCACCATGTCCTAGCAAACCATTGTTTGGCTATGTTACCGCTTTGCTCAGCCCCTCTTATAGCGTTGCTAGTTGCAGGTGAAGATTGGAGATCGTTCCTTGTTGGAACTTGTTTATTGTTGGGATATCACCATATTATCTTGTTCATCTTAATGCATCTATATACTTGGTAAAGGGTGGAAGGCTCGGCCTTATGCCTAGTGTTTTGTTCCACTCTTGCTGCCCTAGTTTCCGTCATATCGGTGTTATGTTCCCGGATTTTGTGTTCCTTGCACGGTTGGGTTATAATGGGAACCCCTTGATAGTTCGCCTTGAATAAAACTCCTCCAGCAATGCCCAACCTTGGTTTTACCATTTTCCACCTAGCTTATTTTTCCCTTGGGTTTCCGGAGCCCAAGGGTCATCTTTATTAAACCCCCCGGGCCAGTGCTCCTCTGAGTGTTGGTCCAAAACAGAGCCACTTGCAGCGCCACCTCGGGAAAACTTGAGGGTTGGTTTTAGTTGTACGTAGTGTTCATCTGAGTGTGCCCTGAGAACTAGATATGTGCAGCTCCTATCGGGATTTGTCGGCACATTCGGGCGGTGTTGCTGGACTTGTTTTACCATTGTCGAGGATGTCTTGTAACCGGGATGCCGAGTCTGATCGGAATGTCTTGGGAGAAGGAATATCCTTCGTTGACCGTGAGAGCTTGTGATGGGCTAAGTTGGGACTCCCCTGCAGGGATTTGAACTTTCGAAAGTCGTGCCCGCGGTTATGGGCAGATGGGAATTTGTTAATGTCCGGTTGTAGAAAACCTGAAACTTAACTTAATTAAAATGCACCAACCGCATGTGTAACCGTGATGGTATCTTCTCGGCGGAGTCCGGGAAGTGAACACGGTGTTGGAGTAATGTTTGACGTAGGTTGTTCTAGGATCACTTCTTGATCATAGTTTGTCGCTCGTGCCTTTGCCTTCTCTTCTCGCTCTCTTTTGCGCATATGTTTAGCCACCAAATATGCTAGTCGCTTGCTGTAGCTCCACATCATACCTTTACCCTTCCTATAAGCTTAAATAGTCTTGATCGCGAGGGTGTGAGATTGCTGAGTCCCTGTGACTCACAGTTTACTTCCAAAACCAGATGCAGGGACCGATGATACCGCTCCAGATGATATGATCGAGCTCAAGTGGGAGTTCGATGAAGACTCTCGTCGTTACTACGTGTCTTTCCCAGATGATCAGTAGTGGTGCCCAGTTGGGGCGATCGGGGACTATGTTGCATTTGGGGTTTATCTTCATTTTGGTTCCATAGTCGGACCTTGAGTGTATTTGGATGAATGTAATGTTATTTATGCATTTGTGTGACGTGGCGAGTGTAAGCCAACTATGTATCCTTTTTCCCTTATTGTATTACATGGGTTGTTTGCGAAGATTACCTCACTTGTGACATTGCTTTCAATGCGGTTATGCCTCTAAGTCGTGCTTCGACACGTGGGAGATATAGCCGCATCGAGGGTGTTACAATTAAGTCCTTTGAATACGGTACCAAACAATTTAAGGTACCGGCTCATTTATGATCAAAATAAACCGGCCCTTGGGGACTATAGGTGAAGCTTTGTTCTATTGAATTCAAGAAAAGTTTCAAAGGTAAAGGTCTCGGCCTATATTTTAAAGTCTACAGATCATTCCGGTTCTCTCATAATCTGAAGACTTGGGGGCTGAAGGAATATAGATAAGCTGGAAGAACGTACCTCGTATTTCAACTGCAGCTGTTTGACCATTTCAATCTCAAAGTCGCGACTGGAGTGTACATGGCTAAGATAGCCGGATAAAATATCATTGGCATTTAGATGGTCATAGTTGGCAACGTCAAAGCGAAATTTCTGCCTCTCCAATGCCTCTTATTTCGTAGTACACCGAGCCAGCACGGTTGGACTCCCCAGTTCAATAAAGCGGCTCCCGGTGATCTGAAGTCTTGTGCAGACGGTGATGGTGGGTTGGCTGAGCTTGATGGTCCAGTAGCAGAAGGGTTTACAGTGGTCTCATCAAACGACGGCTCAGGAGGATTTGCTTCTACATCAACAGGCGGGTCTGCTGGAGTGTCGGTTAATGGAGAAGATGGACTGACCGGGTCAGATGCAAGCACTGGCGGGTCTTCCACGAGTTTAGCTACCTTCGCTTTCTTGGATTTAGCTTGGCCACTAAGAAAAATGTTGCAATATCATCAGTATAAAGATACAATTTGAGCAACACAGAAATATGAGGATTTTTCATTACCCAGGGGCAGTCTTGAAGGCCGGAAATTGCGTCTGTGATGAGTCGCCAGAAGAGCGAGACACCTCCTAAAAGGATAAAATAGAGTTAAAAGTAATACAAGAGGAAGGATCCATTAAAAAGAGTTAAAGGCAGAAAGAAGTAAACCTCATTTGGATGCTTCTGAGGAGTTTGTTGAAGAACGACAGCCGGCTCATCTTCAGTCCCAGCTTGATGGCGGCTTTCATGTTGCTGCTTTTTCAAATGAAAGTTGGGATCCAAGTGAGCTAAAGGGTTAGAAAACCTTACTTTACGGATCACTCGTCGAACTTTTTGCCTTGGCAAGGGCTCTGAGTCGGAGGAAATGATAGTTACCTCTGCTTCCACAGCCTGACTGGCCCCAGTGTCATCCTGGTAATGATCAGTGTCAATAAGATTGTTAAAAAATTGGCCAAGGGAATCAAGGGCTACCTCCGAGTCAGATGTATCATCAAGCTTCATCAAATCTTCAGCAGTGATCTTTTTCTTCTTTTTCGACCTCCGGGTCGTTTTCTTGGCGTTTATGGCGGCGGCTTTCGCTTTCTTGGCAGCCTCATGATCATACTTAAATTTCCAGAAGTCAGAGTTGGCCTGCAGACAGGTAAAAAACAAGATAAAGAGTCAGGCAAGTATTAAAACAATACGGCTGGGAAAATACAAAAGAGAGAAATAACGACATCCTTACTTCTGGCACCGGGTTAAGCTGACAGAAGGGGTTTAACCCGACGACACTGCAATCTTCGTATTTCCCGTTCACCAGAAGAGTTGACATTGAGACAATATCTTCTTCTGTCAATTGAATGAGGCTGTGACGAAGAGAGTCATCCGGGCCTCCACCATACTCATACATCAGCTTTGACCGGCGGCTCAAAGGGATGACCCGCCATGAGATCCAGCAGCGGGTCAGATCAACTCCAGTTAACCCGTTCCCCAACAGAGCATTGACCCTTTTGATAGATGGTATCAGCCTCTTGCGTTCAGCGACGGTAAGCTTATCAGGAAGCGCGAATTTGGAGTCAAGACGATCGGGGCGATAACCTGGCAGTGGCTTCTCGTTTGCTGGTGAAGTGTCCTGGCAGTAGAACCAAGTATGGTTCTAGTCCTTTGGGTGACTTGGTAAGACAATGAGGGGGAAGACGGCACCCTGCCGGCGCTGAATTGATATGCCTCCAAGCTCTAAGCTAAGGCCGTTGGTGCACTCATTCTGCCGGTTTAGATAAAAGTATTCTCTAAACAACTCCACGGTCGGCTCTTGTTAAAGATATACCTCACAGAGCACTTGGAAGTTACAGATGTTAGATATGGAGTTGGGCCCGATATCTTGAGGGTGGAGCTTGAAAAATTGGAGGACCTCTCTGAAGAACTTTGAGCCGGGCGGTGAGAAGCCACGGCTCATGTGGTCAGTAAAAACGATCACCTCACCGTCTCTTGGATTGGGCCATTTTTCTTCCGGGTCAGGGGCACGGTAAGACATGACGGTTTTCGTTGGCAGAAATCCTAAGGTGAAGAACTCTTTTAAACGTTCCTCAGTTATGGTTGAGGGAACCCAGTTACAGATGGTTGGTGTTTTGGATGGCATGATGTGCAAAGAACTGAAAAGGAAAGCTAACATGTCGGTTCAGTTTAATGGTGAGATTGACAGTTAAGTGATGAAGATGCAAACAAGTAATGGCGGCTTAGTTAAGGGCTAATGACATATAAGGAAAATTAAGCCGACATGATAAGCCGCCATGACTACAGATATTTGAAGAAGGCAAATTCAGCTAAGTATTGAGACAAACAAGTTTCCTACATTGCTTGGTATTATTCCAGATCAAATGGTTATTCAAAAATGAAAACAATTCTAGACCTAAAAAGTTTAGTACAAAGGAGTCGGTAAGTTCTGAAGCAGCCTTTTAATCAGAGAAAGGGATCTGTGGATCAAGAAGAGGTACAAAAACACTACCGCGCGAGCATATATATAACTTTTTGGATCAGAAAAGGCTGGCGGTGGAAGAACTACGATGAACTATGATGAACTATGAAGAACACGCAGGAGCTTGGAAACCCTAAAATGAGAATCTGAGAAATAAAAAGGAAGACACTTACGATTGCGGATCTGCTGCGGAGGTCGCCGTTGTTCTCTAGATCGGTTCGGGTTGATGCAGCGGCCAACGTCGACGGAGACGGAGGTGAAGCGCGGCGGTGGCGAAGCTCGAGCAGTAGGGGGTTTGCGAGAGGAAGAAGATGGAGCGAGAGAGGAGAATGAGAAGGCCGAGGCATGCCTATTTATAAGAAAAAGATGCGAACAGACGGGCGCGAAAATCAAGGGAGAGCCGAATAATGGCTACCAGCTATACAGGCGCCTCGATTCTCGGGAAACATTAAAGATAAAAGATCCGTTGGAAGATGATGTCATGAAAGTTTTTTGCTTTTTCAAGAGATGACGTCACGGCGGGTTACAAGAAAATTTCAACGAAGATAAGAAGATGGATTTTTGTATAAGTATTGAAGATTGACAAAGAACGAAGTTCAAAGTCAACCTGGGGCCTAATGTTGGGGATATTACTATCAGTTATGACCCACCCAGGAGGGGCCGGGTCAGCCCCAATGGCGGGTTACACAAGAAGCCCAGTAAACATTCAAGATTATAGTGTATTAAATCTTATAGAAGGCCCAAAGGCCTGAAGGCGGTTTAAGGCCTGATATTGTGAACCGCCGTATGTAAGGAAAGACTTGTAAAGAAAGGCATGTAAAGGAAGTCACCGAGCCGGACATGATTATGAGCCGACCGGGACTCTATAGGCCACCAGGCGTTAACCCATGTATATAAGGGGACGACCCGGTGGCGGCTTAGGGCAAGAAAGAACAAGTCGATAACCAAGCCGGCGAGTTGAGCCTCTTGGTGATCGAAACCCTAGCAATACCAATCCCAACTAGACGTAGGCTTTTACCTTCATCGTAAGGGGCCGAACTAGTATAAAACCCTCTCGTGTCATTTGTCCCGATTAACCCCTTTAAGCTTCCTAGTGCGATGGCCCTACGACTAAGTCCTTGCTCTAGGACATCTGCCGTGACAATTCCACGACAACAAATAACAAAGCGATGAAATGAACTTCAACGCAACCACTCATTGGCGTTGGAAACGCTTTCTTTGAACTAGAAGTGATTCTCTGGGAAGGGCCAGCTACTGTCAATCTCGAGACCAACGCAGGACTGATCATCCAGGCTGAAGCGGCCTATGTTAGGACCCATATTGGGATGGTAGGGAAGCATAGCAATGTCCGAGGTATAGATACAGTTGCTTCTCATAAATGGTAGTAACGTTGTGTCAACAGCAGCTGGATCACCTTCCACCATCATTGGATAGTTTTGTCCAAGGAAGAGTGAGTTTCCTCCAAGACTTTCAATACTGAACCAGGGAGAAGGTGTTGGTGCTAGTACACTAGTATCCATCCTGAATACCCAGCAACGGATGTTGGAATAGGTCCGGGGAGTGCAACCATGCGAGACAACACATGCTTCCTTGGTAACATCAGCAGTGCACTGTATACAGACAAGAAGAGGTGATCCATCGGAATAAGTTGCCAGGCGCCACTGAGTATATGGGTCCTGCTCGTCCTCATGCTCGTGATCATCAGCATCGTCATCTCCCCCTTGGTTATAAAAATTTTCAAGTATAGGTGGTGGAATGTTCATAGGACCTTCGAAACACAAGAAGGTTAATTAGTAAAGGGAAACTAGCTAACCCGCATGCATGTGGATGAAACAATTATAATTATGGTGGAAGACAAACATACCGAAAGCATCAGGATTCCATGCAAAAACAGTGCCACAAGTGGTGGCAGCAAACACAAGACCCTCGTATTGAATTGCATCACAGTACTCATCCGTGTACAGAAATTGATTTTTGAGCAATATCCATCGAGGCATGGAAGTAAGGACGACAATAATCTTGCCGAAGATAGCAACAACTTCATAGTTCGTATAATCCCAAGAGCAGTTGGGAACTCGACAAATTGCTATCTTCCGTAGATGATAGTCACCATGATCGTATTTGAACTCACGTAGAATACCGGTGTACTCAACCTCTGGGCAGTCGTCTGAGATTTTTGGAAGTGGAACCCGGTGACGAGTGTACACATTCACAAGTACCCACTCGTAGTTGTACCCAATATAAACAACCCAATCTCCATTTGTGCCTGCCCAAGCCTTGCCCTCAAACGATGGCATCTTAACATCATATGTATCATTATCAAGCGGCATCAACTTGCACAAGGCGAGGCTTCCCTCGTCCCCGCGCCAATCAGTAGGGTCCCGGCAAAGAAGATAGGGGAGATCAAACCGCTCCTGGACCCTTGGGTTCCTTGTAATGATGTTATTAGTTGAGTCGAGAATGGTCTTGAATGAACCTGCCATGCTAGCCGAGGTGATGACGTTGCACCGATCAATGAGTTCCTCCACTGTGTCATCATTCAGATCGGGGCAAGAATAACGGGGTCGTTTACGGCCTGTTCCCTTGATGAAGAAGACGATCGAACAATGGCAGAAAGAAGGGTGAAGACAAATGGAGGAGGGAGGAAGAGCGTGCGACAGCCGTTCCAAATCGGGAGGGAAAGGCGAAGAGACGGTGTACAGTTGCCACGGTACACGAAGAGGCGCTTGGGGAGCGAACGGTTGCCACAGAGGTCACACACTGATGACAAGGGCCAAGTGAACCGCATGCGTATATCGTACACACCTTGATATGGCTGACCATTTCTTTTGTGTTGCCTAATCACAAGCAGTTCATCCGAGTGAACTGTATGTTGTATATCGCACACACCTTCATCTGGCTGCCCGTTTATTTTGTGTTGCCTAATCACAAACAGTTCATCCGAGTGAACCATATGTTGTGTATCGCACACGCCTTCATCTGGCTGCCCGTTTCTTTTGTTCCTCCTCATCGCAAACAGTTAATTGAACTGAACCGTATGCCCTTCATTGCACATGCAACTAAAACTTGAACCATGTTTGATGCATTTGTCATCGCAAACGTTTTATACATTTTTGATGGTTTTCATACACCACCGTTTGTGATTATTGCATCGCACACAGTTTCTCGAAGGGTCTCTGATCGTAGTGTCGCGTTAGCAGCATCCTGCAGTAGTGATAGGCTCTATATGGTATGCCATGCTGTGTACTGCACCTGATGTGTGCCTTGCCATGTGTCTGGCAAGGGGTACAAAAGTGGCCCGGGAGTGGATCACTGGACAACGGTCAAAATTGTCCTTTGAGGAATAAGGAAATGTTTCTCAGTTATGGAGGTGATAAAGAGTTCGGCGTAAAGGGTTATGTCGATGCAAGCTTTAACACCTATCTGGATGACTCTGAGTAGCAAACCGGATGCGTATAGTGGAGGAACCATTTGGAATAGTTCTAGGTGGAGCGTGATAGCGGCATCTACAAAATGACACAGAGATTTGCGAAGTACATGCAGATCTGAATGTTGTGGATCCGTTGACTAAAACCTCTCTCACAAGCATAATATGATCAAATCCTAGAACTCACTGAGTGTTAATCACATGGTGATGTGAACTAGATTATTGACTCTAGTAAACTCTTTGGGTGTTAGTCACATGGCGATATGGACTATGAGTGTTAATCACATGGCTATGTGAACTAGATTATTGACTCTAGTGCAAGTGGGAGACTGTTGGAAGTATGCCCTAGAGGTAATAATAAATTGGTTATTATCATATTTCCTTGTTCATGATAATCGTTTATTATCCATGCTATAATTGTATTGACCGGAAACTCAAATGCATGTGTGGATACATAGACAACAACATGTCCCTACTAAGCCTCTACCGGACTAGCTCGTTGATCAAAGATGGCTATGGTTTCCTAGTCATAGACATGAGTTGTCATTTAATAATGGGATCACATCATTAGGAGAATGATGTGATGGACAAAGACCCAAACTATAAACATAGCATATGATCGTGTCAAGTTTATTGCTATCGTTTTCTGCATGTCAAGTATATGTTCCTATGACCATGAGATAATGCAACTCACTGACACTGGAGGAGCACCTTGTGTGTACCAAATGTCGCAATGTAACTGAGTGACTATAAAGGTGCTCTACAGGTATCTTCGAGGGTGTCTGTTGAGTTGGCATGGATCAAAACTGGGATTTGTCAGTCCGTATGACGGAGAGGTATCTCAGGGCCCACTCGATAATACAATATCACAATGAGCTTGCAAGCAATGTGACTAATGAGTTAGCCACAAGATCTTTTATAATGGAACGAGTAAAGAGACTTGCTGGTAATGAGATTAAACTAGGTATGAAGATACCGACGATCGAAGATCGGGCAAGTAACATACCGATGGACGAATGCAATTATGTATGTTGTCATAACGGTTCGACCGATAAAGATCTTTGTGAAGGAAATATGCCCTAGAGGCAATAATAAAGTTATTATTTATTTCCTTATATCATGATAAATGTTTATTATTCATGCTAGAATTGTATTAATCGGAAACATGATACATGTGTGAATACATAGACAAACAGAGTGTCACTAGTATGCCTCTACTTGACTAGCTCGTTGATCAAAGATGGTTATGTTTCCTAGCCATAGACATGGGTTGTCATTTGATTAACGTGATCACATCATTAGGAGAATGATGTGATTGACTTGACCCATTCCGTTAGCTTAGCACTTGATCGTTTAGTATGTTGCTATTGCTTTCTTCATGACTTATACATGTTCCTATGACTATGAGATTATGCAACTCCCGTTTACCGGAGGAACACTTTGTGTGCTACCAAACGCCACAACGTAACTGGGTGATTATAAAGGTGCTCTATAGGTGTCTCCTAAGTTACTTGTTGAGTTGGCATATTTCGAGATTAGGATTTGTCACTCCGATTGTCGGAGAGGTATCTCTGGGCCCACTCGGTAATGCACATCACTATAAGCCTTGCAAGCATTGTAACTAATGAGTTAGTTGTGGGATGATGTATTACGGAACGAGTAAAGATACTTGCCGGTAACGAGATTGAACTAGGTATTGAGATACCGACGATCGAATCTCGGGCAAGTAACATACCGATGACAAAGGGAACAACGTATGTTGTTATGCGGTTTGACCAATAAAGATCTTCGTAGAATATGTGGGAGCCAATATGAGCATCCAGGTTCCGCTATTGGTTATTGATCGAAGACGTGTCTCGGTCATGTCTACATAGTTCTCGAACCCGTAGGGTCCGCACACTTAAAGTTCGGTGACGATCGGTATTATGAGTTTTTGTGTTTTGATGTACCGAAGGTAGTTCGGAGTCCCGGATATGATCACAGACATGACGAGGAGTCTCAAAATGGTCGAGACGTAAAGATCGATATATTGGACGACTACGTTCGGACATCGGAAAGGTTCCGGAAGGTTTCGGACATATACCGGAGTACCGGGGGTACCGGAACCCCCCGGGGGGGGGGCTTAATGGGCCTACATGGGCCTTAGTGGAAATAGAGGGCAGCAAGGGGAGTGTGGGGCGCGCCCCCCAAGGCCCAAACCGAATTGGTTTAGGGCAAGGGGGTCGGCCCCCTCTTTCCTTCTCCTCCTCTCCCTTTCCTTCCCCCTCTCCTACTCCTACTAGGAAAAGGAGTCATACTCCTTGTGGGAGTAGGACTCCCTCTGTTGGCGCGTCTCTCCCTAGCCGGCCGCCTCCTCCCCTTGCTCCTTTATATATGGGGGCAGGGGCACTTTAACACCCCGGATGTAACTCGCCATATTTGTACTTCGACTCTTGCCATTTCGGCTCTAAGTTATGAGATTTCCTCGTGGTTGGATTTTGTCTTTGTTTTGCATTTTGTCCATGTCATGCATTTCATATCATGTCATTATGTGCATCTCATTTGCTTACGTGTTTGCCTCATGCATCCGAGCATTTTCCCCGTTGTCCGTTTTGCAATCCGACACTCCTACGTCCTTCGGCGCCCCCTTTTGCCTCTTTTCGTGAGCGGGTGTTAAACTTTCTCGGAATGGACCGAGATTTGCCAAGCGGCCTTGATACACCACCGGTAGACCGCCTGTCAAGTTTCGTGCCATTTGGAGTCCGTTTGATACTCCAACGGTTAACCGGGGAACTGTAAAGGCCTCGTGTGTGTTGCAGCCCAACACCCCTCCAAAGTGGCCCAATAACCCATCCAAACCTATCTCATGTCCTCCGCCGTCGGATCACGATCGCATGGTCGAAAACTACACCTCATTTGGACACTCCCACCTCCTTCTAGGTATAAATATGTGCACCCCCCTCAAAATTCAGGCGAAACCCTAGTCTCCTCCTTCCTCTGCGCGCCGGACACATCCTCCGCCGCCGTGCCCAGCCATTCTCCGTCTGCCACGTGGCGCGTCCGCCGCCCCCGTGCCGCCGGCCCGTCAGGCCAGGGACGGGCCCCCCGAGCCCGCCCGCGCCTCCCAAATCCGCGCGCCCCGCCGCCGATTCGCCGCTCGCCTCCCGCCACCCACCGACCTCGCGCCACCTCACCACCGCATTCAC
>NC_041390.1:603227081-603269843 GCF_002162155.2 Triticum dicoccoides | reverse complement strand
CCCGCGCCGCAGCGCTCGCTCGCCGTCGCTGCCCTTTGCGCGCGCGCCGCCGCCCGGTGTCCTCTCCTCCGCTCCGGCCGCCATCCGCTTCGTCCCCGTCTACTCCGGCGATGTCTTCCGGTGATCCTCGGGAAGCGTGTGCTAACCCTAGATCTGGAGGTCCAGATTTCCTCTGTCTTTTTCATGTAATTTTTCAGGCCTTGTTCATCATGCCATAACTTCATGTGTACTGCTCCGTTTGTGCATGCAATATATCAAAATGTTCATCATGATGTGCTCTTCATTTTGTTCCATTGTGACATGCTTGTTTGAGTCCATTTTGATGCCCAAATCGTGGATGCAAGAGTGCTATAAATTATTAGGTGCTGATTCTTATCAGAGTATGAGGATTTGTCATTTTTGCTACATTTGTTGTGTGTTGCATATGGGCATGAGCTCTACATGTTTTTTGATCTATGCCATGTCATCTTTACAGGGGTGCTTTCCATGTATTTTTGTGATCAATGTGGTGACTATCACAAGCATGCAAAGTAGCCTTCATGATATTGTTGATTTCAGGGACTTAGGATTTCAGTAAGTCATTTTCCTGCTGTTATTTTTATGCCATGTATCCATGATGCTACAGAGTGATCCATGCTTTATTTGAGTTGCTTCAGTAAGGATGATTTGGACATATGGTTATGCTCTATCCATCCATGCCCCTGTTTGCAATTATGGAGTGCCCTAGCATGACTTAATATTGCTCTACTTTTGCTATAAAATGTTCCTGTCAGATTGTTTACATGTTAATCAATTTTGCCATGGATGTTGTAGTTGATCCAAGCATGCTATAAACTTGTTCTTGCCATGGTTATCCTTATGACCATGTCTTATTGCTGGTAGTATGCTTATCTTGTCATGCAATGCCTTGTGGTGAGTGAATCGAGCTCGCAAAGATGCCTTCATAACTCTGTTTTGCCATGCTTAGTTTCCTGCTAAGTCTGAATCTGTTAACGAAACTTGCTATGTTTACATGGGTGCCATAATATCTTCTGTGCCTCTTTGGCTCTTGATCAGTAAGGGACTTTTGTTCTATGCTTTGAGTAGATTCATGCCATGCCTTTGTTTGATATGTTCTGTTCCTTTAGCATGTTGTTAGCTTGCTCTAAACATTGCTTCCTGATATTATTCCTGGCATGTTAGTATTTTCACTAAGTCTGTGATGCTGATATCTTTTGCACTTTTGCCATACTTGTTTGAACCTGCTCTTGTGTGATTTATCCATAGCTCATTGTTCATTTTTATAAAGCATCTTGAGTAGATCATTGCCATGTGCTTTGTTTCTATGTTGGGATGCAGTACCTTAGTTTCTTGTCGCACTCTAGATGGCATCGTGTTGTTAATCGTAGAATTGTGCCATTATTGTTTTGCTTGCCATTTGCAAACCGTGCATCCGATTCTGGTGATCTTTATATCGATTTCGACCGAAATCATCTCATCTTTCCAGCGGCACACTTGGTTTGCCAAGTTGATGCCTTGTTGTAGGATCGAAAGTATGTCTAGAGGGGGGGTGATTAGACTACTTGACCAAATAAAAATCTAGCCTGTTCCCAATTTTAGTTCTTGGCAGATTTTAGCTATCTTAGCACAAGTCAAGCAATCTCCACACAATTAAAGCAAGCATGCAAAAGAGTATATGAGCAGCGGAAAGTAAAGCATGCAACTTGCAAGAATGTAAAGGGAAGGGTTTGGAGGATTCAAACGCAATTGGAGACACGGATGTTTTTGTCGTGGTTCCGATAGGTGGTTCTATCGTACATACACATTGATGGAGACTTCAACCCACGGAGGATAACGGTTGCGCGAGTCCACGGATGGCTCCACCCACAAAGGGTCCATGAAGAAGCAACCTTGTCTATTCCATCACGGCCGTCGCCCATGAAGGACTTGCCTCACTAGCAGTAGATCTTCACGAAGTAGGCGATCTCCTTGCCCTTACAAACTCCTTGGTTCAACTCCACAATCTTGTCGGAGGCTCCCAAGTGACACCTAGACAATCTAGGAGACACCACTCTCCAAGAAGTAACAAATGGTGTGTTGATGATGAACTCCTTGCTCTTGTGCGTCAAATGATAGTCTCCCCAACACTCAACTCTCTCTCACAGGATTTGGATTTGGTGGAAAGAAGATTTGAGTGGAAAGCAACTTGGGGAAGGCTAGAGATCAAGATTCATATGGTTGGAATGGAATATCTTGACCTCAACACAAGTGTAGGTGGTTCTCTCTCAGAAAATGTGTATTGGAAGTGTATGTATGTTCTGATGGCTCTCTCCACGAATGAAGAGTGGGTGGAGGGGTATATATAGCCTCCACACAAAATCTAACCGTTACACACAATTTGCCAAACTTGGTGGGACCGAATGGTTAAACTCGGTCGGACCGATTCAGCAAACCTAGTGACCATTAGGATTTTCGGTCGGACTGAGATGCAACTCGGTAGGACCGATATGGTTAGGGTTAGGGCATAATGTAATCTCGGTGTGACCGATTACACAAACTCGGTGGGACCGATTTTGGTAATAAGCTAACCAGAGAGTTGGTCAGGTAAACTCGGTGGGACCGATTCGCTCATCTCGGTGAGACCGAAATGTTACAAAAGGGAAACAGAGAGTTTACATTGCAATCTCGGTGGGACCGATCGCTCATCTCGGTAAGACCGAAACGTTACGAAGGGAAACAGAGAGATTACAATCCCATCTCGGTGAGACCGAGATCCCTATCGGTGAGACCGGTTTGCCTAGGGTTTGTGGCAGTGGCTATGACATTTGAAACTCGGTGGCGCCGGATAGAAAGGATCAGTGGGGCCGAGTTTGACTTTTGGTTTAGGTCATATGTGGATGTGGGAAGGTAGTTGAGGATTTTGGAGCATATCACTAAGCATTTTGAGCAAGCAAGGCATTAAGCAACACCTCATCCCTCCTTGATAGTATTGGCTTTTCCTATAGACTCAATGTGATCTTGGATCACTAAAATATAAAATGTAGAGTCTTGAGCTTCAAGCTTGAGCCACACTTTTTGTCTTAGAATTTTGAGGGATCCACTTTCCTCATCCATGCCATGCCATTCATTGAGCTTTTCCTGAAATATTAATCTTGGAATAATGTTAGCTCAATGAGCTATATGTTGTTAGGAATTACCAAAACCACCCAGGGATAGTTGCACTTTCAATCTCCCCCTTTTTGGTAACTAATGACAACATATAGATCAAAGCTTCGACAAATGATAATAAGAGTGAAAGATATTGTCGCTTTGAGAAGTATGTGAAAAGCAAGAGCTCCCCCTAAATTTGTGCATATCTTAAGATTTGCTTTGGACTGCAAATGCACAATGAGTTAGGATCATGGGTTACTCTTCCATGTCACATACATCTTGGTGGAGCGCTCAAAATAATAAAGATTGAATACATGCACTCATCACCAAGCAAAGTGAATGATCATATAAGGATAAGTAAGATAATGTCATCTAACAAGCATAAGTGTAGCTTATGATCAACCACATGATCATCAATGTCTCACAGATAATAGCATAGTATCTCAAGCAATCAACAGACAAACAAAGTTCAACCATCAAAGCAAGAGAGAATAAAAAGCAACGCTCTCTCTCTCTTGAAGCCTATGATCTATACATGTTTCTCCCCCTTTGGCAACAACTTACCAAAAAGTTCATAGAAAATGCATAGCACTAAAACGTCTCTCAAGCTTGGTCTTCAGGTGGTGGAGTAGAGATGGCTCCTTGGACGAAGACTTCAGTTGATGTGGATGGAGCTGAAGGAGTTGGTGCTGGAGCTGGTTGCGCTGAAGCTGTAGCTGGTGCAGATGAAGTGGCTCTGGTGTCTAGAACAGGCACTGCAGCAGACATCTGAGCTCTAGGCACTCTGGCAAATGCATCAGTGGTTGTCTTGCCCTTCCTCTCCTGCATATCATCTTGAAGTTGCTCCACAACAGACTGAATCTCAGTTACCTTCACATCCAAGTCATAGAATTTTCGCTCCACGATTCTTTCCAAGCTCTCCTGGTTTTGAGTCAGGGTGGCCAGTCCCTTCTCAATCCTCAGAGTGGATGCAATCAGGTAGCCAAGCTTATCTTGCTTGCTCTTCAGGAGATACTGAGATGCTTCTTCAGTAGTTGGCATCCTTGCAGCCTTTTCAGCTTTTGCCTTCTCCTTCTTGGCTTGTGTGTGCACAGAAGATGGTTCATCCTCATTCATAACCACAATGTTGTCCTTGAAGTCTGGATAGATAGGCATGTGCTCCTTGTCCAGCAGATATGTATCAGTGCCCATCTTGGAGTTGATTAGCTCCTGGATCTGTGGGGCATACCCACAACTCCTCTTCTGATCTGCAGCTGTCCTCTTGATAGTTTCAACTATTAGGCTCATGACTTTGAGTTTCTGTGGGACATCAAAGATGTGAAGCAAGTTAATTGCATGGACTCTGATCATCTTGTGATCACCTGACTTTGGCAAGAGAGTGTGCCTGAGGATCCAGTTGATGGTTGGCAATCCTGACAGAAGGTAATGTACAGATCCAAACTTATGTGTCTCAAGAGCAGCATTTGGGATCTCTTTGTACATGTGTGCCATTGTGTTGTGATCCTTCTTCATGTTGGCATAGACATCCAAGTCATCTTCACTCTCTTTTGGGGCATTGATCAACTTCGCCCATTCAGCAACCGTGGACTAGTACCTCGTACCTTCAGACATCCATACAATCCTTCCATCTGGGTAGAAATGAGCTGTGGAGTAGAACTGCATGATGAGCTCATCATTCCATTTTGTAAGCTTCTGAGCCACAAACTCATCGACTCCACAAGCCTTGAAACTATCATGTACACCTGGATAGTGATCCTCATTCTCCTTGATGTAGTCCCAGTCGACCCATCTCATGTCACACATTATGGGCTTCTTGTCAAGCAACACTGTCTCATAGAAGTCCTGTTGTTCCTTTGTGTGGAACCTGTAATCAACAGCAGTCCTTCTCCTGGTGGCATATGGATCTGACACTCTCCATAGCCTCAGACCTGAGTCCTTCCTTATCTTCATGTTCTCAGCTACTGGATGAGCATCATTGTGATCTGGGATTTGGGGTTTGAGCTTCCTCAGGACTTGTCCTTCATCATCTTCATCTGCAGAAACTTCAGGCATTGGGGCCTTGTTCTTCTCAGCAGCTGGTATATTCCCGGTATTCCTCTTAGGTGCACTCTTGGGCTTGGAGGCTGCTTTGGGTGCTTCTTTGGGCTTTGATGTTGCAGCCCCTGACTTTATAACATCACCCATCAGCTTTTGTGCCTTGGGTGCTGGTGCAACAACCTCTTCTTCCTCTTCCTCTTCAGAATCTCTCATGATTGAGGATCTCCCAAGCACTCTAGCAGTGGTCTTTTTGATCCTCTCCTTCCTCTTCTTCCCTTCTGCAGCAGCCTCTTTGGGTTCAGATCCCAAAGGGACTTGAGTAGATGCTCTGGCCTTAGACATTGGAATTCTCTTTGCAGGAACCTTTTGCTTCATGCCTGGCTTTGTGGCAGCAGCAGTGCTATATTCCTTCTTAACCACTTTCTTCTTGGAAGTGGCCTCATCCCCAACTGTCACATAGTCTTCATCCTCAGATTCAAAGGTCTTCTTCTTTCTGGCCCTGGTGGCAGCTTTGGGTAAGTTTCTTGGGGTGCTCCTGCTACCATCATCTGAACTGCTAGAGAGACTAGTGCCCTCACTCAGGTGAACCTGCTCCTCTGACCTATTCTGGTTGTCACTCTGATCAGACATATTGCAAACACTGACAACAGACCCTGTGAATAGATATAGATGAGATAGAGTGGATGAGCATCACAAAATGCAGAGGTTTCTGCAAAAGAATGAGTCAAAAACTTAGTTTTAGTTTTCCACAGAAAGCATTTTGGATCAATCGATTTGTAAACTCGGTGATACCGAAGCAGCTGTTGGAACCTAAACTAGTGAACTCGGTCAGACCGAGTCACAGTTTGGTGGCACCGAGACTGCTAGGGTTTCACAAAGGCCTGAACTCGGTCACGCCGATTTGCAATTCTCGGTCAGACCAAAAATTACATGTGCAATGGCCTGAGCTGAATCGGTGGTACCGAGTTCCACAAACTCGGTGGGTCCGAGATGGTTTCGGCGGAAACCTAACCCTAAATTTTCAATTCACAACTAAACTACGGAGTGTTTTGACTGGATAAGAATGATCTCAATCGTGGCAAGATACATGGCGAACACAATGTGCTAGGAATCAGATAGGGATAGCACAGTGATCGAGTTCATACCCTAGTTCGGTGATGAACTCGCTACAGCGGCAACGGCGGGGATGATTCCCGTTGACGGCGGCGGAGACCAGCGGCAGGAGGCGACTGGCGACGAGGAAGACGATCCGGAGACCCTGGAGGCAGAGCGGGCTAAGCGTGGGTCGAGGTGGTTCGGAAAGTTTTCCAAAATTTGACCCGTGGGTATATATAGCCCGACCCTGTCGGTGTGACCGAGTGGAACAACTCGGTGGCACCGAGATTCATAACTGCAATCAGTTACTGAAACTCGGTGTGACCGAAAGGTTCAAATCGGTTGCACCGAGATTGAAAACCTAGATCGACTTAGTGATCTCGGTATGACCGAAATGAATGAATCGGTCAGACCAAAACGCACAAAGAAGTTTTGGAAGTTTAAGTCTATGACGAAACGGGGACTCTGAGTGCTCCTCACACAGAGTGGTTCGAATCTGACTTGATCAAATTTTGTGATGTAGCATGAATAGAGTTTGAGACGAGAAAATCATAGATAGCTAGAGAGGGTTCTTAGGCATTCTTGTCCATCCACTTGGCAAAAGAGAAGAAAACCAATCAATCAAAACAACAAGTGGATGTCCTCGAATGAGTAAAATATGCAATCAACATGCTCACACAATAAAATGGCAATTTAAATATGTGGCAAAGCATGCACAACCAATTCTAGCATCTATCAAACAATTTGCGATGAGTAGGTCATCTATATATGAGTATATTAGACTTAGGAGTCAAATGAGAACATTTGATCATAGGTCATACTCATCGTTTAAGCACAAGTGGGGCTACCACTTTTACATAAAGCATTGTTGTGTTCACACCATTAGAGTTGCTTTAGCTCAATTCTTAGAGTAAAGCTCCCCCTAGATGTGAGATCCCCCCTAAGAGGGATGAACTAACCTTGGGTTTTGTCGATGATGACTTCATGTAGATGTTGAAGATGTGGATGCTCAATGTTGATGTAGATCATTTGAAGCTATCCATTGGAGTGAGTTGCACTTTCAATACCTACACGGGTTAGTCCCACAAGGAACAAACAAGGATATCCATAGACATAAAGTGATGCGCACACAAGATGATGTCTATGAAAGCTTTTAGGTTACCTTGTCCCTTGTCTTACCAACAAGAGGGTTTGTGACTCCTTGAACTAGTGCAAGATGTGGAAGTTGATTGCACTTGTTCTTGCCAAGATGATAAGAGTGAAGTATGTTGGCGGAGTCACCCTCAAGAACTCTCTAATTCTTCTTCTTCGGGATCCACACCATCTTGATGGGAATCCTCGGTGGTGTAGTTGTACTTGATGAAGTGGAACTTGAAGTAGTCTTGGGAACCCACTTGACCAAGGCCTTAGGAGCTTCTTCAAATGCATCAATTTCCTCTTGAAGCTTGTCCTTGCCTTTTTGCTTGTGGTCTTGTGGTGGAAGATCATCTTGAGCTTGTGTCCCTTTGAAAGAAGTAGGATCATACTTCTCTTGTTGAGGAACAAACTTCGTCTTGGGGTATTGATCTTCTTCCCACTCAACTCCATTGGCATTGAACTTTCATTCAAAACCAACACCTTGATTCTTCCGGTGCCTTCCTTGCTTGCGTACAATTTCCTCGAATTGCTTACTTCCGGCAAGGCTCTTGTAAACACCTTTCTCTATAATTCCCTTCAATAAGCTATTTTCTTGCTCAAGTGTAACTTGGCTAAGAGAATCATTAGTGGAATCAAGAGAACTACTAGAAGCAACAATATTGGATTTAGCATGATTATTGTTACTACTAGAGGAAGAATCTTTCTTGTTCTTGTTACTAGACTTGATTTGAGGCATGTAAGTGGATAAGAGTAAACGCTTGGCAATGTAAGAAGAACTTTTCTTACAAAGATCATCATTGATTGCTTTTAAGAACTCATGCTCTTGCTCAAGGTTGAGCTTTTCAAAGCGTAATTTCTCATGAGTCCTTAAAAGTTCTCGATGATCTCCTAAGATAGTTTCATGAGCTAACTTAAGAGTGTTTAGTTCTTTAGTTAGAGACTCAATCTTCTCCTTATCATTGTCATTCGTTTTATCTTGATTAGCATGATTAATTGACGTTTCATCACAGTATTCATCACTAGAGTTGTCAACAAGTAAATCATCATCACCTAACAAGTCATCTTCATCACTATTGAAATCAACATACTCGGGGTGTGATACCTTTGGGCCTTTAGCCATGAAGCATGTTCCAAATCCTTCATTTGGTGAGTCAAATATGTCGTAGGAGTTGGTTGTCACAAGTGCTAGACCGACAACACCTTCATCTTGAGTATATTCGGAGTCGGAGTGATAGCTTCTCTCGGAGTGGCTGTCGGAGTCGGAGCCGGATACCCATTCACCAACATGAGCTTGATGTCTTCGTTTTGTGTAGCTCCTTGATGACTTGTCCTTTCTTTCCGAATCCTTTCTTCTCTGTGAGGGTCTTCGTTCATAACGATCATCTCTACTCCTTCTTTCTCTAGATGGTGATTCTTCTCTTCTACTTCTTCTCTTGGGAGAATCTTCTCTTCTCTTGTAGGGGGTCGTACACTCATTGGAATAGTGTCTGGGCCTTCCATAATTGTAGCAGTTTCGCTCTCGACTAGAAGATCTTTTGTCATTGTCCTTGACTTGGAGCTTCTCTCTTTGCTTCTACTCTTGTAGAAATTGTTGAAGTTCTTCAACATTAAGCTCAATTATTCATTGAAGGTTTGTTTCTCACTTGATGATGTGGGGGCTTCACATGAGGCTTTGTAAACACCACTTGATTTGTTGTGAAGTTCCTCTTTATCCTTGAGTGACATCTCATGAGCAACAATTCTTCCGATGACTTCCGTTGGCTTGAGATCTTTGTAATTTGGCATCATTTGGATCAATGTGCACACGGTATCATATTTTCCATCCAAGGCTCTTAGGATCTTCTTGATGATGAATCTATCGGTCATCTCTTCACTCCCTAAGCCGGCAATCTCATTTGTGATAAGAGCAAGCCTAGAGTACATTTCAGCGATACCTTCACCATCCTTCATTTTGAACTTGTCAAGTTGACTTTGAAGCACATCCAATTTGGATTCCTTGACGGAGTCGGCACCTTCGTGCATATCAATCAAAGTATCCCGAATTTCCTTTGCATTCTCAAGATGGCTAATTTTGTTGAATTCTTCGGGGCACAATCCGTTGAAGAGGATATCACAAGCTTGAGCGTTGTATTGCAGCATTTTCAACTCTTCCACGGTGGCTTCACGGTTCGGATCTTTCCCGTCAAAGAATTCACCTTGCAAGCTAATACACACAATAGCCCAAACGGCGGGGTTATGTCCGAGAATATGCATTTTCATCTTATGCTTCCAACTAGCAAAATTAGTGCCATCAAAGTAAGGACCTCTATGGTGATAATTTCCCTCGCTAGACGCCATACTCTCCTAGGTTGTGAAACCAAGGCTATGACTGCCAAAAGCTATGGAAATCAAAGCAAATGGAGACCAAAGCTCTGATACCACTTGTAGGATCGAAAGTATGTCTAGAGGGGGGGTGATTAGACTACTTGACCAAATAAAAATCTAGCCTTTTCCCAATTTTAGTTCTTGGCAGATTTTAGCTATCTTAGCACAAGTCAAGCAATCTCCACACAATTCAAGCAAGCATGTAAAAGAGTATATGAGCAGCGGAAAGTAAAGCATGCAACTTGCAAGAATGTAAAGGGAAGGGTTTGGAGGATTCAAACACAATTGGAGGTTCCGATAGGTGGTGCTATCGTACATCCACGTTGATGGAGACTTCAACCCACGGAGGGTAACGGTTGCGTGAGTCCACGGAGGGCTCCACCCACGAAGGGTCCATGAAGAAGCAACCTTGTCTATTCCATCACGGCCGTCGCCCATGAAGGACTTGCCTCACTAGCGGTAGATCTTCATGAAGTAGGCGATCTCCTTGCCCTTACAAACTCCTTGGTTCAACTCCACAATCTTGTCGGAGGCTCCCAAGTGACACCTAGCCAATCTAGGAGACACCACTCTCCAAGAAGTAACAAATGGTGTGTTGATGATGAATTCCTTGCTCTTGTGCTTCAAATGATAGTCTCCCCAACACTCAACTCTCTCTCACAGGATTTGGATTTGGTGGAAAGAAGATTTGAGTGGAAAGCAACTTGGGGAAGGCTAGAGATCAAGATTCATATGGTTGGAATGGAATATCTTGACCTCAACACAAGTGTAGGTGGTTCTCTCTCAGAAAATGTGTATTGGAAGTGTAGGTATGTTCTGATGGCTCTCTCCACGAATGAAGAGTGGGTGGAGGGGTATATATAGCCTCCACACAAAATCTAACCGTTACACACAATTTGCCAAACTCGGTGGGACCGAATGGTTAAACTCGGTCGGACCGATTCAGCAAACCTAGTGACCGTTAGGATTTTCGGTGGGACTGAGATGCAACTCGGTAGGACCGATATGGTTAGGGTTAGGGCATAACGTAATCTCGGTGTGACCGATTACACAAACTCGGTGGGACCGATTTTGGTAATAAGCTAACCAGAGAGTTGGTCAGGTAAACTCGGTGGGACCGATTCGCTCATCCCGGTGAGACCGAAATGTTACAAAAGGGAAACAGAGAGTTTACATTGCAATCTCGGTGGGACCGATCGCTCATCTCGGTAAGACCGAAACTTTACGAAGGGAAACAGAGAGATTACAATCCCATCTCGGTGAGACCGAGATCCCTATCGGTGAGACCGATTTGCCTAGGGTTTGTGGCAGTGGCTATGACATTTGAAAACTCGGTGGCGCTAGATAGAAAGGATCAGTGGGGCCGAGTTTGACTTTTGGTTTAGGTCATATGTGGATGTGGGAAGGTAGTTGAGGATTTTGGAGCATATCACTAAGCATTTTGAGCAAGCAAGCCATTAAGCAACACCTCATCCCTCCTTGATAGTATTGGCTTTTCCTATAGACTCAATGTGATCTTGGATCACTAAAATATAAAATGTAGAGTCTTGAGCTTCAAGCTTGAGCCAAACTTTTTGTCCTTAGAATTTTGAGGGATCCACTTTCCTCATCCATGCCATGCCATTCATTGAGCTTTTCCTGAAATATTAATCTTGGAATAATGTTAGCTCAATGAGCTATATGTTGTTAGGAATTACCAAAACCACCCAAGGATAGTTGCACTTTCACTTGTTCAATCTTTCCCTTCCGGAGCACGCATATGCATTGCATATCACATCCCGCATATCATGCCATGTTTTGCATCATGTTGCTTGCACATTGCACCGTGGTTGATTGTTGTTTCCTTTGCTTGTGCTCTTGCCTTGGGTAGAGCCGGGAGATGAGTGCGTGATCGAGGAACTCGTTGAGTACGTTTACAAGGATCAAGTTTTCGTCAACTCGGAGAACTTTGCAGGCAAGATGACCATACCCTCGAAATCACTTCTATCTTTGCTTGCTAGTTGTTCACTCTATTGCTATGCCGCGATGCCTACCACTTGCTTTATCATGCCTCCCATATTGCCATGTCAAGCCTCTAACCCACCTTTCCTAGCAAACCGTTGTTTGGCTATGTTATCGCTTTGCTCAGCCCCTCTTATAGCGTTGCTAGTTGCAGGTGAAGATGAAATTTGTTCCATGTTGGAACATGGATATTGTTGGGATATCATTATTATATCTTGTTTACTTTAATGCATCTATATACTTGGTAAAGGGTGGAAGGCTCGGCCTTATGCCTGGTGTTTTGTTCCACTCTTGCCGCCCTAGTTTCCATCATACCAGTGTTATGTTCCTTGATTTTGAGTTCCTTGCGCGGTTGGGTGTTATGGGAACCCCTTGATAGTTCGCCTTGAATAAAACTCCTCCAGCAAGGCCCAACCTTGGTTTTACTATTTGCCACCTAAGCCTTTTTCCCTTGGGTTCCGCGGACTCAAGGGTCATCTTTATTTTAAACCCCCGGGCCAGTGCTCCTCCGAGTGTTGGTCCAAACTGGGTGATGTCTGGCGCCCCCTGGGCAACCAGGGTTTATGCCAACCCGGCGTCTTGCCCATCCGGTGTGCCCTGAGAACGAGATATGTGCGACTCCTATCGGGATTTGTCGGCACATCGGGTGGCTTTAGTGGTCTTGTTTTACCATTGTCGAAATGTCTTGTAACCGGGATTCTGAGTCTGATCGGGTCTTCCTGGGAGAAGGAATATCCTTCGTTGACCATGAGAGCTTGTGATGGGCTAAGTTGGGACAACCCTGCAGGGTTTGAACTTTCGAAAGTCGTGCCCGCGGTTATGGGCAGATGGGAATTTGTTAATGTCCGATTGTAGAAAACTTGACACTTAATCTAATTAAAATGAATCAACCGCGTGTGTACCGTGATGGTCTCTTTTCGGCAGAGTCCGGGAAGAGAACACGGTCTCGTGTTATTCTTGAACGTAAGTAGTTTCAGGATCATTCTTGATCATTTTAGCTTCTCGGTCGTGCTTTGCTTCTCGTCTCACTCTCTTTTGCGTAAGTTAGCCACCATACATGCTAGTGCTTGCTGCAGCTCCACCTCACTACCTTTCCTACCCATAAGCTTAAATAGGTTTGATCGTGAGGGTGTAAGATTGCTGAGTCCCCATGCCTCACAGATACTTCCAAACAGATGCAGGTGCCGATGATGCCAGTGCAGGGGATGCTACCGAACTCAAGTGGGAGTTCGACGAGGATTCATGTCGTTATTATGTTTCTTTTCCGGATGATCAATAGAGGAGCCCAGTTGGGGCGATCGGGGATCTAGCATTTGGGGTTGTCTTTATTTATGTTGGTTCCGTAGTCGCACCTTGATTGTATTCTGGATGATGTATGATATATTTATGTATTGTGTGAAGTGGCCGGCCCCCTCTCTCCTTCTCCTCCTCTCCCTTTCCTTCCCCCTCTCCTACTCCTACTAGGAAAAGGAGGAGTCCTACACCTAGTGGGAGTAGGACTCCCCCTCTTGGCACGCCTCTCCCTGGTCGGCTGCCTCCTCCCCTTGCTCCTTTATATACGGGGGCAGGGGCACCCCATAGACACACAAGTTGATCTGTTGATCTCTCCCAGCCATGTACGGTGCCCCCCTCCACCATAATCCACCTCGATCATATCGTAGCGGTGCTTAGGAGAAGCCCTGCGTCGGTAGCATCATCATCACCGTCACCACGCCGTTGTGCTGATGAAACTCTCATGTGAAGCTTTGCTGGATCGGAGCTCGCGGGACGTCATCAAGTTGAACGTGTGCAGAACTCAGAGGTATCGTACGTTCGGTACTTGGATCAGTCGGATCGTGAAGACGTACGACTACATCAACCGCGTTGTGCCAACGCTTCCGCATACGGTCTACGAGGGTACGTAGACACACTCTCCCCTCTCGTTGTTATGCATCACCATGATCCTGTGTGTGCGTAGGATTTTTTTTGAAATTACTAGCAAAAAGGCTCGTGCGTTGCAACGGGAGAAAAATAAATCCAGTCATATCTTTAGCTGGGTCAGTTGGACAAACTATGCGTGACCGGTTGGCAGGTTATGACTCGACAATTTTATTTTTCTCCGACCTGGCCCACAGTGCACCGCCAGATGGGCTTCCTCTGTTGGGCCAAAATGTATGGCAAGTAATGAAACCAAATAGCTTACGTGAAATTAATTGAAGCAGGACCAAACGAAGCGGGAAGAAACCAAGAATATCACCTCCTTTTAATAGTAGGTATAGACTACGTTCCCCAACACTTCGTAGAATATGTAGGAGCCAATATGGGCATCCAGGTTCCGCTATTGGTTATTGACCGGAGAGGTGTCTCGGTCATGTCTACATAGTTCTCGAGCCCGTAGGGTCCGCACGCTTAATGTTCGTTGACGATATAGTGTTATATGAGTTATATGTTTTGGTGACCGAATGTTGTTTGGAGTCTCGGATGAGAACACAAACATGACGAGGAGTCTCGAAATGGTCGAGAGGTAAATATTGATATATAGAACGATGGTATTTAGACACTGGAAGTGTTTCGGGATGTACCGGGAAGGAATCGGGTCACCGGAAGGGGTTCTGGCCACCCCCCCCCCGGCAAGATATGGGCCTTATAGGCCAAATGAGGGGATAGCCCAGCCCACAAAGAGGTTCTTGTACCCTCTCCCTTGTTTAGCCACCCCTAGGGAAGGAAAAGGGGGAGGGCTAGCTCGTCCTGCCTTTCCCTCTCATGGGAGAAAGAAAAAGGGGGGCACCACATTCCCCGCACTTCAAATAAGGAAAGAGTGGGGTGTGGCTTGGGAGGGACCCCAAGTAGGATTCCTCCTACTTGGGCGCCTCCTTTGGCTGCTCTTCCCTCACTCCCACCTATATATATATATATGTGGGAAGGGGGCGCCTAGCACACAATAGACAATTGTTAGCGGTGTGCGGCGCCCCCCTTCATCGTTTACTCCCACGGTTATATCTTCGTAGTACTTAGGTGAAGCCCTGTGAGGGTCACTTCATCATCACCGTCACCACGCCGTCGTGCTGACGGAACTCATCTACTACTTCGAAAACTTGCTGGATCAAAAAGGTGAGGAACGTCACTGAGCTGAACGTGTGCAGAACACGAAGGTGTCGTGCATTCGGTACTTGACCAGTTGAAGCACGAAGAAGTTCGACTACATCAACCGCGTTGAGAAATACTTTAGCTTACGGTCTATGAGGGTATGTAAACACACTCTTCCCCTCGTTGCTATGCATCTTAATAGATAGATCATTGTGTGTGCGTAGATTTTTTTTTGTTTTCCATGCAATGTTTCCCAACATTTAACTCTTATGTTGTTCTCAGTGTGTGTTCCTTCTCTTCCCAATATCCCCTTGTAATTTCCCGACTCTGCTGGTTCCTCTCTTAATAAATGAAACATAGCACTCGGTACATTTCATCAAAAAGAAATATGATAGCAAGCGAAATCATCGGGAGCGAGCATGAAATCCGTGGGAGAGAAACAAATGAGGAGCGCACGCAATCGCATGATCTAAATATCGACGACAACGAACGTGTTCGCATCTGAAACGAAAACTAGTTCGTTCGCCATTTACATATTTCGTATTGAAAATAACATTATTGTAAAGGACGAGTCTAGCCAGCATCCGTTGGCTCCCTAGCGCTTCACAACAGCCGATTATCAATAGAAAGTGTTTGTCCCCTTGTCCTGATTAGGAAAGATTCCTCTGGTCCCAACTAGTTAAACAGAAAATATCCAACTGACATACATATTAAATGGTCCACATGCATCGGCTGCATCTTTTTTTTACCTAAATTCTAAAAAGTGTGTGCACACCAATTAGAGGAAATAGTTTTATGGTCTAAATTTTATCTTTATTCGTGATGTGGCATATAATACTAGGATGGTCACATGGACAAGACACCGCATTATTCCATGGATGTGTGTGTCCATTTATTCGGGTTTTCAAATTTTTAAAAAGTCATATCTTTTAAACTGTGCTTTGGAATTTAGATCCGTTTTCACTATTGGAATTCTCGCAACGAGATCTTTGAAACTAGATCCCGCATGGGTATGTTTTGATGAAATTTTTTTGATGCCAACTTTGATGCTATATTGTGCAACTCTATTACTACATGGTGCAACTTTAGTACCGGATTGTGCAACTTTTTTGAAAACCAAGTTTGCAGCTGCATGATCCAATTTTTATGGTATTGCAACAAAGAAACCATGACAACCAACTTTTTATGACGTGCAACTAGTCTACTACCTCGGCCAACTACCTAATAGTCGATGTGCAACCCTTCCCCACTTCCCCTACCAGTGGAATGTGCAACTTAGTCTGTTGTTCACGCCAACTGCCTATTAGTCGATGTGCACCTCCTTCCCCTCCCTATTTGTGGATACGTATTAGTTTTAGTTGGCGGGGGCAACAGACGGAGTTGCACATAGTCTGCTATGCAGTTGGCCGGGGCAACCCACGAAGTTGCACATCCATGAGTGATACAAGAGAAAGTTGCACATCATTGTTAGATATTTGGCCATCGCAGCATATGAGGTTGCACATCTACTGCTAGGCAGTTGGCCGATGCAGTAAATAGTGAAAGCACATCCACGTGTAGGAGAAAAGTTGCACGTCAACTACTAGACAGTTGGCCTCGGCAAGAGACGAAGTTGCACATCTCACTCCAAGTGGGTACTTTTGGGGGTGGAGGCGCCATCAGTAAAAACTGCACGTGGACGTGCAATTTTCACTGATGTCACCTCCACCCTCTCGAACTACCCCTTCTAGTGAGATGTGCAACTTCATCTATTGCTCAGGCCAACTCCCTAGTAATTGATGTGCAACTTTTTCCTTTTCCATGGATGTGCTTTCACTGTTTGTTGCATTTGCCAACTTTCTAGTACTGGATGTACAACTTTGGATACTGCAACGGCCAACTATCTAGCAGTGATGTGCAACTTTTCATCGTACCCCATGTATGTGTAATTTTCCCTTCTAGCAACCAGTTCGAACCACCCTTGCTAGTAAGATTTGCAACTTTAGCGCCCTGTCTATATGCAACTTTTCACTATCTTCGTGAATGTGGAATTTTCACCATCCAACTATTCCCTGCCTGTGAGATGTGCAACTTCGTATGTTTACCTGGCCAACTGCCTAGAAGACTATATGCAACTCCGTTTGTTGCCCCCACCAACCAAAATTGCATATCCACAAGTAGGGAGGGGAAAGAGTTGCACATCGACTAATAGATAGTTGGCTTGAACAACATACTAAGTTGCACATATCGCTGGTAGGGAAGGTGGGGCAGGATGTGCCAACAGTAGGCATCCATAAGTAGGTAGGAGAGGGTTGCACATCTACTACTAGATAGTTGACTGGGACAGTAGACTAGTTGTGCATCACAAAAGTCGGTTGTTAGTTGCTATGTTATAGCCTCATCAGTGGTTGGATCGTACAGCTCTAAAATTGATTTTGAAAAAAGTTGCATCATCAATACTAAATGTTGCACAATATAGCCCCTAAAGTTGGCATCGAAAAAATTTCGTCAAAATATACTCATGCGGGATCTAGTTTGAAAGATCTCGTCGCGAGGATTTCAACAGTGAAAACAAATTTGAATTCCAACACGTGGTTGGAAAGATATGCTTTTTTGAATTTTTAAGAACCCAAAATGAATGTACATGAATCTATCTGTTCCATACTAAAGGAGCACTGTGACGCATTTAATGCCACGGTCACATGCACTAGCAGACAAAAGAAATTAAGTGCATGCATGTGTTGTGAGCCAGGCTCCTCGTTTTGCCAAAAAAGTGCGCATGCACTTTAAAGAATTTGGGTATCGTAAAAGACATGATTGTTAGAACTGTTTCCTATTTATAGAGATCGTGTTTTGTATATTCTCCTTATCCAAACAACCCTTAAACAATTTTATACTCATTTGTTTCAAAATAAGTGTCTTAACTTTGTATTAGGTTTAGTACAAAATTGTATACTAAACTTAAGAAAGTTATTTTGGGACGCAGGGAGTATTAGTTTACGATCGAGTAAAAGTCCCTTATAATCTCAAAAAAAAAGTGGCATCTTCCCTTAAAAAAACTAATGGTGGCATCCCAAAGCCATAGACTCGCGGCCGAAGCAGGCGGCCGCGGCCGCGGCGGCTCCGCCGCTCGGGACAAGGCGAACAGGCGGGACTCAGAGCAAGCGACTTGCGCGCGCACGGGGGGTGCCAAGAAGGACCTGGAGCTCGCGCCATCCTGGGCGGTATGCCGGCGTCGTGCTCCTCGTCTTCTCCGCGTCGGCAAGCTCTGGCCTGTGGCTGCGCTCCTCCTCCAGCCGCAGGTGCTCGGCTCGTACCATCCCGTGATTTTTTTTACTTTTGTTTGCCCGGGCATCTCCCCTGCAAATAGAATCGAGCTTTCCCTCGTCGATTGTTGCGATCCCATTGTCAATTTCGTTCTTGTTTGTCTCCCCGAGCCTCTCGTAGCGTCAGCAGGCACACCCCCGCAAGCGCGGGCACGCCACGCGCTCGACAGAATCTCCCAGAGGGCAGAGGCGCATCCCTCGCGACAATGTCTAGGATCCGACCTTCCACTAGTCTGTACACACTGCCGGTGCTAGTACCACCACCACCACCAGCCTGCCTGCCCATGTAATTTAATCTTGTTTAATTAGCATGCTGTTGCTGGCTCGCTTTGGTAGTTCATAGTTGCTTCAGTTGCAATGTTGTAGTGAACTACTGAACAGAACTTGCTCCCGGGCTGATTACTGTCTTGCTAACTTTTGCTTCTTGTAGACTTGCAGCCTTGTCCAACGGCACTAATGGCTCAAGTTCTATGAACTTAAGTCAGTTGATTTTGTTGCCATGTCGTTGCTAGTTGATGTATCGCGATTCCTATAGGTTCTGTAAGCTAGAGTAGTCAGCTGAGCTGGTGTGAATACACGCGATATATCACGTGCATTACAACTACTTAACTTGTTTGTGTAGAGTAAGAGTAACAAGAATAGAAGTTGCCATAAAATTTCGCAGGCCGGTCTCCTTAACTTTGCTGGATATGGTGTGTACTTTCCTAGACCATAGAATAATTTGGACCTTACTACATTTCAAATAACGCATCATCTACATAACTACCGGTTTGACAGAATCTGCAAGGCATAGTTGCGGAGGATCGTCGCCTTGAGGTCATTACCTTTGGTTAGGGATCTCTAGGCTATAGCCACCTCTACTCTCTTCTGATCCCACATTCCCAATTTGGGAGCTGGCTCTAGTCAGAGTTCATTTCAGTGAACGGCTTTGTGCTGACCTTGTGTCGGAAGAGTTGGCGGGAATATAGTCCAACTATAAAAATACCCGCTGTTCGACTGTAGGGTTTATGTCGCCGGCATGAAATCGGCAAGATCATCTTATGCGGACAACATTAATTAATTATCCAACAGCTACAACTCATCCTTTTCCATGGCCGTCAGGCCTCATGCCTTCTGTAATTAATATAAACCGCCATGACTCTGTATTCTTCTTCTCAAAGTTTGGCTGCTCCTGGCAATTTCAGGGCGGAACATCGGCGAAGTTTTCAGTCAGAGCATGCATATGCCGCGGATATCTCCGTCAGGTAGGCGTATGACAGTCTCTGACGAGCTACGCTTCCTACTTGGAAACCAGGCTTCAGAGTTCATACCGGCTGTCATCAAGGCGAATCAAGGCTTCTCGGCAAGCCGTTCGCAATCTCGTTCCAGAATGTATGCAAGGTCAGCCTTTTGTATTGCAATTTCATGCTTGGATATCCAACATACTAAGCAGGGTTTTAGGTACATAGTGGTACTTCAGAAGAAGAAGAAGGAAAAAAAAAAGACGCAGCCGCAAATCTTAACGGCTCGAGAAGCCCGAGTTCCTACGAGGGCGCTTCAAATAGCCCCTCCTGCCACGGCTAATTTTCTGATCAGCCAATCTCAAGTCCTCTTCCACACTTTCCCAAGAACCCGCCAGCCACCACAAGCAAATGGATCCTCGTCGGCGCTTAGGCCGATCACCACCACGCAAGAGGGAACGCCAGGCATCGCCGGCCAACTACAGAAACCGCCATCTCTGGCGCTCACCCCCTCGGGACTTCGCGCCCTCCTGGACAGGCGCGCCTTCTCCTCCTGCGGCCTTCTTGGAGCGGCCACCCTCGCCTCCCCTAGTCCCCTTCGTCTCCGGCGCTACATCGATTACAGCCGCGAGGAGCCCTACGGCCCTCGGCCAAGATTCGAGCCATGGCGCGTGCCCCCGCCTTCGGGACCCCAGAGGGAGGCTGACAGCTTCGGCAATGGATTCTTGGACCATGACTGGCCGGAGTACAGCCGCGAGGGCAACTACGGTACGCCTACGAGATTCTTGGAGCTCGCTGATTCTTTCCCGGGGCAGAGTCGTTTCGAGCGCGGCCGTGGTGATGACTTCAGGCGACCGAACCGCTCCCTGCCGCGGTCGCCAATGGACTGGGATTTGCCTCGCGGGCATTCGCCTTTCTTTGCGGACGAGCACCAGTGCTCCAGTTCAAGACCAAGGGATTGGACACCAGCTTTGGATGATCGCAGGCGGCGTGGCTCGTCGCCGCCAGGGCGCCACGAGGGACGCGGTCACGTGCAGTCCCGCGATGACACGTTCTATCGCTCCGGCCCCTTCCCGGTGGAGCGCGGCCGCGGCGACGGCTTCGAGGCGACACCCCGTCCAAGATTCTCCCATGGAGCCATGTTCCCCGAGCGCTCCCCTGCCATAATCTTGGAGGGCGAGAGGCGATGGACACCGTCTCCTCAGGATCGCCGGCGGGGAGCTCTGTTCCCGGGGTCTGACGGCCATGACCCCTGGACGCAGCGCTCCATGGAGAGACTGGGGCAGCAGAGCTCGCCACGTGGAGACCGTGGGGGCTCGTTCCTGGAGACAGGAGACCGTGGGGAGCCCTACCCTTTGGGCCCGCCGCCTCCACACAATCTCGGGGGCGGCAGAGGGGGCTTCCCACCACGGCGGTTCTTTCGCGGGAGGGGCGGGCTCCAGCAAACTGGGCCGCCAGGCGGCAGCGGACGCCAGCGATCGCCTCGCCAGAGCTCGGTACTCCCTGCGCTGCGCACCGAGCCTGAAGCGTCGGGCGGCAGCGGACACCAGAGCTCGGTACTCCCTGCGCTGCGTACTGGGCCTGAAGCGTCGGGCGGCAGCCGACGCAAGGCATTCCCCCGGAAGAGGTTGCCCCGCCCTGTGCGCGGAGTGCTGTCGGAGAAGCAAGTGGCAGGTGCTATCAAGTCGACAGGAGTCGAGGAGCCGCAGCGTCCTTCGGAATCTAAGCATGATGATTCAAATGGGGCGGTCAGACCGGAAGCTGCAAATTATGAAGGAAAGATCAAGCCAGAAGCTACGGTGGATGAAGGAGATGGGACTATCACCTCTGGTCTGATTGTAGGGATGTGCACAGATGTACAGAAAGGCTACTTCCGTCTCACCGGGCCTCCAGATGCAACAAAGGTAAGACTTTCAGTGAACTTTCAGTTGAATTGCTATTGGTGTGAGTGTTTTGAAAGAAGATGCCTTGAAATCATAGTTCCCAGATCCCACTTGCCGTCCATCTTTTACCGGACCGTGTTATTGATCCCATGTTGTAGCTCAGCATCAGTCATTAGCCATTGAATAGCTGCTTGCAAATTGCATCGTTGGTATATCTCCTGCATAGAAAATTTCTGCTACAGCCCAAACTTGACTAATGTCTGTCTGCTATATTAGATGTAGGAAAGATTTTGTAGCTTCGATCATCTATGTATGACATCTGTTTTTTGACTGTATATGTATATGAACTGTTCATTGACTGATTCTTGTGCAAATCTGGCTATGAGCCATTGATTTCTGCTGTAGTATGTCAAATTACTGTAGTTATACAGTAACCACTACTATGGATTTCCTATCTTATTTAGTACTATTATTTGTGAAGTTCAAATTTCTGAATGTCAGAGCCAAATACTGTAGTTATGCAGTAACCACTACTCATGTTTCTCTGAATTCCTTTTCTTCCTTTGATATACTTTTATTTTCCTTTTGCTACTTCTAAACAGCAATTGACCTCTTTTCCTGTCTTTCAGATAAGACCAAAGCTTGTACTTGTAGAAGCCCTGAAGTTTGTCCAGGTCTCAAGTAAAGACTACAATTTTAAAACAGATCAACTGAAATCAATTCGTCAAGATATGACTATCCAGAACATAGAGGATGAACTTTCTGTGCAGGTTATTCCCACAAATTATATTTTCCCTATTTCACTTGTGGCACCAGACTACATTGTTGTTCTAACATATCCTTTTCTCTTCTACAACCATTTTCTACCTTTTCAGGTTTATGAGTATCATGCAAGACTTGCGTTGTGCAATCGAGATATGGCTGAACTTAACTTGGTTAGTACTCCTTGAGATACATTAAAGAATGCTTGGTTTGAGATATACTCCCTCCGTTCCGAATTACTTGTCTTGGATTTGTCTAGATACAGATGTATCTAGACTCATTTTAGTGCTAGATACTTCTGTATCTAGACAAATCCAAGACAAGTAATTTAGAACGGAGGGAGTATTAAAGAATACTTGGTTTGAGATATATGGCAAATCTGTTATGTTTGTCTTCTATGCATCATTAGCTATTTGTGGCTGTACATGAGTTAGAATTGGTACCTTTTTTGCATATATAAATCAACTTCAAGCTTATCAGAATTAGAATTCGGGAAAACATGTTCTTTATGTGAAATTGTTCTCTAGCCCTGCTACAGCTCCCCTTTTTTTGTACGTAATGTGATTATTTGCACACACTTATCTCATGGTATTGCTCTTGCGCGCTTCTTGGATTTTCAGTGCCTCACGAAGCTGCACTGCCTCTATGGGAATAAGCGGAATGGTGGCCATCATGGTGAATTTGCAGCTTATGATATATTGTTGTCTGCGATTCAAGACAAAAATACTGAACTGATGTCTAAACTTGGAAGGTATATATTTTTCCTTTTATTGTGACATAAAAAGCAAACAGAGTAGGGTTAGTACGGTTAAAAATATCATCGATAGGTTCACTGGCACAGTTAAATAGATATGTTGTATACCCTTGTTCTATTAGTGTCATAGTTGAGTTTTCAAAACAGACACAACCTACTCAAATAAATGCTGTTAACCGTGGTTGTGAACTGATCTTTTAACATTCATCAAAATCAGATAACATACTGGTGTATTATTGTCTAGAAATAAGACCGGCTCCTGTAACTCAACCAGACAGCCATTATATGTCACCTGCCACTGCACCTTATGGCAACTTAAATAATCTTTTGCACAAAAGCCCTCGTGCATTATGCAAGTAAGGTATCGAATCTGAATAACTGCTCCAATGTTTTGCCACTAATTAAAGACCACACTGTTCATTTTGTTTCCTAGGCTGTCAAGCGACCTGAAACAGCAAGAAACTGTGAAGCATGCCAAAGAAGTGGCTCACAGTATACAGACAGGGAACTATGCATCATTTTTCAAACTCTACAAGGTGGCTCCAAACCTCAATGGCTACCTGATGTGTAAGTTAAATCTTTCCTAGACTTTCTTATGCAAATGGTCATCAGATATGTGGTTATTAGACTATGTTGATAACAACCGTTGGTTACCATTTATGCTAATTGTAGTTAATGGTGAACATGCTTACGATTTTCTAGGTCTCTGCTTTGAGAAGATGAGATTTGAAGGTTTAAAATGTATGGCAAAGGCCTACGCAACCAAGATACCTGTTAAATACGTATCCAAAATCTTAGGTTTTGCTGCAGTAGACGGAAGTGTTGATTGGCTTAAAAGTCATGGTGCTGTTTTATCATCCTTCGAGAATGGGGAGATGGCTTTACTGCCAAAGGTACCTACCTCGCATTATACCTTTGTACACTTAGCCAATCGCCGCATTTACTCCAGCTACTAGCTTTTGGGATCCCCCAGGATTCATTTTTTGCTACCTATCTGACAGAAAATTATCTGTTCATTCTTTGTTTCTGACCTGAAGGCAATGTGGCCTGTAGCTTTGTTAAATGCTGAAATGACATGCTCTGAATTTTTCATCACTCAAACACATGATGCATACGTAATTGTAAATTGCATGATGGGTCTGCACTTATGTGATCAACGGATAGTGCGCTCACAAAATGCTCGAGGTTGAGGTTGTTATAGAAATGATATAGCTTTTGCCACTCTGTTGCCAGCATGTTATTTATCTGCTGCTATTTAAATCACGGGATATATTTCCTATCAGATTGCTACCAGATTTCTGAAACTAGTGACTCCAGAAGGATTAACCAAAACTGTAAGCCTAATGCTGCAGCCTAACACATGCCTTGCCATTTTGCAGGACTCTACAGCTCTCGTCTCTAAGCCAGAACTTGCTGCTGATGGTATTCGTGCTTTCCAAGCCCGCTGATCTGAACCGCCGGTTGAACTGAAGAATCACTGATCAAAACTCCTCTGCTCGGGAATGGTGCTTGATAACGCTGAAACAATGTAGCTCTTGGTGAACTCATCACTTGTTGTATGTCCTCCCTGATGTTACTACTGAAACTTATCACGGATCCTGTTGGTTGGCTCAGTAGCTTAGCTAGAACAGATTTATTTCTTTTTTCAGCTCTTGGATCTGCCATTGCGGCTTGCATGTGGTTGAGCAAGAATATGGGTCCCCATGTAGTAACATCGTTAATATGTGAAGTAGTTGTCGTGGTAGCTCCTCGTTTCAAGCGTCTGCCGGGTGATATTCGCTTTTCTTAAAAACTTGGAAATGTTGAATGAAGAGCTCATTCGGGCAAAGTAACGATGTTCCTTATGGAAGAACTTCTCATGTCAGATGTTTTTCTGTCAGTCCACGGTTGCTCTCACTGGCGTGCTGAGCAACCGTCAAACCTTTTCCTATCCTTGGGGCTCCTAGAACAGCCAACCGTCCTATTCCGCCCTATATTCAGCAGCGTTAAGAGCCGATGTAAACTCTTCAGATTTCCTTTGGCAAGGACAAATTTGCCCATTTAACTGCAGTCTGTGGTCTGAACTACTCATTTCTATCAGGTTAGCATCTGCTAGATCTCCGGACTACACTAGGAAAAGATTTGCAATTGAAGTTGATTTTGGATTCAAATTATTTGTATAGTACTCGTATCACCTGCTGCAGCTGTGAGAGCCAGAATGGCTGGTACGTAAGAACTTGCAGCACCCAGCAGAGTAGAAGATGCAATCGCAAGAGTCGGTAGGTGCTTAAAACACTGAGGGCACAGCAGTTGCTATCAGAAACCCGCTGGTTTTGCCATTGACCCAGAGCCGCGGAAAAAAAATTTGTGAGCCGAGAAAAACTTTGAAGTACATTTTAGAGGCCCCGACGCATTCCATAATCTCCGGGCATTGCTCATGGGAAAACACACACAGCTGCCCATGCCGACCTCCGGTAACCGAACAATCAAAGTCCAGAAATAATAATACCTCTTGACCAAAAAAGAAACTTTGAGATATAGCACTCAAAAGGCTAATTGGAGATGCCATCATACATAATTAATCAGCATTACAAGCTTGCAAGGACCGTACAACGGTACAAGTGCATAGCGCCTAGCATCCGTGAGTTTTGCCAAATTATTTATTACTGTACCTCTGAATCACCGGACACGTCATCAGCATCGCGACTAAAAACTCGAGCTGGAAGGACCCAAAAATCCCAGCAAACTATGGAAGGAACTAATCGCAGTAGCGTGGCCGCGACGCAAATCATAATCTAGTTGACATTGTGGAAGGAGTCGATGATGGCATCGGCAAGGTACTCGCACTTCGCCAGGTTCAACCCCGCCAACGAAATCCTCCCGTCCTTGGTCATGTATATGTGCCATTTATCGGTCATGTTATCGCTCTGCAAAACACGAAAGAGGGAACTTAGACGGTTACACAATGATACGTTTTGCCGACATATCATTCAAAGATAATACGTCAAAACAGTTTGTCATCTGTGGGATTCATAGGCAAAGTCACCTGGGGTCTGTTCAAGCCTGTGAACGAGAACATGCCTATCTGGCTCAGAATGAAAGACCAGTCCTTGCCAGACTGATCCTTTGCAGTCAAGCTATCGTAAAGCTTCTGCCGAACGTTCTTGATCCGACCGGCCATTTGTTCCATCTCTTCTTTCCACTCACCGAACATGGTAGGGTCTCCAACAACGTTGGCGACGATCTTGGCACCGTGAATAGGTGGGTTTGAGTACATGGGCCGTGCCAATCGCTTCAACTGGCTCTTCACCCTGCAAAGTTTCCAGTGTCATAATAAATAGACAATACATACATATTCTTACAGTGAAGACACCGTTGCAACAATTTGGTTTACCCTAAGCAGGACTATCACCATACAGTGTGCAGGATGAGGGTGCCGAAATTCAAAATAGCATTTCATGCAACTGAATGTAAGGGGAAAAGGCAGGTAGGCAAGCAGTCGACCATTTAAAACACAAGATTACCTATCTGCAACTTCCGGTGCTGAGCAAATGACATTTATCGCACCGATCCTTTCTGCATATAGACCAAGGTTCTTGCTGTAAGACTGTGCAACAAACACTTCCAGACCACGCTTAACAAACAGCCTGACAGAAGATGCATCTTCATCAAGGCTTCCACTGGCAAAACCCTACAAAGAAAATATAACAGTCAGTAAGAGGCAAATTGTGAAAATAAAGTTAAAAAAAAACTCGCATGAAAACGACTCACCTGATAGGCAACATCAAAGAAAGGCATATGCCTTTTCTCTTCAATCACATCTGCCAGTTTCTCCCACTGTTCAGGAGTTGGGTCAATTCCAGTTGGATTGTGAGCACAACCATGTAGCAGAACAAAAGACCCCTCTGGGGCAGCCTAGTTTGCAAAGAGTAAAACATTAGGTCAAACAATAACTGGTGCATAAGTTAACGATAGTAAAAAGGAAAAGTCACTTCATTTCCAGATTGCAAGTTTCCTATGATGAGTGCAACCATTGCAGTTCAAACAAAATAGTGCAACCACTGGGGGAGCACAGGACGGGGCCAGCTCAGCAGAGCGGTCCATTTGTTGCTAGTGAGGCAAAAAAAATCAAATCCTAAGAGAAGGATGGGACAACACATGACCCAACCTGACGCTCTGCCAGTGAGTGCAACCCAATAGAATGAAAAAAAAACTACTCGTAACGAAGTTCATCCAATTAAAGATAGCAATATAAAGAGCAATATTTGAATAATGGTTAATTTTCTTGGTACAGATATTTTAAGTACCTGTATGTCAGCTATCATTCCTTCAAAATCCAGCCCAACAGTCCTGGGATCATAATACCGGTATTCTGACCATGGTACCCTAGCATCATTGAATATGTTTTTGTGGTTTCCTGTTAACATATAAATTGGACGAATTTTTTAGATTCACCACAGAAAACAATGAAAAATAGACTTATGCACATGAAGTCATGAGCACTAGTTGCAGTTCCCAGTTCGCCATACATACCCCATGTGGGAGATGATATAAGTACTTTCGCATCAGGGAAGTATCTCTGAATAAAAGCTGCAGCAAGGCGTAATGATCCAGTCCCTGAGAGAGACTGAAGAGTAGCAACCTACAATAGGAGTGGTTACTAAATAAGGTTAACTAAACATAAGAGGAAACTCCTCAGGTGACAGCTTGTCAGGCAGTCATAATATAACAAGAGCGATGGCAAGGGCTGCATAATCCATACCCGTCCTTGCTTGATGACAGGATTGTCAGCTCCAAGCAATAGATCTGCAGTTGCTTTGTTAAATGCAGCGAAGCCTTCAATAGGAAGATACTGCACCATAAAGAAAACATTCAGCCTTTCATTCTCAGTGAAAGAAGAGAAGGATAATATGATTCTTTATGACCCAAGTCCAAATCATCCGAATTGTAAAATTTCCATCGTACCTCCTTGTTTTCTCCTTTCTCCAACATAAGTTTTTCAGCCTACCACATGTAGCAGTAGCACATCAAAATAGGAACCTAAATTATTCAGGAAATGCCAAGGACGATTAGACTTACCTTCTTGACAACATTGAGGACAGCGGGCTGTAGCTCTTCCGTTCTATAGGCACCAACGCCAAGGTTGAGCTTCAGATCACTTGTGTCTGCTTTAAATGCTTCCGAAACCCCAAGAATCGGGTCTGGAGGGGCCATTGGCACTCCTTCAAAGCGAGAAGCATCTACTGCAACTGCCATCGTTATGTGGCTAGTATTCTGCATCCAAAACGGCAAAGGAAGAATTAAATTTCAAAACACAAACCATATCAAGAGATGTCAAATATTGGCCTGGCACCAGGCTTCAAGACACAGCTGACGTCACATGCAAAAGGATTATCCATGGAGAAACAGAGATGCTGGCTTAACCAGCTACACAACCAACTGCAATGTGCCTCAACTTTGAAACAAGCAACTCTAGAGTGGTCCTATCACTATAAGTACAGTAAATACGTATAACTACTTCTACCAGAAGAAGCCTGGACTAAGCACGCGCATGTTTATAGCTGTGCAGAATAAAAGCGCAGCTTCATGATTGTTCATGTGTCAATGACTGCTTGTTCTCAAAAGAAGTCAGCATACTTTATGATTTATGATGAACAGAAGTTATTCACAGACGACACTCGATCCTCCGAATCCTTAAGAGTGTTCCTGATTATTATTATTTCTACTCCCTCCATCCGGAAATACTTGTCAGAGAAATGGATGTATCTAGAATTAAAATACGTCTATACTAGTAATTCCGGACGGAGGGAGTACTTACTACTCTGTCCCGACTAGCAGAGCTGAAAGGTCGCTGAAAAATTGAATTGCTAGGAAAGGTGCGTATCGGAGTCATGCGAAGTCTGAATCCCAGGAGGCACCAGCAGCCCAGATACGATTCCGCGTGACTCAGTATGGTTCTAAAAGCTTGTGGCATCGTGCACAATTGGAAATCACAGCCCTGAATCGAGAACACCGCAAGTAAAACCACTAGCAGTCCTGAATTACTGGCCCAGGAAGCAAGTTACGAGGCCACAGAAATTTTATAACAGAAAATGTGCATATATCAGAGCTTCGTGACGGCTGAATCCCAGGAGGCACCCCAGCAGTCCAGTGCATGGTACTCCATGAACCGCTGTTGTTCTAAAAGCTTGCAGCATCATGCATGATTGCCAATCACGGTGCAGACTATGTAGGAGCTTGCTTAGTCGATTCTGAGCATTACCGTGCATATGAACACTGAACCACTAGCAGCCCTGAATTGGATCAGTCAACAAATCGTGCACGCATGAACACCTGTGACAGGGCCCGGAACCATCTAGCACAGTCGCGTTACAGAACCAAACCAATTCTTCACAAATCAAATGCGGGATCTGGGTAAGCCAGAGCGAGCGGGGACACAGGATCGGACCAATCACCTTCCTCGCGACCCCGACGCGGCACCCGGCCCTCCCATCGTTCCTTCCTCCTCCGAACACCTGCGCCCACGACAAAAAGAGAAAAGGTTCAGAATCCACCGCACCGGCAGAGAGACAGACGCGTTCGGCATCAGAGGAGGCGGGCCCGTGCCTTGCACCGGGCGGCGGCGACGGCGGAGGCCGCCGGGGCGGAGAGGGCGGAGGCCATCCGCGTGGGGCGAGAGCTGCAGCGCGCGGAGGATGGGGCGAGGGTGATCTGGGATCAGAGCGGAGCACGGGTGGATGGCGATGGCCTTGGAGTCTCCGTCGGAACTGAGGTTGGTCTTGTTGGACGGTTCGGTTCTGCTGTCGACTTCCGGGGCCGCGGATTCGAACCGGGAGGGCGACGTGGCCGAGCCTCGGCCGTCGATTTCGAGCCACTCTGCTTCCGAAAACCAGGCCCAAGCTGCATTTTACACCCACGGTATTCCCTGGGTTGCGCTCAAAGAGAGAATTGTTTGTCTACCTTCAATATTTTGTCAAAAAAAAAACATGCTTGCCTTTTCCATTTGTCAAAAGCTAGTGTGGAAGAACGACCACCTTCGGCGCAACTCGGTAGTTAAAAATTGAAACGGCATGACACAATTGTGTCCGGAATCTCGACAAGAGTAAATCAATCTGCCTTTTGCCAGTTACTTTGAGGACGAGCAACCATCTGTAGTCCAGTTCTAGAACTAACCTAAATTGGAAGTGCACTTTTGTTTTAAGAGACACGTGCATGCCAAGTCAACAAAATCTCTCGCGCTTCACCGACATGGCCGCGTAGGGAGGTTTAATTAAACCCATACACCATCGTCCGTCTCAATGTTCTTCTCCTCCTTCTCTTTTCTTTTGGTCGTCCTAACTCCTCTTCTCGCCGTTTTCTCTGTTGCCTCCCCTTCCATCACCATTTCAATATGTATTGATTAAGTGGAAGCAAAAGCTAGACAAAAAACGTATCATATGTATTGCATGTTAAATTTTCGTAAGTAGCAAGCCTCTTGTGCGAATCCACATAATTCTTGTTCATTCTAGAATTACTTTTCTGTAATAATGTGGTGTCTGAACTTACTCCACAATCTCTTAAGAAAATGACCAAAATTTGCATGCTTTTAGTTAAGAAGATATTATATGTATTCCTTCCAAAAGGAATAAAATGGAACTCAGGTCGTCCGTTTGTAAATAGATAATAACCATTTTCTGACAATAATATCTTAAGAAAATATTTATTTCAAGAAAAAAAAGAAAACATTTAGTAAAAAAAAAGAGCATTTTTCAGAGTAACAAAAAAAAAAAGATTTGGGGCGCCCCTTACTGATCCGCATACAATATATGGACTTTTATCAATTCTAGTACTGTTTGTTTGCAGTTGCAAAATGCGATGTACGCGCCCTACTTTACAATCTCCTATAGAATGACCATAAATGTTACAGTCTTCGGTTAAGCAAATATTAATATGCATATATTGTATACACATAACATTTTTTTGTTAAGAATGAATATGCAATGGAATAATCTTTGAGATACAATATTTTCGTCCAAGAAAAAAAGGAATTTTTGTTGAAGAAGAAAATAGTTTTTTTTAGCATCAAAAAGGTTTTTTTAGTAAAAAGAGAAGAGGCACTTAGGACACCTTTACCAGCCCACTATCAGTCCAGGCCCAAGCCCACACACTATGAGCCCACCAACGAACCCGGCCTCGCCGCAAGAACAACCCAACCAAACCCTAGAGGAGCACGAGCGCGGACTCCCGCCAAAACGCGCACCGCTTTCCCGCCAAACCACCCTCTCTATTACCCTCTTCGCGCCACCACTCCCATCCCCACCCCCCTCGCCGTCTCCCTTCCCATCCTCTCCCATTCCCCGCCGCGTCCGCACCCACCCGCCCACGCACGCGCCCGTGCCCCTCTCCTCGCCGCCGCCGCCGCCATGTCGGGCTGGGACGAGGGCGCCGTCTTCTACAGCGACCAGGCGCAGTTCCCGCAGGGCGACCCCGCCGCCGCCGACATCACCCGCCACTCCGCCCTCCGCAAGTTCAAGGAGTTCCTCCGCGGCTTCACCGGCCCCACCGGCGACTTCCCCTACCGGTACCCCCCGCCCCTCCCCTTCCCCTCGCCAGATCTGGCGCCGTTGTCGAATCGGGCTAGGCTAACCCGTGTACGCGTTTATATGTTGCAGTGAGAGCCTCGTGCACAACCGCGACCATGTCACCGTCGCCATCGAGGACCTCGACGCCTTCGACGCCGAGCTCGCCGACAGGATCCGCAAGGCGCCCGCAGACTACCTGCCGCTGGTGCGTTGCCATCTCTGAAACTGTGTCATGTGTGTCTTTTTCCTGTTGGTTCAGGGATTGGTGTCTAATTCTTGGCGTGGTGGGTTTCTGCAGTTCGAGACGGCCGGGTCCGAGGTTCTCGCCAGCCTTAGGTCGAAGGTCGCGGGCGAGACCGGGGAGATGGAGGAGCCTGTCACCGGCGATGTGCAGATCTTCCTGTCCTCCAAGGAGAATTGCGTCTCCATGAGATCTATTGGGGTCAGTTCTGAAACCAATTCTGTAAAAATTAGCTGATTTCAGAGAGTTTTAGGAACTCCATTTTGATAACCAACAAAAAAATTACAGGCGGATTACATGTCCAAACTGGTGAAGATTGCGGGTATTGCAATTGCCGCATCGAGGGTGAAAGCCAAGGCCACTCATGTGACACTGCTCTGCAAGAACTGCAGGAGTGTGAGGACTGTGCCGTGCAGGCCAGGCCTAGGTGGGGCTATTGTCCCACGATCCTGTGATCATGTTCCTCAGGTATATTTCCCAGTGATCATATTCAATCATTGCCCTGCTGTTTAGTTTTTGTATTGTTATTAATGGTGGTGGTACTGATGTATCTGATCGTTTCGTTTCCTTAGCCCGGAGAAGAGCCTTGCCCCCTGGACCCCTGGATTGCAGTCCCTGACAAGAGCAAGTATGTGGATCTACAGACTCTCAAATTGCAGGAAAATCCTGAGGTTAGTATTATGCTTCCTGCAGAACTGCTGAGTTGTGCAGTAATCCGTTTTTATACGATGTTCACTTGCCAACTACTGTGACATGACAACAATCATTAATCTTTATTAATATCATCTTCCAGGATGTACCAACTGGTGAGCTTCCAAGGAATGTGCTGCTTTCTGTAGACAGACATCTTGTTCAGACAATTGTTCCAGGGACTAGATTAACTGTGATTGGCATCTACAGTGTATTCCAAGCATCCGGGACGAACAAGTATGTTTCAGAACTGAGTTTTTGCTGTTAGCTAAGCTGGTTACATGGCTGATGCCGCTGTACATTCATTTTGCAGCCAGAAAGGTGCTGTTGGAGTTAAACAGCCCTACATTAGAATCGTGGGGTTAGAGCAGTCTCGAGATGACAACACAAATGGCCCCTCACATTTCACACTCGATGAGGTAGTTTAATTTTTAGTGTTTTCATTAATCATGGGAGTTGCACTTTTTTCCTGTAATGTTAACTTTCTTGTTTGGTTGCAGGAAATGGAATTCAAAGAATTTGCACAGAGGCCGGATGCATATGCCAAGATTTGTTCAATGATAGGCCCTTCAATTTATGGTCATGGTGATGTCAAGAAAGCTATTGCTTGCCTTCTGTTTGGGGGATCAAAGAAGGTATTTGATATTATCAGCCTCTGATATGCATTGCAAATTAATCTGTATCCCGTAGCTAATCGTGAGTGCTCCCATGCTGTTTGAACTATTGTCTACTGCAGAGGCTACCAGATGGCGTCCGTTTGAGAGGGGACATTCATGCCTTGCTTTTGGGTGATCCATCCACAGCAAAATCCCAGGCAAGTGCTGTTTTAAGTTATCACAGCATTTAGTTTGTTGGCAAAAAACATGACAATATAGGTCATATTAGTCTTGTCAACTCCCTGGAGTTGTTGAAATTTGTAAGTGATTACTGATATCGCTTGCTGGAATATTTGGAAGGAGAGAAACATAATCTAGTTTGATACCTTGAACTAGCAAGTAGCTTTCAAGTCAGCCAACTTTCAGGGATTAAGCTCCTGCTCTCCTTTTGCTGTTGCATGTGTCAGTAGATTATACTTACGTACTCAGTACTCAACCTTTTATTGTGCATTATGCAGAAGTGCTACCCTTTCACTAAAAAATGTCACGGCTTGCACTCTGAATTCATGTGATACACTAGTTTAGTTAACATAATTTGCCAAAATTAATTGTTTCTGGTTTTTACACTATTATAAAGACCAATGATTTCTGAGTGAGTGACATGCATTTCTACATTTGGACAGTTTCTGAAGTTTGTAGAGAAGACAGCACCAATTGCAGTCTATACCTCTGGAAAAGGTTCATCTGCAGCTGGTCTTACAGCATCTGTAACCCGGGATAGTAACTCGGTATGCTTGTCTAAATCAAATTACTTATTCTGTTACTCTCAAGTTTTTGTTCTGTGTGTAAAAGGCTATTCTTTTCCTGCACAGCGTGAGTTTTATTTGGAAGGAGGAGCCATGGTATTGGCTGATGGTGGAGTAGTTTGTATTGATGAATTTGACAAAATGAGGCCTGAAGACAGGTAAAATTTAACCAATTATTAGTCAAAACTAGAATATAACATTGTGTACCTGTTTATTTTGTACCCTCTCTCTCATACTCGTTTTAATCTGTTTTGTTATTCTTGTGTGGTTCCAGAGTTGCAATTCATGAGGCCATGGAGCAGCAGACAATATCTATTGCCAAGGCTGGCATTACAACAGTACTTAATTCAAGGACCTCAGTTCTTGCAGCTGCCAATCCAATTTCAGGGCGTTATGATGACCTTAAGGTTAGTCAATCTGTTTTTTTTCATTGTCTTGCCTACTATTTCGATTTTAAAATGAATATACTATTCTAGTGCTAAGTTTGATAAACTGTCTTCTGCTGTTCATCAGACTGCACAAGATAACATAGACCTGCAGACAACAATCCTTTCTCGATTTGATCTAATCTTCATAGTTAAAGATGTCAGAATGTATGAGCAAGATAAGGTATGGATCAATTTCTTTCTTCAGATACTTGTAATTTTTTAAGTTCAAAGACTAAATGAACTTCAAATGCAGCGAATAGCAAACCACATCATTAAGGTGCATGCCAGTGGTGCTGCAACTCAAGTAAACAGGAACGCAGATACCAATGAAGGAGAGAATTGGCTGAAAAGGTGTGGTTGGGTCTTCATATTATGTTTCACTCAATTTGTCAAACTCCATCATATTCACAATGTCACAAATCTGCAGGTACGTTGAGTACTGCCGCAACACATGTAGACCACGACTCTCAGAAAAAGCAGCAGAGATGCTGCAGAACAAATACGTTGAGATCAGACAGGTATGTCTATGCAGAATTTCACCTTGTTACCTGGTTACATAATGAGTCAGCTTAAAGTTCATGAGAACATATCTGTTATTTGGACTTGCTATTTCCTTGTTTGGAAGCCTTTTAAAGTTAAGAGGAAGGTCCAAATTTTTTTCCATCTGAAATGATGAAAGTTAGCCAAATCTTATTATAACACGCTCCTCTACATATAAGCTTTATCTGTGCCTTTGGTGAAGATTTCTTCTTTGCCAGGCACAAGAGAAGACATGTAGAGTTGAAGTTTGCGTTAATGATGATAAAATAGAGATTGGGAACTTACTGATCAGAAGCTTGAATGGACATGATAAACTGTTGCTGTATACTGTGATTTTATTCATATTTTTTTCTTGTCTTGGTGATTACTGTGTACATGTGTTTTGCTATTGCGTGAGTTTGAGCTTCTCCATGTTTATGTTTGCTGTTCCAAAGGATGGTGATTTAGTTCTGGCTGGATTTCTGCCACTGCATCTTTTTCTGGCAAATGCCGCAACAGTTTGAATAATTCTCTGCATCTGCTTTCTGAAAATCTCAAGACCTTTTTTATGATAGTTTCATGGTGATTGTCATAATCCAATTTTTTTAGACGATAGTTATCATTTTTATACGAGACATTTACCTATTTGTTTTATCATTATGCAGAAAATGAGACAACAATCCCATGAGACAGGAAGAGCTGCAGCCATACCCATCACTGTGAGGCAGCTTGAAGCTATTATACGGTTGAGCGAATCTCTTGCAAAGATGAGATTGTAAGTGCAATCTGATCACATGCTAATTATTCCACAAACATTGTTTTGCCACTTGCTTGATTCTGGTACATTTAGAAGATCTTTATGTATTTAACATCATGACTTGTGGCTAAAGTTCTGGCAAACAAATATCATGGCATTCCTTGCTGACATGTGAGTGGTTCTCAGGACTAGTGTGGCTACGCCAGAGCACATTGAAGAGGCATTTAGACTGTTCAACGTCTCCACTGTGGACGCCGCAAGATCTGGAATCAACGAGCATCTGAACTTGTCACCGGAGATCGCAAACGAAATCAAGGTGAGTCTATTGCATCCAAAACTAAAACCCAGCGTTTTCAACCTTTTGCATCTGCTGAGCTTATCGTTCACTTCATCCCAACAGCAAGCAGAAGCGCAGATAAAGAGAAGGATGGGAATCGGGAGCCACATATCCGAACGTCGGCTGCTCGATGAACTGAACCGGATGGGGTTGAATGAATCCATTGTAAGCATCCTGTCATCCCACACATCAGATTTTTCTCACATTAGAAATGTCATGCATAAAAATAATCTGTAGCCACTCGGTTTCTCACCATGCTTTACCTTTGCTGCTTCAGGTGAGAAGAGCCCTTGTGATCATGCACCAGAGGGACGAAGTGGAGTACAAGAGGGAGCGCCATGTGATTGTCCGCAAGGCTTGAGCTGAACTGAACCGATGGAACTACCATGGAACCCTCTGGCCATCTGATGTGTGTGTATAAGTAGTGCTGACACTGCAGCCTGTTTCCTGAGGAAATTTGTTGCTTCGTTGAAATTGAGTTGTAGTTGTACTACTTAAAGCTGTAGCTGTAGCCCTGAATTATCTTGTCGAACTGAAGATGTACCACAGTAAGTTCATTCATGAATCATTTGGGCGTTCTGCAGCTGAGCAGAGTATGCCTAGGAAACTGAAACTTGCTCTTTGCCCTGTGTTGTTCTGCTGTCAGCCCTTTGCCTGTTTTCTTTGTCCAAAATCTGTTTTTTTTAATCTTTGCTTATGCTTGAGTTTAAATAACATCTTCAAGTCACTACACATAGGTATATAGTCCCAGTTTAGCTACTTGTAAGTTGCCTGAATTTAGTAGGTTTGCTTGGAAAATCTGTTCATCACTGGGGCTAGAGGATGGCTGGGGGCGGTGGTTAGGCCGGTGGTACGTGGGGCAGTTGGGGAAGAAGATGAACATGAACATGAACGATTCACCTGAACCCTAACCAGTACCATATAGTCCATAAACTAGAAGGTGTAGTGACGTTTAAATAGTTCTGCACATCTTCAAAGAGTCAAGTGTTAGGCTGGTAATACTATGGAGAGTCTATTAGAAGCAAAAAAAAAAGATCAACCTGAAAATGGGCAGCGCTGTTTGATGCTAATGACTTTGAACATGCCATGCTTTTAAAGGGAGCGGAATTATAGCTCTGACTATCCTGTACCTGAGTATTATGCCAAGTACTATATCCTCTAAAAATGTAAGGTTGGTCCCTTTGGTGTGGCTGAAGATCTTGAATTTGAGAGTTTCTATGCCAAATTGTTAAAAAGAATATATTTAATGATGTATATTCCCGGAGAAGGTTTGTCGCAAAGCTAGGAGAAAACCTTGTGATTTCCATTGCTGGCTGGCCAGTTTTGCAGGTCTTTGTAGTTTTATTTGTTAGTAATGTACATAATCTAACAAAAAATGTGCATTAGCCAATAGGTTAACTCGCCTACTATTTCTCTAAAAATGAAACCATGTGGAAAATGTAAGCACCTTTTAATGAAACTTTTTTTTAGTTGGTCGTATGTGTTTTGCTTGGAGGGTTATGGAGTCCAGAAAAACTATGCCTTGGACAACTTTCTTGATGTTCTAAATGTTGGGACTACATCATTGTTATATGCCTCTCTGGCGAGCAATGAAAACAACAAAGCAATGCACTAGTTCCCACCGACACAACCATTATGCACAGCACAATGCAACTCCCTCCATTTGTAATGAATTTTGAGGACAAGTTTAACCAACAATTAAGCAACAGGATAAACACAAACAACATCCACATGTGACACAGAAATTTAACATGAAAAGATCTAGGAGTAAAAAAAACATGAACGAGTATAGAGTCTTCTCTAGATTCTCTAGAGAGATTTACAACACATTCAACATGTTGTCAGCCAAGAACAACAGCAACTACTACTACTACAAGAGACAAGATTTCAACAAATAGTAGTAAACACAATTTGTCTCCTTCTATATTTCGCCAGCTGCTATCAAACCACTGAGACAAACAACACAAAATTTTCAGACAAATAGACACAAGTTCCTGAGATACGCTCCAAATTTCAACTTAATTGAACGCCGTTTGCCTACCCAATTTATTTGTCTCCAAAAACTATTATGTGCTGAAACTGCAGCAGACTGAACCGACGAAACCACTCTCATATTTGATGCTCAAAGTAAGGAACTAACGCATCAAGTTTGGTGCCGCAAGCATGTTTGAGCCTTTGACAACCACCTTAGTCTAGTCATATACATCAAGTCTGGATAGAATTACCTCTCCTTCTTTCTCTCTTCTCATGAGTTGTGTTGTTCTATGTGTCCTCTCTCACTCTCACAATGGCAGCCACCACCATACATGAGTGGAGTGGCTAGAGTTTTCTTCTACTCCCTTCATTAGGAAGCTCTCACAACCGTTCGATGTAATTGAGATCAACGGCTCACATGTGTTGGACTTGCGAGCAACACACCTCAATGTGGAGGGACTTGGCCCGACAGTAACATGTTCTAGCTAGTACTTTGACCACTCCCTTGTTGTTTTGTAACGCCCCGAGACCGATGTGCCAGGTGTCCTCCAGTTATTCGCTGTTGTTGCCTTGTCATTGCTTGCAAGTCATGCATTGCATATCATGTCATCATGTGCATTTCATTGCATACTTGTTCGTCTCATGCATCCGAGCATTTTCCCCGTTGTCCGTTTTGCAATCCGGCGCTCCTATGTCACCCGATGTCCCTTTCTACTTCTTTTCGTGTGCGGGTATTAAACGTTTTCGGATTGGACCGAGACTTATCATGCGGCTTTGGTTTACTATCGGTAGACCGCGTGTCAAGTTTCGTGCCATTTGGACTTCGTTTGATACTCCAACGGTTAACCGAGGGACCGAAAAGGCCTCGTGTGTGTTGCAGCCCAACACCCCTCCAAATTTGGCCCAAAACCCACCTAAGACCTCTCCATCATCTCGGTCGTTTGATCACGATCGCGTGGCCGAAAACCGCACCTCATTTGGACTCGTTCTTCTTCCTTGCGGGATTTCAGGCAAGATGACCATACCCTCGAAATCACTTCTATCTTTGCTTGCTTAGTTGCTCGCTCTTTTGCTATGCCTATGCTGCGATACCTACCACTTGCTTATCATGCCTCCCATATTGTTAAGCCAATCCTCTAACCCACCTTGTCCTAGCAAACCGTTGTTTGGCTATGTTACCGCTTTGCTCACCCCCTCTTATAGCGTTGTTAGTTGCGGGTGAAGATTGGAGCTTGTTCCATGTTGGAACATGGATATTTTGTTGGGATATCACAATATCTCTTATTTAATTAATGCATCTATATACTTGGTAAAAGGTGGAAGGCTCGGCCTTATGCCTGGTGTTTTGTTCCACTCTTGCCGCCCTAGTTTCCGTCATATCGGTGCTATGTTCCCGGATTTTGCGTTCCTTACGCGGTTGGGTTATAATGGGACCCCCTTGACAGTTCGCCTTGAATAAAACTCCTCCAGCAATGCCCAACATTGGTTTTACCATTCGCCACCTAGCCTCTTTTCCCTTGGAAGTCGCGCTCCTGAGGGTCATCATTATTTTACCCCCCCCCCCTCCTCCCCCGGGCCAGTGCTCCTCTGAGTGTTGGTCCAAACTAGAGCCCTGTCCAGCGCCCCCTCGGGGAAACTCGAGGTTTGGTTTTAGTTGTGTGGAGAGCTCATCTGAGTGTGCCCTGAGAACGAGATATGTGCAGCTCTTATCGGGATTTGTCGGCACATTCGGGCGGTGTTGCTGGACTTATTTTACCATTGTCGAAATGTCTTGTAACCTGGATGCCGAGTCTGATCGGATTGTCTTGGGAGAAGAAATATCCTTCGTTGACCGTGAGAGCTTGTGATGGGCTAAGTTGGGACACCCCTGCAGGGTTTTGAACTTCCGAAAGCCGTGCCCGCGGTTATGGGCAGATGGAAATTTGTTAATGTCCGGTTGTAGAAAACCTGAAGTTGACCTTAACTAAAACACATCAACCGTGTGTGTAACCGTGATGGTCTCTTTCCGGCGGAGTCCGCGAAGTGAACACGGTGTTGGAGTTATGCTTGACGTAGGTTGTTCTAGGATCACTTCTTGATCATAGTTGTTCGACCGTGCTTTTGCCTTCTCTTCTCGCTCTCATTTGTGTATCTTTAGCCACCATATATGCTAGTCGCTTGCTGCAGCTCCACATCATACCTTTACCTTACCTATAAGCTTAAATAGTCTTGATCGCGAGGGTGTGAGATTGCTGAGTCCCCGTGACTCACAGATACTTCCCAAACCAGTTTGCAGGTGACGCAACCAAGCTCAAGGAGAAGCTCGATGAAGATATTGTCCTTTGTGTTGTTTCATTCTAGTTGATCAATAGTGGGGCCCAGTTGGGGTCGATCGGGAATCTGTATAGCATTCGGGGTAGTCTTTTTTTATTTTGGTTCCGTAGTCGGACCTTGATTGTATCTGGTTGATGTAATGCTTTATTTATGTAATTGTGTGAAGTGGCGATTGTAAGCCAACTATGTATCTTTTCCCTTATTGTATTACATGGGTTGTGTGAAGATTACCTCACTTGCAACATTACTTTCAATGCGGTTATGCCTCTAAGTCGTGCTTCGACACGTAGGAGATATAGCCGCATCGAGGGCGTTACATGTTTCCTCTAGCTCGTTGGCATACACCAATGATGATGTGTAAGGACATCAAGCCTTGCCTCTCAAGACAAGGTGCGTGTATAAAGAACCTGGAGTTCCCACCAGAAATACCAAGCAATTGAGATTATAAGAACTCAATCATAGTTGTCCCAGGAGTACCGCCACAATGATAGCCATCTAACTAGGATAGATCTAGTCTAGCTACTACATCACTGTAGTAGATGCATTATTATGGTAGACAAACACAAATTTGGGTATATCATTGTCTTTGAAGTTCTTGATGGATTAGCCACATCACCCCACCTGGCACCCAAATTGTATACGTACAATTGCAAGATAGACAAGTGACGAACCGTTAACAAGCAAGGTTTTTCTTAGATGATTATTATCAACCATGCCTAAACTAAGCAACAACCCTTCTAGCCCTAAATTACATTATGTCGAACTGAAGATGCACCACAATAAGTTGATTCATGAATGCAACATTTGGGTGTTCTGCATTGAGTAGAGTTGATGCCTAGGAAATTGAAACTTGCTCTTTTCCATGTGCTTGTTCGGCTGTCAACATTTCGTCCGTCTTCTTTGCCCTGTGAAATGTGATTTAAAAAAATACCTGATTTTTTAAACCTTTGCTTATGCTTGAATTTAAACTATTTAAATAACTACACATACTGGTATATATTCCATGTACTAAAAGTTTGCACTCACATTTTAATACCGCTGCACAACTTCAAAGAGTCAAGTTTTAGGCTAGTAATACCGAATTAGTATACTTTCAGGCAGAGTCTATGAAAAGCAAAAATGATAAGCCTGAAAATAGCCCTCCTGCCCTGCGTTGTTTGATACTTACGACTTTGCAGATGGCATGTTTTTTAAGGAAGCGGCATTTTGCCTCTGATTATCCTGTATATGAGTATTATGCCAAGTATTCTCTAAAAATGTAGCTTAGATGTCATGCTGATCATTTTGGTGAGGGCGAAGCTCTTGAATCCGAGACTTTCTATGCCATTTTCTAAAGTTGTGCTAGCTTGTGATCAGCCTCATGAAAACCTTGTATTCCCCAATAAGGTTTATCGCAAAGCTGGGGGGAAATCTTGTAGTAGGGTTGTACATATGTTATATGCCACTCCGATGGGCCATGAAAACAACAAAGGAATGCACCAATTGTTGTAAAAAAGGAAAACACTGCACCAATTTACCGACATGGTAATTATGCACAATACAACCCCCTCAACTTGCAATGAATTTTGAGGGCAGCTTCAACCAACAAGTAAGCAACTAAATAGAGATAAACAACATGCATGCGTGACACAAGATTTAATATGAAAAAAACCTCCTCAACTTGAGGAGTAAAAAACACATGACCGGGTATAGTGTATTTAGAACCTCTAGAGGGATTTACAACACACTTGACATGTTGCCAACCAGGAACAACAATAAGTACTACAAGAGGCAAGATTTCAGCAAAGTAGAGTAAGCACAACTTTGGCCCCTTATATATTTCGTCCCTTTGGTCCCCTTCTATATTTTGTCAGTGGCTCTAAAATCACCAAGCCAAACAACACGAAATTTGGCAGACAAATAGATATGAGAGCTCATGATATTCCCTCAAAATTTCAACTTAATCGAACATTGTTTGCCAACCAAATTTATTAGTCTTTGAAAAACTATTATGTATAAAAATACTAGCAGTCCGAACCAAAAAAACACTCAAATTTGATGTTCCAATGACACAATCATCGAACCAGCTAACCAGGTCGAAGTACACAAAGTAAAGAACAAACTCATCAAATTTGGTGTCAATCCGAGGATGTTTGAGCCTTTAATAACCACCTAGAACATTGTCTAGTCAGATACATAAGAACCATCTCTTTCTCGCATCTCACGAGTTCTATTGTTCTGTGTGTGTTCTCTCACTCTCACAATGGAGGCCACCGCTATATATGGTTGGAGTGGCTAGGGTTTTCTTCTACTCCCTTCACCAGGAAGCGCTCATGGCCATTGGATGTAACTGAGATGAATGGCTCACATGTGTTGGACTTATGGGTTCTAGTTGGACCTGTTGGGGAACGTTGCAGAAAACAAAAAATTTCCTACGGTTTCACCAAGATCCATCTAGGAGTTCATCTAGCAACGAGTGATTGGATTGCATCTACATACCTTTGTAGATCACGCGCGGAAGCGTTCAAAGAACGGGGATGAGGAAGGCGTACTCGACGTGATCCAAATCACCGGAGATCCTAGCGCCGAACGGACGGCACCTCCGCGTTCAACACACGTACGGTTAGCGTAATGTCTCCTTCTTCTTGATCCAGCAAGGGGAAAGGAGAGGTTGAGGAAGATGGCTTCAGCAGCAGCACGACGGCGTGGTGTTGATGGAGCTGCAGTACTCCGGCAGGGCTTCGCCAAGCACTATGGAGGAGGATGTGTTGGAGAGGGAGAGGGAGGCACCAAAGATCAAGCTAAGAAGTCCTCCATCTCCCCACTATA
>NC_041390.1:603198725-603226729 GCF_002162155.2 Triticum dicoccoides | reverse complement strand
GATCTAATCTCCTAGGGGGGTGCGGCCAAGGGGAGGAATCCCTCCTCCCCAAGGCACCTAGGGGTGCCTTCCCCCTTTGGGACTCTTCCCTCCTTGAAACCCTAGGCGCATGGGCCTCTTGGGGCTGGTGCCCTTGGCCCATGTAGGCCAAGGCGCACCCCCTACAGCCCATGTGCCCCCCGGGACAGGTGGCCCCACCCGGTGGACCCCCGGGACCCTTCCGGTGGTCCCGGTACAATACCGGTGACCCCGAAACTTGTCCCGATGCCCGAAATAGCACTTCCTATATATAATTCTTTACCTCCGGACCATTCCGGAACTCCTCGTGATGTCCGGGATCTCATCCGGGACTCCGAACAACATTCGGATTACTGCATATATATATATCCCTACAACCCTAGCGTCACCGAACCTTAAGTGTGTAGACCCTACGGGTTCGGGAGACATGTAGACATGACCGAGATCGCTCTCCGGTCAATAACCAACAGCGGGATCTGGATACCCATGTTGGCTCCCACATGCTCCTCGATGATCTCATCGGATGGACCACGATGTCGAGGATTCAAGCAACCCCGTATACAATTCCCTTTGTCAATCGGTATGTTACTTGCCCGAGATCTGATCGTCGGTATCCCAATACCTCGTTCAATCTCGTTACCGGCAAGTCACTTTACTCGTACCGTAATGCATGATCCCGTCACCAAACACTTGGTCACTTTGAGCTCATTATGATGATGCATTACCGAGTGGGCCCAGTGATACCTCTCCGTCATACGGAGTGACAAATCCCAGTCTTGATACGTGTCAACCCAACGGACACTTTTGGAGATACCCGTAGTATACCTTTATAGTCACCCAGTTACGCTGTGACGTTTGGTAAACCCCAAGCACTCCTACGGTATCCGGGAGTTACACGATCTCATGGTATAAGGAAAAGATACTTGACATTGGAAAACTCTAGCAAACGAACTATACGACCTTGTGCTATGTTTAGGATTGGGTCTTGTCCATCACATCATTCTCCTAATGATGTGATCTCGTTATCAATGACATCCAATGTCCATAGTCAGGAAACCATGACTATCTGTTGATTAACGAGCTACTCAACTAGAGGCTTACTAGGGACATGTTGGTGTCTATTATTCACACATGTATTACGATTTCCGGATAACACAATTATAGCATGAATAAAGACAATTACCATGAACAAGGAAATATAATAATAATGCTTTTATTATTGCCTCTAGGGCATATTTCCAACAGTCTCCTAGTTGCACTAGAGTCAATAATCTAGTTACATTGTGATGAATCGAACACCCATGGAATTCTGGTGTTGATCATGTTTTGCTCTAGGGAGAGGTTTAGTCAACGGATCTGCTACATTCAGGTCCGTGTGCACTTTACAAATATCTATGTCTCCATCTTGAACATTTTCACGAATGGAGTTGAAGCGACGCTTGATGTGCCTTGTCTTCTTGTGAAACCTGGGCTCCTTTGCAAGAGCAATAGCTCCAGTGTTGTCACAGAAGAGTTTGATTGGCCCCGACGCATTGGGTATGACTCCTAGGTCGGTGATGAACTCCTTCACCCAAATTGCTTCATGCGCTGCTTCCGAGGCTGCCATGTACTCCGCTTCACATGTAGATCCCACCACGACGCTCTGCTTGCAACTGCACCAGCTTACTGCCCCACCATTCAAAATATACACGTATCCGGTTTGTGACTTAGAGTCATCCAGATCTGTGTCGAAGCTAGCGTCAACGTAACCCTTTACGACGAGCTCTTCGTCACCTTCATAAACGAGAAACATTTCCTTAGTCCTTTTCAGGTACTTTAGGATATTCTTGACCGCTGTCCAGTGTTCCTTGCCGGGATTACTTTGGTACCTTCCTACCAAACTTATGGCAAGATTTACATCAGGTCTGGTACACAGCATGGCATACATAATAGAACCTATGGCTGAGGCATAGGGGATGACACTCATCTCTTCTATATCTTCTGCCGTGGTCGGACATTGAGCCGAGCTCAATTTCACACCTTGTAACACAGGCAAGAACCCCTTCTTAGACTGATCCATATTGAATTTCTTCAATATCTTATCAAGGTGTGTGCTTTGTGAAAGACCTATGAGGCGTCTTGATCTATCTCTATAGATCTTGATGCCTAATATATATGCAGCTTCTCCAAGGTCCTTCATTGAAAAACTCTTATTCAAGTAGGCCTTAATGATGTCCAAGAGTTCTATATCATTTCCCATCAAAAGTATGTCATCTACATATAATATGAGAAATGCTACAGAGCTCCCACTCACTTTCTTGTAAACACAGGCTTCTCCATAAGTCTGTGTAAACCCAAACGCTTTGATCATCTCATCAAAGCGAATGTTCCAACTCCGAGATGCTTGCACCAGCCCATAAATCGAGCGTTGGAGCTTGCACACCTTGTCAGCATTCTTAGGATCGACAAAACCTTCTGGCTGCATCATATACAATTCTTCCTTAAGGAAACCATTAAGAAATGCTGTTTTGACATCCATCTGCCATATTTCATAATCATAAAATGCGGCAATTGCTAACATGATTCGGACGGACTTCAGCTTCACTACCGGTGAGAAAGTCTCATCATAGTCAACCCCTTGAACTTGTCGATAACCCTTAACGACAAGGCGAGCTTTATAGATGGTCACATTACCATCCGCGTCTGTCTTCTTCTTAAAGATCCATTTATTTTCTATGGCTCGCCGCTCAACAGGAAAGTCAGTCAAAGTCCATACTTCGTTTTCATACATGGATCCTATCTCGGATTTCATGGCTTCTAGCCATTTGTCGGAATCCGGGCCCGCCATCGCTTCTTCATAGTTTGAAGGTTCACCGTTGTCTAACAACATGATTTCCAAGACAGGGTTGCCGTACCACTCTGGTGCGGAACGTGTCCTTGTGGACCTTCGAATTTCAGTAGGAGCTTGATCAGAAGTATCTTGATCATCATCATTAACTTCCTCTCTAGTCGGTGCAGGCACCTCAGGAACATTTTCTTGAGCTGCGCCAATTTCCGGTTCAAGAGGTAATACTTCATCAAGTTCTACTTTCCTCCCACTTACTTCTTTCGAGAGAAACTCTTTCTCTAGAAAGGACCCATTCTTGGCAACAAAGATCTTGCCTTCGGATCTGAGGTAGAAGGTATACCCAATAGTTTCTTTAGGGTATCCTATGAAGACGCATTTTTCCGATTTGGGTTTGAGCTTTTCAGGTTGAAGTTTCTTGACATAAGCATCGCATCCCCAAACTTTTAGAAACGACACCTTAGGTTTCTTCCCAAACCATAATTCAAACGGTGTCATCTCAACGGATTTCGACGGTGCCCTATTTAAAGTGAATGCGGCAGTCTCTAAAGCATAGCCCCAAAAAGATAGCGGTAAATCGGCAAGAGACATCATAGATCACACCATATCTAATAGAGTGCGATTACGACGTTCGGACACACCATTACGCCGAGGTGTTCCAGGCGGCGTGAGCTGTGAAACTATTCCACATTTTCTTAAGTGTGTGCCAAACTCGTGACTCAAGTATTCTCCTCCACGATTTGATCGTAGGAACTTGATTTTTCTGTCACGTTGATTCTCAACCTCACTCTAAAATTCCTTGAACTTTTCAAAGGTCTCAGACTTGTGTTTCATTAAGTAGACATACCCATATCTACTCAAGTCATCAGTGAGGGTGAGAACATAACGATAGCCACTGCGAGCCTCAACACTCATTGGACCGCATACATCAGTATGTATGATTTCCAATAAGTTGGTTGCTCGCTCCATTGTTCCTGAGAACGGAGTCTTGGTCATTTTACCCATGAGGCATGGTTCGCACGTGTCAAATGATTCATAATCAAGAGACTCTAAAAGTCCATCAGCATGGAGCTTCTTCATGCGTTTGACACCTATGTGACCAAGGCGGCAGTGCCACAAGTATGTGGGACTATCATTATCAATCTTACATCTTTTGGTACTCACACTATGAATATGTGTAGCATTACGCTCGAGATTCATTAAGAATAAACCATTTACCATCGGAGCATGACCATAAAACATATCTTTCATATAAATAGAACAACCATTATTCTCGGATTTAAATGAGTAGCCATCTCGTATTAAACGAGATCCTGATACAATGTTCATGCTCAAACTTGGCACTAAATAACAATTATTGAGGTTCAAAACTAATCCCGTAGGTAAGTGTAGAGGTAGCGTGCCGACGGCGATCACATCGACCTTGGAACCATTCCCGACGCGCATCGTCACCTCGTCCTTCGACAGTCTCCGCTTATTCCGCAGCTCCTGCTTTGAGTTACAAATGTGAGCAACTGCACCGGTATCAAATAACCAGGAGCTACTACGAGTACTGGTAAGGTACACATCAATTACATGTATATCACATATACCTTTTGTTTTGTTGGCCTTCTTGTCCGCTAAGTATTTGGGGCAGTTCCGCTTCCAGTGACCACTTTCCTTGCAATAAAAGCACTGAGTCTCGGGCTTGGGTCCATTCTTTGGCTTCTTCCCGGCAGCTTGCTTGCCGGGCGTGGCAACTCCCTTGCCGTCTTTCTTGAAGGTTTTCTTACCCTTGCCTTTCTTGAACTTAGTGGTTTTATTCACCATCAACACTTGATGTTCCTTTTTGACTTCTACCTCTGCTGATTTCAGCATTGCAAATACTTCAGGAATGGTCTTTTCCATCCCCTGCATATTGAAGTTCATCACAAAGCTCTTGTAGCTTGGTGGAAGCGACTGGAGGATTCTGTCAATGACCGCGTCATCCGGGAGATTAACTCCCAGCTGAGTCAAGCGGTTATGTAACCCAGACATTGTGAGTATGTGCTCACTGACAGAACTATTTTCCTCCATCTTACAGCTGAAGAATTTGTCGGAGACTTCATATCTCTCGACCCGGGCATGAGCTTGGAAAACCATTTTCAGCTCTTCGAACATCTCATATGCTCCATGTCTCTCAAAACGCTTTTGGAGCCCCGGCTCTAAGCTGTAAAGCATGCCGCACTGAACGAGGGAGTAGTCATCGGTACGTGCCTGCCAAGCGTTCATAACGTCTTGTTCTGCAGGGAGAACAGGTGCATCACCTAGCGGTGCTTGTAGGACATAATCTTTCTTGGCAGCTATGAGGATGATCCTCAGGTTCCGGACCCAGTCCGTGTAGTTGCTGCCATCGTCTTTCAGCTTAGTTTTCTCTAGGAACGCGTTGAAGTTGAGGACTACGTTGGCCATTTGATCTACAAGACATATTGTAAAGATTTTAGACTAAGTTCATGATAATTAAGTTCATCTAATCGAATTATTCAATGAACTCCCACTTAGATAGACATCCCTCCAGTCATCTAAGTATAACATGATCCGAGTTAACTAGGCCGTGTCCGATCATCACGTAAGACGGACTAGTCAACGTCGGTGAACATCTTCATGTTGATCGTATCTTCTATACGACTCATGCTCGACCTTTCGGTCTTCTGTGTTCCGAGGCCATGTCTGTACATGCTAGGCTCGTCAAATCAACCTAAGTGTTTTGCATGTGTAAATCTGTCTTACACCCGTTGTATGTGAACGTTAGAATCTATCACACCCGATCATCACGTGGTGCTTCGAAACAACGAACTGTCGCAACGGTGCACAGTTAGGGGGAACACTTTTCTTGAAATTATTATGAGGGATCATCTTATTTACTACCGTCGTTCTAAGCAAACAAGATGCAAAACATGATAAACATCACATGCAATCAAATAATAATAGTGACATGATATAGCCAATATCACATAGCTCCTTTGATCTCCATCTTGAGGCTCCATGATCATCTTGTCACCAGCATGACACTATGATCTCCATCATCATGATCTCCATCATCGTGTCTCCATGAAGTTGCTCGCCAACTATTACTTCTACTACTACGGCTAACACGTTTAGCAATAAAGTAAAGTAATTTACATGGCGTTTCTCAATGACACGCAGGTCATACAAAAAATAAAGACAACTCCTATGGCTCCTGCCGGTTGTCATACTCATCGACATGCAAGTCGTGATTCTTGTTACAATAGCATGAACATCTCATACATCACATATATATCATTCATCATTCATCACAACTTTGGCCATATCATATCACAAAGCACTTGCTGCAAAAACAAGTTAGACGTCCTCTAATTGTTGTTGCAAGTTTTACGTGGCTGAAGTAGGGTTCTAGCAAGAACGTTTTCTTACCTACGTGAAAGCCACAACGTGATTTGCCAACTTCTATTTACCCTTCATAAGGACCCTTTTCATCGAATCCGCTCCAACTAAAGTGGGAGAGACAGACACCCGCCAGCCACCTTATGCAACTAGTGCATGTTAGTTGGTGGAACCGGTCTCACGTAAGCGTACGTGTAAGGTTGGTCCGGGCCGCTTCATCCCACAATACCGTTGAAGCAAGATAAGACTAGTAGCGGCAAGAAAGTTGACAACATCTACGCCCACAACAAATTGTGTTCTACTCGTGCAAAAAGAACTACACATAGACCTAGCTCATGATGCCACTGTTGGGGAACGTTGCAGAAAACAAAAAATTTCCTACGGTTTCACCAAGATCCATCTAGGAGTTCATCTAGCAACGAGTGATTGGATTGCATCTACATACCTTTGTAGATCACGCGCGGAAGCGTTCAAAGAACGGGGATGAGGAAGGCGTACTCGACGTGATCCAAATCACCGGAGATCCTAACGCTGAACGGACGGCACCTCCGCGTTCAACACATGTACAGTTAGCGTAACGTCTCCTTCTTCTTGATCCAGCAAGGGGAAAGCAGAGGTTGAGGAAGATGGCTCCAGCAGCAGCACGACGGCGTGGTGTTGATGGAGCTGCAGTACTCCGGCAGGGCTTCGCCAAGCACTATGGAGGAGGAGGATGTGTTGGAGAGGGAGAGGGAGGCACCAAAGATCAAGCTAAGAAGTCCTCCATCTCCCCACTATATATAGGAGGGCCAAGGGGGGGGGCGCCGGCCCTAGGAGATCTAATCTCCTAGGGGGGTGCGGCCAAGGGGAGGAATCCCTCCTCCCCAAGGCACCTAGGGGTGCCTTCTCCCTTTGGGACTCTTCCCTCCTTGAAACCCTAGGCGCATGGGCCTCTTGGGGCTGGTGCCCTTGGCCCATGTAGGCCAAGGCGCACCCCCTACAACCCATGTGGCCCCCCGGGACAGGTGGCCCCACCCGGTGGACCCCCGGGACCCTTCCGGTGGTCCCGGTACAATATCGGTGACCCCGAAACTTGTCCCGATGCCCGAAATAGCACTTCCTATATATAATTCTTTACCTCCGGACCATTCCGAAACTCCTCGTGATGTCCGGGATCTCATCCGGGACTCCGAACAACATTCGGGTTACTGCATATATATATCCCTACAACCCTAGCATCACCGAACCTTAAGTGTGTAGACCCTACGGGTTCGGGAGACATGTAGACATGACCGAGATCGCTCTCCGGTCAATAACCAACAGCGGGATCTAGATACCCATGTTGGCTCCCACATGCTCCTCGATGATCTCATCGGATGAACCACGATGTCGAGGATTCAAGCAACCCCGTATACAATTCCCTTTGTCAATCGGTATGTTACTTGCCCGAGATCTGATCGTCGGTATCCCAATACCTCGTTCAATCTCATTACCGGCAAGTCACTTTACTCGTACCATATTGCATGATCCCGTGACCAAACACTTGGTCACTTTGAGCTCATTATGATGATGCATTACCGAGTGGGCCCAGTGATACCTCTCCGTCATACGGAGTGACAAATCCCAGTCTTGATCCGTGTCAACCCAACAGACACTTTCGGAGATACCCGTAGTATACCTTTATAGTCACCCAGTTACGTTGTGACGTTTGGTACACCCAAAGCACTCCTACGGTATCCGGGAGTTACACGATCTCATGGTCTAAGGAAAAGATACTTGACATTGGAAAACTCTAGCAAACGAACTATACGACCTTGTGCTATGTTTAGGATTGGGTCTTGTCCATCACATCATTCTCCTAATGATGTGATCTCGTTATTAATGACATCCAATGTCCATAGTCAGGAAACCATGACTATCTGTTGATCAACGAGCTAGTCAACTAGAGGCTTACTAGGGACATATTGGTGTCTATTATTCACACATGTATTACGATTTCCGGATAACACAATTATAGCATGAATAAAGATAATTATCATGAACAAGGAAATATAATAATAATGCTTTTATTATTGCCTCTAGGGCATATTTCCAACAGGACCGCCAACACACCTCCATGTGGAGGAACTTGCACTTTCACCACTCCCTTGTTGTTTCCTCCAGCTCGCTGGCAACACCGATGACCTGACATGTGGATATGCCAAGTACCCTGCGGAATAAGACGTTTAAAACTTGTATACCAAGGATAGGTCGTTCACATCTACGAGCCTGACTTTAAGAGGAGATCAAGTCTCGCCCTCAGGACAAGGCGCACGTATAAAGGACTTCGAGGCACCGTAAAAAAGATCAAGCAATGGATTAAGGTTATAAGAACTCAATCCTAGTTGTCCGAGTACCACCACAAAGATCAACATCTAACTAGGATAGATCTACTCTAGCCACTACATCACTATAGTAGCTACATTACCATCACGGGCGTCAATCTAGGTATACGGTTGTCTCTGATATCCCTTAAAGGAGTAGCCATATACCTAGCAGTGCAAGATTGGCGAGTGTCAGATCATCGATGAGCAGATATTTTTAGATGGTTAATATCTGTCATGCCTAAGCCAAGCCATGACCCTTTTGTCCTCCACATCACCAATGTAGCGGAAAGGGGTGGAACCGAATGTGATGGCAAACGAAAATAAGAATGATTTCTCGACGGGTGGTGGAGTCACCAAAGGATGACCTACCTTGGTAGAAGACAAATCCTGGTACTCACATGTGGAACGAGATCCTCTAACGTCTTCAAAGTACTGCCGAGGGACGTCCTTCCCGTATCACCGTTCGCTGGTCATCCGACGGCAGCAGCCAGAAACCACGAAAACACAGAGCACAGTCGGCCCACAAACACGATCCAGCCCAGCCCAATGGAACGGGAGAGGGGCGGATGAAAAAGGGCGCAAGATCAGGGAAAACGTCGCCAGACTGACAGAAAAAGGGCATGCTCCAGCGAAGGGATCAATCACGGAGGGACGAGGTGCTCTGCTCGCCATTCTTCTGAGTACGTCATTATCCTGTCTCTATCTTGAAATTGATTAATCTTCCATATCAAATTGCTTTGAAATTGATCAAACTTCCATCATCAGATTGCTCTGAAGCTGATTCATCTTAACTTCCATCATCAGATTGCTTTGAAACGGATCCATCTTCCATTACCAGATTGCTTTGAACTTGATCAAGCTTTCCCTATTGTTAGGAAAGAATTATCTAGTTGAAATTCTATTCTATACCACAGATATGGAAGAAGAGGCAAGCACAGTACGCTCTGATTCGAATACGTAACTGACACAACACCCAATTTGTTAACTCTCATGAGAGACCAACTAGATCTAAGTTCTCCAAGTACTATTGCCTCCTTGCTTATTCTCTTTGGCACGAGTCTCACAATTTTTAGGGAAGGATACCATGAATTATTTCATGTCCCAGAGAAACATATTAATTGTTTGTTCCCTTTCACATTGGTTCTAATATTTGCTCTGCACTTTACATGTCCATTGCTCATGTTTTTTTTTTTGCATTGTTGGGGAAGAGGCATGTGGTGATGGTGCACATGCTCAAGCATCACATACTTCAGTGGTATGTTGCTAAATAACAATCCCAGCTATAAATAAATCCATTATTTCTGAGAACTTACCAGATTTTTTTACCACAAGATGCAAGTGGTTGGTGAAGGGGTGTGTAGTGGTGGTGCACAAGCACAAGCACATATCATAGATGATATTGTTCCTAGGGGAAAAGGGATGTTGTATGAAGATTATAATTTCAGAACACTGCTCTTTCTGTTAGTAGAAAAGAGAGATAAAAAATAAGTTCAGAACAGGGCCAGCCACTAGCACCTCGGTACGCAACCCAGATCATAAATAAGTATTGTGCTCACAATTTGACAAGAGTCATTGATAAGCTCTTAAATTGATAACATTCATATACAATCTCAGTTCAATCCGAGTTCTAGATTCCTAACAAAATAGAAATACAGTTTCTACATCTGAAACTTCAGTTCAGGCTCTTGTTGACTCCTGCTGCTCAACTACTGCCTGCCTCCTCCAGCATCGCAAATTCGCAATGCAGGCCGCGTGACATTACAGGCTATGTGTTTGTCGCCCTTCATCCACGGCTGCTTGCGCTCAGTAACGCGGCACTCACTTGGCACCTCCCGCAGCGGCCGCGAGCTCGACGGCGTGCTGCAGTCATGCGGTGGTGGCGGCCATGGCGTTGCTAGCCACTCTCCCTCTTGCTGTGACACGGGCGGCAGCGGCGGTCGCACTCCCGCGCTGGTGCGGCGATGGCAGCGGTGCTCGCCCTATCAATCGCGGCGGCGCTAGGGTTAAGCTAGGTTATGGCGATGGCGAGCGAACGGCGACGGGGAGTAAATGGATCGGTGTTTTTTTTCCTTCCTCTGAACTGGGCCGCATCTCTTCTGGGCTCATGGCTGCACGCTGCTTCGCAGCTGTGTTTTCGTGGTTTTTGGCTGCTGCCGTCAGATGACCAGCGAACGGTGATACGGGTAGGACGTCCCTCGGCTGTACTTTGAAGTACATCAGAGGATCTCGTTCCTCACATGTACACACGTGCAGGCCGACTTTCATGGATCTCGTTCCTCATATTTATCTTGATTATTAACGATTTTCTTGTGTTTTTTTCTGGTGGAAGTGGCCACATAGCCTCAATTTTCATTACGAAAATAGAGTTACACATCATCCAACAGACAACCTATTTCACTTAACTGATGCAACAAACCGCAACACCAAAAACGATAACATACATTCTAAGATGTCTAGTTATATCTTTGGGATGCTTTTACGGAAATTTGCATAGGACAACATATCATGGAAACAGCCTTCTACTACTAAGCACCAAGAACCTGCAATGCCACTAAAGAAAGAACAACGAAAGACTAAAAATAGACAAATTGAAGAGCCACACTGACGGAACAGCTCGAGTAGATTCTCCCCACAGTCGCGCCCAGCCAAGAGCACCGCCATGGACATCGCACGCCACTTGGGTCACCCTCTTAGTCACTTCCCTAAGAATGTTTATCACTCCTTTTTTCTACAGAACATCCCAAAAATCCAGCAAAGAGCATAGAGTAAAGATTACATTAGTAGGATCTTCAGCTAAAATGCTTTGAAAACAAGATTTATTTCCTGTTTTTCATAATGAACAAAGTAAAGCAGCACACGAACGAAAACAACCGGCGCGAACTTCACCACTATATAGGTAGGGATCCAATTCTGACAAAGATAAAAAAAACATTGGTATTTTGAGATTACCCAAAGCACTCCCCACAACATTCCAAAACGATTTTTTGTGTTAAATAAATACTACTCCCTCTTAAAAGAAATATAAGAGCAATTTAGTAATCTAAACGCTCTTATATTTCTTTACGGAAATGCTGTTATATTTCTTTAGGGGGGAGTAAACATGTTCATGTGAAGGTGTGGGCTATGTGACGGTGGCGGTGCCTCGCTCGTAACTAGTGGAAGAAAAACCCAGCTGTGTGTGCGCTGCACTGCACTGGACTGGACAGCAGCAAGCGCATGCAGGAGTAGGAGGAGCAGGGGTGAGCCGCGCGGGTCGCGCGATGGGAGCTCGCGGCCGCTGCATGCGGCGTGGACCGGTCGTGCGGCAGTGAGCTACCCCCGCCCGCGGCGAGCCCGGTGGCGCGGTATGAGGATCCTGGGGCGCCCGCCCGCCCCCCTCCTCGTCTTCTTCAAGCACCGCACGGACCGCCACCTCCCCCCTCCCTCCCTCCTAACCCCCCACTCGCTCCCAGCTTGCTCCGCGCGCCAGCAGCACACCACACCACAGCTCAGCCCACCAGCCGCCGCCGCAGCAGCAGCAGCAGCAGCGCACGCCTCCCCTCCCCTCCCCTCCCCTCCCCGCGCGCGCGCGGCCACTCCCGCCCACGCACACGCCAGGGCAGCGAGGCGACCAAGAAGGAGGAGGAGAGACCGGCACCGGCGGAGGCAGCCGGCCGGCGCCATGGCGTCCATGACGCTGGAGGACGTGAAGAACGAGACGGTGGACCTGGAGACCATCCCGGTGCAGGAGGTCTTCGCCCACCTCAAGTGCAGCAAGCAGGGGCTGAGCGGCACCGAGGCCCAGAACCGGCTCACCATCTTCGGGCCCAACAAGCTGGAGGAGAAGACGGAGAGCAAGCTGCTCAAGTTCCTCGGCTTCATGTGGAACCCGCTGTCCTGGGTCATGGAGGCCGCCGCCGTCATGGCCATCGTGCTCGCCAACGGCGGCGGCAAGCCCCCCGACTGGCAGGACTTCGTCGGCATCGTCACCCTGCTCTTCATCAACTCCACCATCAGCTTCATCGAGGAGAACAACGCCGGCAACGCCGCCGCCGCCCTCATGGCCGGGCTGGCGCCCAAGACCAAGTGCTTGAGGGACGGCAAGTGGAGCGAGATGGACGCCTCCTTCCTCGTCCCCGGCGACGTCATCAGCATCAAGCTCGGGGACATCATCCCCGCCGACGCCCGGCTGCTCGAGGGCGACCCGCTCAAGGTCGACCAGGCCGCGCTCACCGGGGAGTCCATGGCCGTGAACAAGCACGCCGGCCAGGGCGTCTTCTCCGGGTCCACGGTGAAGCAGGGCGAGATCGAGGCCGTCGTCATCGCCACCGGCGTGCACACCTTCTTCGGCAAGGCGGCGCACCTCGTCGACAGCACCAACAACGTCGGCCACTTCCAGCAGGTGCTCACCGCCATCGGCAACTTCTGCATCATCTCCATCGCCGCCGGGATGCTGGTGGAGGTGGTGGTCATGTACCCGATCCAGCACCGCGCCTACCGCGACGGCATCGACAACCTGCTCGTGCTCCTCATCGGCGGCATCCCCATCGCCATGCCCACCGTGCTGTCCGTCACCATGGCCATCGGCTCCCACCGGCTGTCGCAGCAGGGCGCCATCACCAAGCGCATGACCGCCATCGAGGAGATGGCCGGCATGGACGTGCTGTGCAGCGACAAGACGGGCACGCTGACGCTCAACAAGCTCACCGTCGACAAGACGCTCATCGAGGTGTACGGCAAAGGGATAGACAAGGACACGGTGCTCCTCTACGCCGCCAGGGCGTCCCGCGTGGAGAACCAGGACGCCATCGACACGTGCATCGTCGGCATGCTCGCCGACGCCAAGGAGGCCCGCGCCGGCATCCAGGAGGTGCACTTCCTCCCCTTCAACCCCGTGGAGAAGCGCACGGCCATCACCTACATCGACGGCAAGGGCGACTGGCACCGGATCAGCAAGGGCGCCCCGGAGCAGATCATCGAGCTGTGCCGGATGCCCAAGGAGGCCGAGAAGAGGGTCCACGGCCTGATCGACCAGTACGCCGACCGGGGCCTCCGGTCGCTGGGCGTGTCGTACCAGGCGGTGCCGGCCAAGAACAAGGAGAGCCCCGGCGAGCCGTGGCAGTTTGTGGGGCTGCTGCCGCTGTTCGACCCGCCGCGGCACGACAGCGCGGAGACGATCCGGCGCGCGCTGCACCTGGGCGTGAACGTGAAGATGATCACCGGCGACCAGCTGGCCATCGGCAAGGAGACGGCGCGGCGGCTGGGCATGGGCACCAACATGTACCCGTCCACGACGCTGCTGGGCGACAAGAGCACGGAGATGAGCGGGCTGCCCATCGACGAGCTGATCGAGAAGGCGGACGGGTTCGCCGGGGTGTTCCCGGAGCACAAGTACGAGATCGTGAAGCGGCTGCAGGACCGGAAGCACATCTGCGGCATGACCGGGGACGGCGTGAACGACGCGCCGGCGCTGAAGAAGGCGGACATCGGGATCGCGGTGGACGACGCGACGGACGCGGCGCGGTCGGCGTCGGACATCGTGCTGACGGAGCCCGGGCTGAGCGTGATCGTGAGCGCGGTGCTCACCAGCCGCGCCATCTTCCAGCGGATGAAGAACTACACCATCTACGCCGTGTCCATCACCATCCGGATCGTGCTGGGGTTCATGCTGGTGGCGCTGCTGTGGAAGTTCGACTTCGCGCCCTTCATGGTGCTCGTCATCGCCATCCTCAACGACGGCACCATCATGACCATCTCCAAGGACCGCGTGAAGCCGTCGCCCACCCCCGACTCGTGGAAGCTCAAGGAGATCTTCGCCACCGGCGTCGTCCTCGGCACCTACATGGCCCTCATCACCGTGCTCTTCTTCTACCTCGCGCACGACACCGAGTTCTTCCCGGTACCTTCCATATCGTCTTCTTCCTCCGACTCTCCGGCGATCCGCCATGAATGATCATAAGAAGATAACTGAAATGAAAAATGTGGTGGCGATGGATGCAGGAGACGTTCGGGGTGCGGTCGATCCGGGAGAACGAGAAGGAGATGATGGCGGCGCTGTACCTGCAGGTGAGCATCATCAGCCAGGCGCTCATCTTCGTGACGCGGTCGCGGAGCTGGTCGTTCATGGAGCGGCCGGGGGCGCTGCTGGTGATCGCCTTCTTCGTGGCGCAGCTGCTGGCGACGTGCATCGCCGTGTACGCCAACTGGGAGTTCTGCAAGATGCAGGGGATCGGGTGGGGCTGGGGGCTCTCCATCTGGGCCTTCACCGTCGTCACCTACATCCCGCTCGACATCCTCAAGTTCATCATCCGCTACGCCCTCAGCGGCAGGGCCTGGAACAACATCAACAACAAGGCAAGCTCCATGACTCACCTCCATTAGATTAGATGCATGCAAGCTCCACTTGTTAGAGTTCATCTCATGTTCGTCCATGGAATGTCGCAGACGGCCTTCACCAACAAGAACGACTACGGCAAGGTGGAGAGGGAGGCGCAGTGGGCGACAGCGCAGAGGACGCTGCACGGCCTCAACCAGGGCAGCAGCAACTCGGAAATGTTCACCGACAACAACGGCTACCGCGAGCTCTCCGAGATCGCCGAGCAGGCCGCAAAGCGGGCGGAGGTGGCCAGGCTCAGGGAGCTGCACACGCTCAAGGGCCACGTCGAGTCGGTCGTCAAGCTCAAGGGGCTCGACATCGAGACAATAAACCAGAGCTACACGGTATGATCGTCGACGAACCTCCTCCTCGTCATCGGCAATAGGCAGGGCAGCGCAGCGATATCTACACTTCTAAGTTATTTTGCCCCCCTCTGCCTCCCGCCGAGTCTCGTCGGGAGGCTGGAGCGGGGAAGATTGGTTCAGATTCTCAGGGTTGGTTTTTTCTTTGACCTAGATGTTAAGAAGTTGGTTTTATTTGCATTTTTCAATGGGGAGGGGGAAGAAGAGTGCCCTCTCTTCAGTATGTATAGGAGTACGGTTTTGAGTTTATGTTGTTCTTTTGCTTGTAATATGTTAGCGTGTTGTGTGAAATAAATGCTCACTCATACAAGGAAAGTGAAACTTGTTCAAACATACTCCCTCCGTTTCCATAATATAAGAGCGTGTTTTACACTAGCACTGGTGTAAAAAACACTCTTATATTGTGGGACGGAGTACTTGCTTAGGCAAACCCCAGCGGACAATGTACACTAGCAGTTTCATCGCTGGAGACTGTCAACAAAAGAGAGACAATTTAACTGAGCAAAACCAGTTGAAAGAAGATCCCCCTCCCCTCCCCTTCACCGTCGTCACCTACATCCCGCTCGACATCCTCAAGTTCATCATCCGCTACGCCCTCAGCGGCAGGGCATGGAACAACATCAACAACAAGGCAAGCACCCATCCCCATCCCTCCTCCATTACCCACCTCCATTTGTAAACTCCATTGGAGTTCATCTCATGTTTGTCCATGGAATGTCGCAGACGGCCTTCACCAACAAGAATGACTACGGCAAGCTGGAGAGGAAGGCGCAGTGGGCGACGGCACAGAGGACGCTGCACGGCCTCAACCAGGGCAGTAGCAACTCGGAAATGTTCACCGACAATAACGGCTACCGCGAGCTCTCGGAGATCGCCGAGCAGTCCGCCAAGCGGGCGGAGGTGGCCAGGCTCAGGGAACTGCACACGCTCAAGGGCCACGTCGAGTCGGTCGTCAAGCTCAAGGGGCTCGACATCGAGACAATAAACCAGAGCTACACGGTATGATCGTCGACGAACCTCCTCCTCCTCGTCGGCGATAGGCAGGGCAGCGATATCTACACCTCTAAGTTCTTTTGTCCCCCTCTGCCTCCTGTCGAGTCTCGCCGGGAGGCTGGAGCGGGGAAGATTGGTTCAGATTCTCAGGGTTGGTTTTTTTCTTTGACCTAGATGTTAAGAAGTTGGTTTCATTTGTATTTTTCAGTGGGGAAGGGGAAGAAGAGTGCCCTCTCTTCAGTATGTATAGGAGTACGGTTTTGAGTTTATGCTAGACCTTGTTGGTTCTTTTGCTTGTAATATGTTAGCGTGTTGTGTGGAATAAATACTCACTCATACAAGGAAAGTGAAAACTTGTTCAAACATACTCCATCCGTCTCATAATATAAGAGTGTTTTTTACACTAGTATGTTTTCGACACTACATTAGTGTCAAAAACACTCTTATATTATGGGACGGAGGGAGTACTTGCCTAGGCAAACCCCAACAGACAATGTATATGTATAGGAGTACGGTTTTGAGTTTATGCCAGACCTTGTTGGCTATTTTGCTTGTAATATGTTAGTGTGTTATGTGGAATAAATACTCACTCGTACAAAGAAAATGAAAACTTGTTCAAACATACTCCATCCGTCTCATAATATAAGAGTGTTTTTTACACTAGTGTGTTTTCCACACTACATTAGTGTCAAAAATACTCTTATATTATGGGACGGAGGGAGTACTTGCCTAGGTAAACCCTAGCAGACAATGTATCTCTACTCCTAATGGAGCAGTTGGTAGCCTGGTACTTCAGTTTTATTTCCTCCCACCTCCCACCATCCCCTCCCACGGGTTTTCTTATCCATTGGTTTATTTTTTTTACTTCACTATTTTTTTAAAAAATTAGCAGTTTCCAAACATACAAAAGATCACATATCTAACTTTCCTAACTTGTTCAAATTAACCGATCTCTTTCATTAATGTAATTTGCTTTAGGAAACAAATAATGGATTTTCAGGAAACAAATAAAGAATTTTAAGAAAATTAAGAAGTAAACCGTGACAAACAAATCTTATTGTGGAAGTGGTACTTTTTCTCTCACTCATAATGTCTCAGTACGTACGTTGTTTAGTTCGTTCGTTTACTTCTTCCCGTCGATCGAACGAGGTCTCCACCCCACCACCGATTTTTTTTCAATGCTACCAAACCTGTCATGGTTTTTGCAATCCGTTGGTTCTACCCAAATAAACCAACCCCTCCCCGTTCACTCTTTTCTTTCTAATCAACACCTTCCTAACATATAACACAGATCACAAATATAACTTTCCTAACGTCCCACCCTTAAAAAAAGAATCTTTCCTAACGTCCCAAGTCAATCGATCCTCGCCCCCTGTCCGGCAGATGCGATCATCATCACTACTTCCTCCCAACGAAATCTAGCACCGCCTCGCAGCCACGGCGACGTTCTCTCCATCAGCCCTCTTTTCCTCCTTTGCTAGGTGTCGCTGCCACCCTGTTCGTGTGGTTGTCTGCTTTGCTTGAGCCCTCGTTTCCTCCTTTGCACGAATCCTCCTTCCCTAAATAGGGTTTGCTCCACGGAGATCTCCTTCTCCCCAGATCGGTGTCGGCGGCTCACATGGCCCTCATTACACAACCAATCCATCTCCTGCACCATACCCGTGTCGCCGGCCACGGCGCCACAAACGTCCGATGTGGGCAGTGGATATTGTGAGTATTGGCCAATGTTTCAAATAGCGGGCTATGGCATATAGCGGCAACCCTTAAAAGCAGCTATAGCGGGGCTATAGCCGGCTATTTAAAACTATGGTCTTGGCGGACCGGAGGGTGGAGGATCTCCCGGCACAAGGGGAAGGCAAGTACTCGTTGCCTCGTCGGATGGCCCTGCTCGAGCCCAAGCGGCCGTCCCCACACATCCTTCCTTTCCGTCAGCACTCACCCTTCCTGGCCCCGACATCAATCGGGCCCTCCTCACCGGCCGTCGTGGTGCTGGTGACACAGCGGTCCAGATTTCAAGCCGTATGTGGTGAGCGGGGGCGTCGAGGAACCAGGGCGGTGGTGGCCGGCTGTTCGAGAGGTAATGGAGAGAGGCCCGACGGCATCAGGATTGCGTGACTGGCGTGGCCGCTTCTCCCCACTGCCGACGGCGCGAGCAGAAGACCCCGCCAGCATCCACCTCTGTACGAGTTCATATAGAATCACACCTTCGGGGAGGAGCAGGTACCCACTACGCAACTATTTTTCCCTGGCCCTTTTTCTCGTACATGATTTTTATTTACTTTTGAGTGAAGATCTGATTTTCATTTTATTTGCCTTGTATCCCCTTCCTGTTTGAATGGATGGGTCTCTCATCCTGTTGTAGGGGTAGATCCAAATTTTCTGTGGCAACACCGTGTTGATGAGGTTTTGTGATTCTATTGTTAATCTCTTTTGCCGTAGTTATTTGACACATTATACATATGGGAATTTATAAATTGTAGTCCTTTTTCAGTGTCCATGTTTTGTGTGTTTGTAGAACTACATTTTTCAAGGTGATTAGGTTGATATCTTTTGTTCCACCTCTGTATTTTTATGTATCAATTACCGCATGCTCCCCTTTTGTACTCATATTTTTGTCCTAAAAGAAAGGCGCCTGAGAGGTTATATGCACTGCTAATTAGTTTGATGCCATCTCAGTGGTCAAACTTTGACAACTGCCACACATAATTAAAGGAAGTTCAATTGAATGTAAATGACTTTGATGAAGTCATTATGAGGTATTCTTCAATGGTAACAGTTCTATTGAGTGTTATGGATTAAACAGTAGCTTGATATTTGATTTATGTATGAGAAAAATTGACCAACCTGGAAAATAGGATGGAGTGTGGTACTTAATTGTGAAAGATACGGTTTAGAGAACACTAACTAATAAAATGCTTTCTTTACTTCCCTATTCATTTTTATGTGTTATTAGAGTACACTAACTATAAGTGTTCTCTGCCCATTGTGTGGTATTGATAGATGAAGTGAGATTGGATCAATGGTGCGGCCCGCGGTGGTGGTGGTGACTGGGGACAGCGGCGACGCGTGGATGTTCTGTCACCGGGGACCAGATTCGTTCTCATGACCGTGTACTCGACTACTTGTTGCTAATCTATGCCTAAATTAATTTTAAGTTTGCTTCGTGATGGAACATGTTGCAGTCACCTATCTGTACTCATACTATGTTCTTTCCCCTTAGGAACTTCTAAGGCTCATCTGTTATTTTGGTATCAGGAACTATGGTGTCCCACTGCACTTGATTCTCGAGTTGTTCGAGACCTTCTGCAACTTCAGAATTCACATTTCAGATTATGTTTGCGAGTTGTTTGAGACCTTCTGCGACCCTAAATCATAGTCCCAACCTTCTGCAAATTCTAAGGCTGGTCTGTTATTTTGGTATCAGGAACTATGGTCCCATAATGTGCCTTGAACACACTTCCAAGCTCCCAACCATCATCAATTGTAGTCTCAAATCAGATTAATAGTTATGCAAATTTATCCAAGAATGTGCAACATAAGCATGCTGTTTGTATTGGTTGATCGTTGAATTCTCAAATTATTTCTTGCGAAAGTAAACAACTTTGTACTAAATCACTTACTTTTGGAATGGTGGGAGTAGTTTTTTTTGTAAGGATCATACTACTTGTCAATCTCTGGGATCTATAATAATATTTATCCTTAATCTGTTTTTTGTGCAGATAGAGGAGGATAAAGAAATGGTATCCAGATTGTGTAGATACTAACATTGTATTAAGAGTTCGTGCTAGCTATTGCTATTTGGAAGCAATTCCTTCTATTTTGAAGCTGTAGAACCAAATGGCTCATACTCAAGTTGGGAATCACTGTAGACTAAAACATTATGTATACTTGTGCTCAGTACCCAGACTATTATAATTTATTGTTTTCGTGCCTTCCAGGTGATGTGCCCAACATGATTCTACATGAGTATGGCAATGGGAAATGAGCATGATTGTACCTATAAATATATTTTTTCATCAAGTTATAATTTTTTGGTTAAGATAAAGGACACAGTGGTGTATCAGTTAAATGCCCAACAACAAACATCGTATTTTCTTTCATGGTAATGCGCCATTCAACTGTATCCTTCTTTGCCAGGGAGCGTCATGGGTGATGCATGCCTCCTCCCTCTTGATGACGGTGGTGAATCAACACAAACACGTGGGGAGGGGATCAAGGTGGAAAGTGGGGCGGTTGGCGGGGGATTCCTCATTGGCCATCCGTGGGGAAGTATGATGTGAAGGAGAGAGGACACCATGACGAAGGTGATGTGGGCATCGTTTGGTTTTAAAGGAGAGAGCTCCAGCGAGAGATGTCCTGCTACGGCGTGGAACTGAGCGGGAAGGGGACAGTCCAAAAAAAAGGAAGGTCGAGAAAGTTGAATTCGGGAAGCTTGCCGAAGATAACACAACAACCATATTTCTCCCTACATAATCTAGATTTGGGACTGCTCGGATGGCCGAGACAGTTGAATTCGGTGAGCTTGTCATTTGATGTCCGAACACGCTTGGACGTATAAGGAAAAAATGAGCTTTAACCTTGAAGACCATGTTAGTTAGTTGTGTAACTTATTTATATTTACATGCATTTTAGCCCATAGCAACGCACGGGCATTCTACTAGTATGTATAGGAGTACAGTTTTGAGTTTATGCCAGACCTTGTTGGTTCTTTTTCTTGTAATATGTTAGCGTGTTGTGTGGAATAAATACTCACTCGTACAAGGGAAGTGAAAACTTGTTCAAACATGCTTGCCTAGGCAAACCCCAGCAGACAATGTACACCAGCAATTTCATCGCTTGAGATGGTCAACAAAACAGAGCAAAACCAGCTGAAAGAACTGCCGTGGGTCAAGAAGGTCAGCATCGCTTAAACACACTAGCTACAGAGCAATTTATAAAGGAACTCAAAACAGGGGTATAGAGAAAGCAAATTTGCTAGACATAGCTCGGCTAAGCATGCACGAGCTCCAACAGCTATGGCTTGTCTACTAAGGTGACTGATGATTCAAAATAGAAGAGCTCAAGGTGATGGGTGGCATTCATTTGACAGTCATAATTATCAACAGACAGCCATAAAATGCAACTGAACAGAACGAAGAACAGATGAATTGTAATTGTAATACTTCAAGGGTGTGTTTGGTTTCTATCACCAACTAGAATGGCATGGGTCAGACCCGTCCCGAGGCCTCGTTCCTGCGTTTGGTACATAAGTGGAACAAGAACCAACTCGTTCCCACCGAGGGAATATTCCTCCCATATCCGGAACGCGCCGATACCTCCAAATCGGAGGAATCACGTGGAACCGGTCTGGGTCTCGCTCGCCCGTCACTCCCGAGAAATCCTATCGCCTCTCCCTCTTTCGTCGCCTCTCCCTCGTCCCTCCATTTCTCGATCTGAAGAGGAGCAGGTGAGGCGGCCGAGCCACTGGAGGGCGATGGTCTGACCTGCGGGGGCAGCAGCGTCGTTCCTAGGACCCGTTCCTGCGGCGGTGGCGGCGTGATCTGCTTGGACGCGGCGCCGGCGGCCTGATCTGCTGGGAGGCAGCGCCGGTGACCTGATCTGCGGGGGGAGGGGCGGCTGCACCGGCGGCGCGGCGTGATCTGCTTGGACGCAGCGCTGGCGGCTTGATCTACTGGGAGGCAGCGCCGGTGACCTGATCTGCGGGGGAAGGGGCGGTTGCACCGGCGGCTTGATCTACTGGTGCGTGGCCGCCTGGCCTGCCGGGGTAGCATCTTCTCTGTAGATGGCTTCTTCTTAGCGATGATATGCATCTTCTTTTTCTTCGTGGAGGCACAGGAGCGGTAGCAGATCGTAGGTTTCATACATACTTGGTTCTTCTGTGTAAATTGCTTCTTTTTCTTTATAGAAATGTATTGGTGCAGGAGAAATATTCGTAAGATATGTTTGATATCATCTATCTACCCTTGTGTATACATGTTATTAAAATGACCAAATTTATTTTATTCTGTCTCACCAACCAAACACTCAAATGTAACCATTTCATTCCATATATTACCTCAACCAAACATAAGAACAAAACCTACCCATTCTAGTGGAATGAAATGTCATGGAACCATTACATTCCATTCTACTTCGTTCCGCAACCAAACACACCCCAAGTGATCATCGTCATTCAACACAGTGCATACGATGAACAGTCATGAACCGTCAAATGCACACACAAACAAATCAGGGATGCTTAAACCATGAAGAACACCATACATATAAGCAGATGGATCTGTGATGATTCAACATAGAAGGCTCGTTCTAGTAGCACGCAATGGCGACTAGGTATTCCAGCATTGCACAATAACTACCAGGTAACCAGGAACCCTAAACAAAATCAGTTGGCTTAACTTATGATCAGAAATCAAAACTCGGAGAACCCGTGGCGATTCTCTGATGCTAGGAACACCATATTTAAGTTACTGGCTCATAATACTATAGCTCAGATTTTGGTAACCAGCCCTAAGCTCCAGCTAAATTTGAAAACACATCAGATCCTCATAGGGGAAATGTAGTTTGTACCAACTAGACAGATGCATGGCTCTGAGGTACTCCTATCACTGTACATAATTTGTCAGCAAAACTATAACTAATCAGTATGTCAATTTGTACAAGTCATACTCAAAACTGTAATTGAGTTGGTAACTGGCAAGTGAAGGCATGGTTAAACCAGAAGTGAACTCAAAACTGTACTACACGCCATGTATCTGAAGCATGGATAAACTATCTGTGAACTGACAGCCATACACTCTACATGTAAACAGGGTTACAAAACCTGACCCTGCTTAAAACATAAACCAACTACATCAAACACATGCTGGTATAAAAACCCTCATCAAAACTTAGTAGGACATGAAATACCTTAGTTACTAGTTAAAGCAAATCAAGAAAACAACAATCAAATCACATCCCTCTCTCTCTCTCTCTCTAGTAAGTGGTCTGCCACAACATATCTCCAGAAAAACACTACAACTAACACGAACATGAACTAGATAGCACAACTAGCAGCCAGTTCATCACAATTACTATGCCCTTTGGCCATTACAATGGCACAATACAAAGAGAGGTACACAGAAACAAACAAGAGCACAATACAGTTGACCATTCGAACCAAAATCAAGCCATGGAGACAAATTTAACAAGGGTGACATTATAGCAAAGGTTCTTTACTTGGCACAGCACGGTAACATCAGTACACCAGGGTACAAGCAATCCTCATAACACGAAGAAATTGATAACAGAGACATCCTGGGATCACTTCCTAGCTTGCATAACAAACACTGAAACGTCCATAAAACAAAATGCAGATAACTCTTGAGCCATGGCTCCCCCACGCGGCGGTCGGCCGGGCCGGATCTAGAACCCGAGCTTGGTGCGGCGCCAGTGCCTGCGCTTCGCGTTGTACCTGAGCACGGCAGAGAACGATTGGTCGGTCAGACCACGGACGCCTGGGCTGGATCGAAGGGAAGAGAGTGGGAGGGGGGAGGAGGCGGCCGTTACCTGATGGTGTTGTCGGTCCGCATGCGGATCCAGTAGGGGATGGGGCGGTTCTGGCGCTGCTTCTTGGCCAGCTTCTGCTTGATGCGGAAGGTCTTGTGGGACGGCTGCGAGGAGGAGAGGAGCGAACGGGGAAATCGGGTCAGCGGGAGGTTGAAACGCTGGAGGAGAGGGTGGGACTCCATGGGAAGAGAGGAGGAGAGCGTACCATCGTCGCGGCGGAGACGAAGACGCAGCGGCGGCTTCGGCGGCGGCGGCGGCGGCGGGAGCAAAACCCTAGGTCCGTGAAGTGCTCGAGTGGTGGGCAGTGGGGAATATATAGTCCGGACGAGTAGCGACCAAGGATGGGCTCGTTGGGCTAGGCCTCATCTTTTGATCGATGTAGTCTCTTTTGGGCTTGGTCCACGTTAGAGAAACAAAGGGGCTCTTGGCGAGAGTGGTACAATCACATGTTAGGGCCATGAATAAATCCGACTGTGGCCCATATGTTCATTATATCCAAATGAGTTCGACAGCTCTCTTTGCTATGCCCCTTAAGTTTAAGTTGAAATAAGCTCTCAGAAATATCTATAGTAACAAAGAACTCTCAAAAGAATCTTTTCTGAGAATAGCCTTTTGGAGGGCTTTATTAATTGGATAGAATAGTTACATCACTTATAAGAATCAGCAAATGAAAGGTAGGGGGGATACTGTCCCACAAAAAATCAATGTGACTTGTAAAAATATGCATAGATAGCTCGTGCGCCACCCATTAGTTTCCTTTTCGCAGTGTTCAAGAATGTTCTTTACATTGGACGAAAGAACTCTGCATACATAAAAAAAGTATGCCTAATTATCATGGATTTGTTACGTTGTCCGTTTAAAGCACCATGACTCCAATCTTAACAACATAGGCGGATTCATCGGGGCGCGGCTATCTCTCACTTTATGCAAGACGATAGCTTTTTTTTAGAAGAATGCAAGACAGTAGCTCGGCTCGCCTACAAGGAGCTGGTAGTGGGCTGGCCTAGTATCCATGTGGGTCCCTCATGCTGACCTCACACACATGGTTTTTCTTTGTAACTCATGTTTATCTTTTGGAAAATACTAATAACATATACTATGAAAAAATAGTTATTTTTTTAATGTTCATCGCATATTTAAAAAATGTTCATGCAATCTAAAACAATGTTCACTCAACTTTTATAAAACAATTATACCATTTAAAAACATGTATGTGACATATAGAAAATGTTCAAGCATTTAAAAATGCACGTGACAATTTTGAAAAATCTATACAATGTAAAAAAAATGTCCGTATAATTAAAACAGTCATACCATTCAAAACAACTATGTGACATTTGAAAAATGCTCACACATTTCAAAATATGTTTGTGACATTTAAATCATTAAGAAATTTAAGGGAATAGTTGCATGGTCTAAATAAGGTTTAAGATCATTCAGAAATATGTTTCAATGTGTATTTGAAAAAGTTTAAGACATATTAAAAAACAAAAACATGCATTTGAAAATTTTAAAATTTGTATGAAAAATGTTTTAGATATTTACAAAAATGTGCAATTTGTATAAAAAACGTAGAAATCAAAAGATATGTTTGAAAAAATGTTAGTCGTGTATTTGAAAAATGTTAAACATGTATAAAAATGGTCCTAGTGTATACAAAAATGTACAATATGTATAAAAAATAGATATATGTTGAAAAAACAAATAAAACACATGAAAAGAAAGAAAACGAAAGAAAATCTATGTAAAACAATGAAAACCCGATAAAGAGAACCGTAGGAAAAAAAACTCATGCGACAACAACAGTATTGGGTTGTCCCAGTAATCTGCGCCCAAAGGCGGGACCAATTTACGTCTCACAACGGACGATAAATACTCATGTGGATTTACCGTACCTATACTCTGGACACATGCCCGGCCTCGATGCCGCCGTATACACTCTGGCGAGTTCATGGTGATGGAAATTGTTGGGACGGCTAGAAACGGTGGCATGGACGGAATACAATTCATTTGGGCAAGCTAGAGCGTTCTACTAATGCCTGGGCCAAGTTCCTTAGCCATAGCCATTAGGCAATGTGTCCATTTCTCTCATCCTGCTTGGGCCACGGGAGGCCACTGCGTGAGGATATTGCATGTTTTTTTTCTTTGAACAAGATATCTCATTAATTTGGTGTCCAGTCCTTCTACAAGAAGGTCCAATTGCACCGTGATTCCAATCTTCACAACATAGACAGATTCACCGGGTCACGGTTATCTTGCTTTATGCAAGGCAGTAGCTCGGCTCGCCTATAAGGAGTCGGTAGTGGGCTGCCTAGTAGCCATGTGGGTCCATCATGCCAACATCACACACATGTTCACACGTTTAAAAAATGTTCAATCGTTGTGAAACAATGTTCACTCACCTTTTAGAAAAAATTATACCATTAAGAAATGTATGTGGAATCTAGAAAATGTTCACGAGTTTCAAAAAATGCACATGACAATTTAGAAAAATGTTATGCAACGTAAAAAAATGTTCGTGTAACTAAAACAATTGTAACATCCAAACCAATTATGTTACATTTCAAAACATGCTCACACATTTCAAATTATGTTTGTGACAATTAAAAAATTATGAAATTTAAAAAAAATGGTTGTATGGTTAAAAAAAAGGCTTCAGATCATTGAAAAATGCTATAACGTGTATTTGAAAAAAACACATATTAAATTTTTTCAAAACATGTGTTTGTAAAATGTTAAATGTGTATAAAAAATGTTTTAGATGTACACGAAAAATGTACAATGTGTAAGAAAAAAGCAGACATAAGAAGATATATGTTTGGTGAATCAACCTGTGTTGGATGGTTAGGAGGACAATGATATCCTCAACCCACCAGCATTCAAATTGTGGTACTCGCATTTATCCTGAATTTATTTTAGAATTTTGGTCAATGCGCGTTCAGTGGGAGGAGACGTTGAGTGTATGCACGCTTACATGAGCACTTGCGTTTTAATTGTGTTCAAAAAAAAGAAGAAGATGCATATTTGAAAAAATATTAATCATGTATAAAAATGTTCCTGTTGTATAGAAAAATGTACAATATTTTTGAAAAAAAATGATATGTGTTGAAAAAACAGAGAAACCAATGCAAAACAGTGAAACTAATAAAGAGAGCCATAGGAAAAAAAACTCACGTGACAACTACAGTACCGGTCTAGCCCAGTTGTTCCGCACCTAGAGGCGGGACCAATTTATGTCTCGCAACGGGCGAGAAATAGCTCATGTGGATTTACCGGACCTACACCCTAGACACCTGCCCGGCCTCGATGCCGCCGTGTACACTCTGGCGAGCTCATGGTGGTGGAAATTGCTGGAACGGCTAGAAACATTTGGGTAAGCCAAAGCGTTCCACTAATACTTGGGCCAAGTTCCTTATCCATTTAGGCAATGTGCCCAATTCTCTCTTCCTGCATTGGCCACGGGAGGCCACCGCATGAGGATATTGCATGATTTTTTTTCCTTGAACAAGATATCTTCCAGTTCTTCTACAAGAAGGTCCAATTGCTTTCGTTATGTCACCCTAAAAAAATTGGTAGTCAAAATCACGTGGATGTAGTTAAGATTGTCTAAAGTAGGCAGCAGTCCTAAAAAAGGTTATATATATTAGGCAATAAGATGGAAAATGTGTGGTTCAGTAATTTGATGGTTTGGTACATCTCTACTCCTAATGGACGAATTGGTTGAATAGTCCCCCACTTTCAACTGGTTTATTTTCAATCGGTTTATTTTCAACCGGTTTTTCTTCGTCCCACCTCCCACCAACCCCTCCCACCGGTTTTTCTCTTTTCTCGTCTGACCGGCAATACCCAACATATTTATGGTAATCAATCATAATTAATCCACGTATAGTAATAAATCAATCCAAGTATGGTAAGGTCATAACTCAGGAAATTTTGAATATGGTAATTATATGGTAATAAATTTAAATTACCCCAAAGGCTATCAATCCAGGTATGGTAAGGCCATAACTCGGGAAATGTCGAATATGGTAATAAATTTAAATTACCACCAGGTATGGTAAGGCTATCCACGTATAGTAATAAATCATATAGTAATAAATCATAATTAATCCACGTATAGTAATAAATCAATCCAGGTATGGTAAGGTCATAACTCAGGAAATTTTGAATATGGTAAT
>NC_041390.1:603111158-603198501 GCF_002162155.2 Triticum dicoccoides | reverse complement strand
TGGTAATAAATTTAAATTACCCCAAAGGCTATCAATCCAGGTATGGCAAAGCCATAACTCGGGAAATATCAAATATGGTAATAAATTTAAATTACCACCAGGTATGGTAAGGCTATCCACGTATAGTAATAAATCATATAGTAATAAATCATAATTAATCCACGTATAGTAATAAATCAATCCAGGTATGGTAAGGTCATAACTCAGGAAATTTTGAATATGGTAAGTATATGGTAATAAATTTAAATTACCCCAAAGGCTATCAATCCAGGTATGGTAAGGCCATAACTCGGGAAATATCAAATATGGTAATAAATTTAAATTACCACCAGGTATGGTAAGGCTACCGATCCAGGTATGGCACGCCCTCACCTGATCACCTATCACAATCTCCAGCCCCACGCACGCACCAAAGAATCCAGTCGGCACCAAACGCAGCTCCTCTCGATCCCCTCGAGTAAACGCCACCGCCGTCGTGCGATCTTCCTGACACAGACGCCGTCACCGCCTCCTTCCCACCTACGGCGTCCCCCACGTCCATGGTGACGGCGCTCGCGTCCTACACTGACCCTCCGCCTCATATAGGTTGGTCGTTGATGGAGTGGGATGTGCCGCTGCGGTTTGGGGAGGCGCAATCACGATCTGGTTGGGATCTCAGTGTGGAATCATTCTCTGCGATGAAGGATGGCGCTGCCTCCCTGGCAAATGGGATCGGAGGAAGGGGCTCTACGTCGTGAATGTCGGCGAGGCAGCGGCCGAAGGCGAGCCCGACGGTGAGCATGGGTGTTCGTCCCATGAAATAGGCGGCCACGGAGGGCGGATCTGAGGCCACCCCAATCGCCGGTGGCCCTTCCTCCCATCGATCATCGCCTCCATTCTCTCTCTCCTCTAAATCTTTGTCACCCCTGCCTGATTCTGGCCGACGCCATCCGGCTCTCGCATCGACCACCACCAGCACGACTGCGGACAAGGCGCAACCGCAGACGCCGCCGCCGCCATCCTCATCCACCTCCTCCACCATCCTTCCCAGCCGTCGTCGGGGGCACCCGCCATCTGCGCTCTAGCCCACCCGCTCCCTCCTATCCCCTCCCCCTACCTGCCAGCCCCGTGATCCATCGCACAGATGGCAGGTACTACAGCGACCTCCTCCCCAGCGGATCCGGCCTCCTCCGATGGAGATCCATCCTGGGCACCGCCTTATTCTCATGCGTGCACGTCTATATCAACGTCTCATTCCACCTCACCTGAGCCTTTACCTTCCCACCTCTGCTTCAGATCCACATCACTTTGCAAGGTATGTGCTTGATTGTTCCGAACTGGATCGATGGATTGTGCAAGGTACTTTGGGTGTCGTCATTGACGGCAATTGTCACGCCATGCTACCATCGGAGGGGTCCCTCATCGATGATTAGGGTCTTCCGAACTGCACGAGCTCCATTGAGAAGGATGTTTTTAATTCTGGTTTTGCCTACATGCTTTCTTTGCCTGTATCTACTTAGCTAATGTCTTCTTATAGATAGTAGCTGCTGAAGTGGTGATCAAAGTTGTTCACTATAAGGAAACAACCATGATAACAAAAGTGTATATTCCCTGACCTTTGACCTGAAGTACTTTCTCATTAGAAACTTGCAATAGCCAGGCATTGAAGTTAGCAACAGCTTCGTACGTACTGAACTAATTTGCAGCAACACGTACTGAACTAAGTTAGGTTATGCTCATCGTTCCAACATGCTTAGTGATAACCACCTAGCAACCTGATCAAACATGAAAAAATTGAAGTGCTACTGCTAATTGTACTATTCTGAATGTGAAAATCTATTTAATTGGCTCTTCTCTAATTGTACACTTGCATAAATCTCAGATCTTGCAAATTACAGTATAACCATAAAAGTCATGCTTTGACTCCTATAGGGCCTTTTGCACTTTAATATGACTAATAGTTTGCCTTAATATCACAGATTGTATTACTACCTTTCTAAGTGAATGACATTCAAGAAGGTCATTAAATAAAACCAAGAAATCCTTCTGGTATTGGAGTGTAGGAAAGTTGAGACTATAAAACCAAAAGGTTATATTTACGTTTATTAGAGAAGGTTCTTTACTTTTTATAGGAAAACACAAAATGTTGCGATGTAGAGTCTAGGTGGTGGACCTCCTTGATCCACTTGGTGGATGAGGGCGACTCCGGTCCTGGCACCCATAGTGCCAGTGATCCAAAAATCATAGGGCCTGGATATAGCTCTAGCAGACGTATGCGGCTTGCGCATCGAGCTTGGTCGTCTCGAGCATGGAGATAGGCGAGTTGTAGACCAAGAGCTGGTACAGAGATAGGCGAGTTGTAGACAAGAGCTGGTGGGCAGCAAGAAACACATGCACACCAAAGAACAAATCTGAGTCACATGCCTACTTCTATTGGTTTCTACAAAGAGCGGCTAGCTTAGATCTTAGACCAGTCGGTCACTGTCGAGGTCGCCAAGGTGATCTTACAGCACCGCCGTGGAGATTTCTCATGATTTTATGTAGGCAAGCCGCAAGCGGTGGTGGTGATTGGCTGGGTGGTGTCGCTGCCTTGGGAAGAGACGAAGTGATGGTAAAAGTAAGCAGGATCCGATGATTTTTCCGTGGGGATAGCCAAAGTCAAGATGTCGACTACAGACTCGTCACAGACTTGCAGTGAACCTGGATGCGGCGAGCCTGATTTGTGGATCGATGGCGGGTCTTGACTTTGTTAGGCTGGGATTGGATGGTTGCGGAGGGTAGTGTGCTTGGTTGGGTTCCCATGGAAGAATGTGGCCTCCTCGTGGATCTGGTCATGCCCATCCTAGAGAACATTGTGTCCCTAGCTCCCTCGAGGAGCAAGGACAGTGCAAGCGGCAGCAGGGGGTAGGGGTAGATGTGGGGAGGGATGTCGGCGGCTGCTCGAGGTCATCATGATGAAACCCTTGACGTCCCATCTTTATCAATGGAAGTGGAAGAGCACGAAGTCGAGATTGGATAGGAGTTTGAGTTCTTTTTGGCACCGATCGGTTCCCCACTTTAGAGATGTATTTTTTTTGCGTGCGAGCAAACAGTGGGTTGATTCTAAAAGGGATAGGCACTTTTCAACAGAAGTGCATGACGGACCAAAAATATGACCTCATTTTATTCGTTTGATAGATATCGTATTATTTGTTGTTGTTCGTTCGGTGAAATTTCCTAATATTTGATTGTTGTGTTTCTAATTAAAGCACCCCATAATCACCCAATATGAGGGGATGATAAATGAAAGATACTGATTATAAATTTTGAAGAGCCCGTGGCAACGCACGGGCGTTATACTAGTCAAATATGAGTTTTAAAAAGGTTTTGAGGACAATATTTTCAAAGGGTTTCATTCAGTGAAGTTTCAAAAATTACATTATGCATGCCTAGTTCAGACTATATTGTATTTGGAATAGTTTGCATTATTGTCGTCAATTAGGGGCTGTTTGGATTGTGACTATCATTGCCATATATTGCCACATGATTTTTGCCACACTTGCCACACTTGCCTTAGTTGAGTTGCTTAAATTGTTAGCCATACTTTGGCTTCCCTAAGGGAATCTTGCCACACTTCTTGTGTATATGACATGTGGGGTTCACTACTAATAAAAAAATTCTTGCCTTAGGTGTGGCTAAAACCAAACACCTACCTAACTTGATCAAACTTGCCTAAGGTTAGTTGTGGCAGAGTGTGGCAAGGTGTGGCTAGAAACCAAACAGCCCCTTAATTTCTATTTCAGTCTAGAAATGTATAATTTACCAGTCTACTTTTTTTATCTTGTACATCTCTATGTGGTATGCACATGGGTGTGTGGTTGAACATTAGAGATTGATTTTTTGTCGAGTCATCCAAATTTGGGTTGTGTGGCTAGTGTTCTGTGACCTGATTGTTATTATCGTATCTTGAGTTTGTTTTACATGTATAATCTACAAAAAATCAATGCTTATTTCTTTTTAAGAAAGGGATTCCTCCCTCGTTTCATTAACGAAATCATTAGAAGTTCCTTGCATAGCCACAAAGGCAAAAGGTGAAAACGGATATGCAGGATTCAAAATAAGCTTATCTATGCTAGGAAACAAAATGAGACATTTTTCAACCGTTCCCTAGGCTAAATCACAACATACTTTTGTTTCAGTGCTAATTTAAAAACATAGACCATTTACTGCAACTACTGTTAGAAGATTGTACTCACTTTTTATAACAATATTAAAGTTAACCCAAGGAAAACATGGTCCCCACAGTTGTGCCAAGCTATAGCAGGAAATTCTCCTTGTTATCCTCTTGGGCAAACCCGTAAACATTAATAAATTTCCATCTAAAGCCATCCTTTTTCGTATTTCATGCGAATTCCCAAGTAATATCTATCAAAGCAAGCGTGTAAAACCACAACATAATCTTCATTAACACTAGAAAGTAATCCCCCAAGCCTACCCATTGGAACAAGCCAAAACCGTTTGAATTTGTTTGAAACAACATTCAACCATGAGTTACTGATCTGCTGCACCTGGGTTTCTTGAACCCCGACAAAAAAGTATATTTTATAATTAGAAATAGTTTCTCTTAGAAACACTTGCTTTACAAAACCACCAATCCCTGAACAAATCAATATCAATCATGTCATGAAACTTCACTTATTTTGTCCTATCCTTCTGATTTTTAAGTTTCACACTACCGTGAGTAGGTGAGTCATTTTTTCCTTTCCTCTCTTGAGAGTGAGTTACAAACATATTTTGTAAACGCTCCAAGGCATCAAAGTCATCATCAATTTTTCTTATTTTCAGGTAACGGTTCCTCAGCCTCCCTCTAATCACACTTACAAATGATTACATGGGTAACTAGCATGTAAGTCATGTCTAGCCCCCTTTAGCTTTTTAGTCACAACAACATTAGCAAGTGAGGGCGTTACAAATAGCCCCATGGATATCCCAATTTTGTCTGCCATGGCAATCAAATTGTGGATGGGGATGGACAGAAACTATTATAATTTTGCATATGCAAAAGCAGAAACCGGTTTGTGGCAGGGCAGAAAACAACTAGTAGCAAGTAAGGGGTCCCTAGCTTTATCCAGGTTGCGCTTCTTGGTATGCAGAATAGATTTCTCCACTATGGTCGTACAATGCTTATATTCACATAACTTCTTTTTTTTTTTTGCGGGATGATCTCTTAGCACAAAGTGATTATGATTGATAAACAAGAGAAGACAACATTTTTCTTATGATTTCTCTTTCCTCCACCTCATCATTTATCAACGTGGCACTCTTAAGATAAAATCATTATACATGCCCTTATTATTTTTGAACAAAGACTCACCTGAGAGCCTAAACAAGAGGAACGAAACACGCACATCCCTCTCGTGACACCGCGCCTACACTACACACCGCGTCGAGCGCAGTCCGCAGGGAGAAGAGGTGCAGTGTGGTGCAGGACCACCACGTACAGCTAGCTGATCTCTCCGTCGAAGCTTAGCCGGCGGGACGTACGCCGCGATCAATCGTGATCGAGCCCACGTAGTACGATCAGCCCGAGGCCGACGCGTGCATGCACCTGGACGATCGCGAGGCCGTACGTCGTCGTCGTCGTCTCCCCCGGCCCCGCCGTCGCGCCGTCGCCGTCGTGTGGACTGGTCGCCCGCCGGCGGCCACATGCGCGGTGTTCTCCTGATGGGCCTGATCTGCCTTGGTCGACCGATCTATCTGCGCTCCTGAACCGCAGGAGAGGGAGCTGGCGGCATTTCGCATGTGCGTGCGGATGAGATGCAGGAGCTTAATTTTCCCAATGATTGGAGAAGCGGAGAGCTCATCGTGAGTTCAGTTTGCCGGTCGCCGTCGCGGCCAGCTTGCGCGGGCGTTGTGCTTCCACATACGTACGTACGTGCCGCTGTCTCTGCCATGTTGGACGATCCACGACCACGATCCAGATGTGCATGCATGGTGCACCGCACCCCATGCACGTCCATCGGGGCACAGTACGTGCTCCCGATCTGGATGGATGCACCAGTTAAAAAGAAGAAGACGAGGGAACTCCAGAAATGGGAAGGTCTACTGAGTTGAGCTCCGGTTACGTTCTACTTCTACCTAGGCCACAAGCTAGCTGGTGCAGCTGAAAACAGGGGTGGCAATATTTTGACCGAGGTTTTCTAAACTACGGCATTGCCATGGCTCAATAATTTGGTCGGACGCAAGCAGTATAGTGGAGCACAGGAGTAGTCCCAGGCCGACATCATGACGGTGTGACCCCAATCATTGGACAAAGACACCATTCGATCCATCAATCGGGTCAAGTACGATCCCGCGAAACCAGGACTCCAGGAGTGTATACATGCATAGGCCGGTGTTAGTGGCGGCATTAATTTGACCATCAGAAAACTAAGTAACTACTCCTGGCTACGAAGATTAGCAATCATCCATCTAATCAAGAACAATCTGCGTGCTTGAACAATCTAGCAAGCATTCCTACAAGACAATGACGGGTGAGCTAATTAATTACTGGCAGTACAAAACTAGCTATTCGCCAAGCTGTTCCGCACTGTCCTCGTACGTGGACATTTTCCGTGCAGCGCTCCGAACCTGCTACTCTCCGATTCATATTACTTGTTTTTTTTTGGCGGGGGACTAGCCGATTTCATTTGACGAGAAATTAATGGGAACCGTCCAGGATGATCAGTTTGCTTGAGCTATTGCCCGTTCCCGGCCGTGGTAGAATGTTACGTAGCTGACAACACACGTAACATGGCTAGCTAGCTCGAAACATGGCTAGCCATAGCTACAAGCTACACTGTCAGGCTGATCACCTGCACCAACCAAGTCGATCGATCTGACGCTGGCCGGCTACGCGCGCACTTGGACTCGAGCCCTTCGACCGACGTGTGCATCCATGCATCCACACATCAAGTGTGCGCAACAGCTGATCGTGGTTAGTTTAAGCGTCATCCAGACTGGTGCATCGTAAACTGTTCTTTTTTCTGCATGCAACTTGTCTGGCTGACTACCTGACTGTATCGATCACCTGATTAGGAGGAGACGCAAAGATAAGGTTTAGAATTTCCGACGCATGCAGCATGGGTACGTCCGTCCGTGCAACATTGCATGGCAGAACAGAGCAAGTAGCTAGCGAGGAAAGAAGCTAGTGGCGTACATGCAGCTGCCTAACAGGACAAGGTCGCATGTATACGTATCTACGCAGCCGGGCTGGGGGCTTCAACTACGAACACTTATTATACTACTATACGTCAGGCTGTAGCTACGAGTTTCAAAATCTATTTTATTTCCCATCAGAGGATGGTTGGTACTGTCAACGAACCCCCTTGCAAGCTATAGCTTTCGCTTGGGTATCACTGTTTTAGTGTAGTTCCAGCAGCAAGGGTTTGAAAATTCAGCGGCCTTGATCAAGCTAGCTCCATGGAACCATGACCAGTGGTGGTGGTGGTGCACATGAGCTGAGCTACTCCTATTAGTAGTACGTTGCAACTCGCAACTGCTGACCAGTGCCTAGATAAGTAGCTACCCCTGTTTAGATGAAGTGCCTGGTGTCCCGGCCGGGTCGTGAGTCATGGCCATGCTTGCGCGCAATCAGCTCAGCCTGCTTGACTTTTCCCAGTACGTGCGTTGTCACACACACATGCAAGCCTGGTAGTAGCTGCCTGGCTAGGCTCAATGAATAGAGAAAGTGCGCACGTGGAAGGCTTGGGCTATCCATGCATGCCCGCGCCGTCTAGTTGTGTAGGCTGGCCTCCATGTTATTGAGCTCCTCCTCCTCCAATCTGCAGGTTACAATTGCATCATGCATCCATGCTTACCTACCATGAATCCATGAACAACAACAACAACAACAAAAAAGATCAACCAACAATGATCTTTTTTTGGTTCAGCGATACCGCGCCTCTATCTGTCCCTGGTTTAATGTTCTTGCCTCGTTTTCATATACGAGCTAGATATAGCCATCGGATGGGAGCTCAGATAGTCACATGTGCCGTGTCATGTGATGAAATATTCACTAGCTAGGTCTGTGTAGTTGTCTCGTACTTCCTTTGTTTTTATTTACTCTGCATATTAGAGTTGCCTGAAGTCAAACTTCATAAAATTTGATCAAGTTTATAGAAAACAATACAAACATTTATCATAACAAATCTATATGACGTGAACATACATTCATCAGTAAATCTAATGGTATTGATTTGTTATTGTATATACTCATGTTTTTGTTTATAAACTTTTGTCAAAGTTTATGAAGCCTGACTTTGATCAAAGCTAATACGCGAACTAAATAAAAAATTCGTTGCATGGCTGTCTGTCTAGATGTCAATACATATCTACGAGTATATCTTATTTCTCTGTACATAAGAAACATACTTTCCTCCTACTCCCTTCGTCCGTAAATACTTGTCATCAAAATAGATAAAAAAAAGGATGTATCTAAAACTAAAATACATACATCCCTTTTGATTCATTTTGATGACAAGTATTTCCGAACAGAGGGAGTACTTAACAGTTGCCTTGGTTCAGCTTTTTTCCCCTCTCAAGTCTCAAGAGGCATGCAGAAAAGAACCGAGGGAAAAACTGCCCCAAGTTAGCAGTTTAGGGTTCATTTGACATATGAAATTTCAAATTTCAACCATGAATGATGTCGAACCCAAACCACACATTTTTCATTGGAAAAAAGAAAAGAAAAGCCACATGGAAGAACAGTCAAGCCAAAACGAGCTAAACAAAGATATGAGGTGGGTCCGACGACATCCTCCGCGGGCCCCGCGAACATGCACCCAGCGCCGTCGAGGTGCTCAGTCGCTTGCGTGGGCCCCGCCGAGCAGCCATCCAAACATTCCGCAGACCTCCAGCGCCATGGCTCACGCACCGCCGCCACAACGCACTCCCCTCCTGCTCCCGCCAAGCTTTGCTCGGCCGATCTCCGTTCTCACGGTCTCACGTCACGCCTCCGGCCTCTCCGTGCACAGCAGCAACTAGAGCACGAAGCAAGCAAGCACGAAGACGGAGGCCTGTGCCGGTCAGTGTCTTGTCACCGTCGGACAAATGGCTCGGCCACAGCGGCGGCAACGCCACTGGGATTCGTGGTGATTCTTCAATCAGTCTTTTTTTTTAGAATCACCGGGGGGAGCTCCCCCACCTGAATATATTACTCAAAGGACTGTTGAGGCAGTAAGTACAACGTTACATAGGCACGGTGCATCGTGCAGAGAGGTAGGAGCGCCACGAGAAGACATCCTCCTTGTCCTGTGGGAGCACAAGACGATGAGACCAGAGATCCATAGCGGAAATAAGGTTTCTAAGGGTTATTACAGAACTTTGACCAATCGTCCTAAATACCATGTCATTGCGAGCAGACCAGATCATCCACAACAAGGCCAAGAGAACCGAAGGCCATGTGGAGGTAGGGAGGTTAGGGGGGGGTAGCGACATCCCAGAGGTCTGTGATATCGTCAGACAGGGGCAGAAAGCCCAGACGTTGCCAGATCCTATTGGCGAGAGGTCATGCGATGAACAGGTGGCTGGAGTCTTCTGGCAGCCTCGCACAGCGAGGGTTGATACGTCTCCAACGTATCTATAATTTTTGATTGCTCCATGCTATATTATCTACTGTTTTGGGCAATATTGGGCTTTATTTTCCACTTTTATATTATTTTTGGGACTAACCTATTAACCGGAGGCCCAGCCCAGATTTGCTGTTTTATGCCTATTTCAGTGTTTCGAAGAAAAAGAATATCAAACGGAGTCGAAACGGAACGAAATCAACTGGAGAAGTTATTTTTGAAACGAAAGCCACCAGATAGACTTGGACTCCACGACGGGAGATACGGGAGGTGCTCACGAGGGTGGGGGCGTGCCCACCCCCTAGGGCGCCCCCTGCCTCGTGGGGCCCCCGTGGCTCCTACGACGTACCTCCTGCACCCATATATACCTACGTAACCTAAAACTTTCAGAACACACAATAGATCGGGAATTTCGCCGCCAAAAGCCTCCGTAGCCACCGAAAACCAATCTAGACTCGTTCCGGCACCCTACCGGAGGGGGCAATCCTTCTCCGGTGGCCATCTTCATCATCCCGGTGCTCTCCATGACGAGGAGGGAGTAGTTCTCCCTCAGGGCTGAGGGTATGTACCAGTAGCTATGTGTTTGATCTCTCTCTCTCGTGTTCTTGATTTGGCACGATCTTGATGTATCGCGAGCTTTGCTATTATAGTTGGATCTTATGTTTCTCCTCCCCCTCTTCTCTCTTGTAATGAATGGAGTTTCCCCTTTGAAGTAATCTTATCGGATTGAGTCTTTAAAGATTTGAGAACACTTGATGTATGTCTTGCCGTGCGTATCTGTGGTGACAATGGGATACCACGTGATTCACTTGATGTATGTTTTGGTGATCAACTTGCGGGTTCCGCCCATGAACCTATGCATAGGGGTTGGCACACGTTTTCGCCGTGATTCTCCGGTAGAACTTTGGGGCACTCTTTGAGGTTCTATGTGTTGGTTGAATAGACGAATCTGAGACTGTGTGATGCATATCGTATAATCATACCCACGGATACTTGAGGTGACATTGGAGTATCTATGTGTCATTAGGGTTTTGGTTGATTTGTGTCTTAAGGTGTTATTCTAGTATGAACTCTAGGGCTGTTTGTGACACTTATAGGAATAGCCCAACGGATTGATTGGAAAGAATAACTTTGAGGTGGTTTCGTACCCTACCATAATCTCTTCGTTTGTTCTCCGCTATTAGTGACTTTGGAGTGACTCTTTGTGCATGTTGAGGGATAGTTATGTGATTCAATTATGATATTATTGTTGAGGGAACTTGCACTAGCGAAAGTATGAACCCTAGGCCTTATTTCAACACATTGCAATACCGTTTACGCTCACTTTTATCACTTGTTACCTTGCTGTTTTTATTATTTCAGATTACAAAAACTATTATCTACTATCCATATTGCACTTGTATCACCATCTCTTCGCCGAACTAGTGCACCTATACAATTTACCATTGTATTGGGTGTGTTGGGGACACAAGAGACTCTTTGTTATTTGGTTGCAGGGTTGCTTGAGAGAGACCATCTTCATCCTACGCCTCCTACGGATTGATAAACCTTAGGTCATCCACTTGAGGGAAATTTGCTATTGTCCTACAAACCTCTGCACTTGGAGGCCCAACAACGTCTACAAGAAGAAGGTTGTGTAGTAGACATCAAGGGCATATATCTGAGGCGATTATATGTTTGTGTGCAAGGTTGATGTTGGTGTTGAGGCGGTCTTTGAAGAGCAGCCAAGCGAAGACTTTGAGCTTCCGAGGAATCTTTGCGGTCCAAATGAGCGGAGCATGAGGATCGTGATCCAGCTGCTCCATGAGGGCGGCGTATGCATGTTTGGTGGAGAAGGCAATGCCATGTCGAAGGAACCGTTGGTCTTCCCCTGCCGAAGGCATAAAGTCCTGCAAAACAGCCACAAGCGAGACAAGTTCTTGTTCTTTGGTGAGAGAGAGACGGTTACGGAGGTTAGCTTGAATACCAAAACGCAGAATGTTAGCCACTTTAACCAGCTTTAGAGTGGAGTGGGAGAATAAGTGGGGGAAGGTAATGGACAAGGGTTGTGGAGTCAACCAGGTATCTAACCAAAAGTAGGTGTGTGAACCACTGTGTGTCAACGCAAAGGTTATATTTTGCAGAGAAGTGAGTTGCTGTCAAATTGTGCGGCGAAGGAAAGAGGTTTGCAGGGGTGGGGAGACTAGAGCATTAGGGTGTTGGAGATCTAGCCATTCTAGCCAAGGTGTTTGTGTAGTGGAGAGAGCTTTGGCAGTGAATTTCTTGAGAAGGCAATTGTTTTGTACATGTAGGTTTTTGAGCCCGAAACCACCGTATATTTTTGGTAAGCAAATATTTTTCCAAGCAATAAGACATTGAGCACCTGAGCAAGCGTCCTCTCCTGCCCAACAAAATGCCCTCCTCAATGAATCCAGAGTTTTGATTGTGTTCTTTGGGAAGCGGAACACATACATGAAGTAAACGAGGGTTGAATCCAGGACTGAAGAAATAAGGATGAGCCGATCACCTTTATCAAGAAGCTTGGCACGCCAGCCAGAAAGTAGTTTCCTAGCTCGTTCTAACAGTGATTGAAGATATTCGTGAGGTGCCTAGTGGGTGCGAGGGGGAGTCCTAGGTAAGTTTGCAGGAAGGAGGCGCAAGAGCATCCCATGGCGAGGGCGATGTTAGTAGTCGTGGTTTCGTCTCTGTGTAGGGTGGCTAGGGTAGTCTTAGCAAAGTTGATGGTGAGACGGGTGGCGTGTGCAAAGGTGTTTAGGATGTTTTTGAGGGTTGAGGCGGCGGCAGAGGATGGTGAGATCAGTCTGATGCGCTTACGGTGATTCTTCTTCGTCGCTCGTGACTAACGGTGATGACGGTGGTTGGGGTTGCAGGAAGACGGCGGACGACGCGGCGCGGGCGTACGACGAGGCGACAAGGATCATGCATGTGCGGCCAGCGCGTGCGCACCAACTTCCCCGCTTCCAGCGCCTCTCCTCTGCCGTTGTGGCGGCCGCCGCGTCGTCGTTCCTCTCCGCCGCCCTCGTCGCGAAGCTGCACCAGTTCAACATGGCGTCCATGCAGGCGGCGCAGCGGCAGCAACCGCAATGTCTCGGGGCACCGCCGAGTCGTCGGCGACGGTGTGGTGGGCGGGAGGCTCCTAGAGGAGCAGCACGTGGAGCAAATGATCGAGGAGCTGGTGGGCTCCGACTTCTCCATGGAATCTGCCATTATAGTGGATCATTACTTCTCTCGAAGTTGGTGTTTTATTTAGGTTCATAGACCATCTAGCGACGACTACAAGTATTGGAGCGAGCCGAAAGCGTGCTGCTGTCATTGTGCCTTCTTTATCGAAGTCTCACAAAGCTTGTTGTCGTAGATAATCGAGAAGTCATCGTGTTAAGACGCCAAAAAACAAGTGCACCAAAATAACCAAGCTTCGCCGATGAACAGAAGCATACATCGGAGGTATTCAACCTGTAGACATATCAACGTAGACGAACGAAAACTGAATCCGCCGAAGATAAACATTGATCGAATCCCGCGGGATCCACGGGAGACACGTCTACACGCCCTTCTATGATGCTAAAAGCATCGCCGGGATAGAGCTAGGCAAGAAGAACCTCGTTAAATGTTTTTAATAAACATATCATTAAGTGTTATATCTTATTGAAAAACAAGGCCTCCGCCCTCAAGGTGGCAACGGGTATCATTCTCCGCGTGAAAATCCTACATGTATGAAAAAGCCTACTCATGTTTATGTAAACTTTTAGCGAATGGTGACCAATATGTGATTGGATGTTGGGAGAACAGTGGTACCCCTAACCCACTAGAGTTCAAGTCTACTTGCATGTGGTAACTTCGTAAAATCTCAAGATGCTATGTCGGCTCAGTCTCTCGAAGTTGCTTATAGGGATAAGGTTTGCGTGCATGCTTTTATAGGGATAAATGTATGCTCGTGTTTATGAGTGACTTTGATTGTACCGTGTTTAAAAACTTTGAACAAATCTAAACATCCCCTCTGAATATCAGGGGGTGGGCTCTGTCAATCATTGCCATCTCTTCAAATTCACACCTAATCTACGAAGCTACACCTTTCTCGTAAGACATAAATTTCTTATGATACTAGTCCTTAGGAAATTACGTAAGTAAATCTGAGTGCCTTTCAAAATATTCCATGTTATTTTTATCTTAAGTGAAAGAACTGAGAACATCATAGTAATAACTCTACTTCCCATTCCCTTATACATGGTCATTATCAAAAATAAATTTTGCATCTATACAAGGCCATCAACAGTAATCAAGATAAAAAATTAATGATGATTTGTCATACTAGTATGTATGTAGTCATAACGACACTTAGCTACTTCCTTCCCATTCCTTGTATGCATGTGGAGTATTAAGTTAGCAAAAAAAAATTGGCTTGCAAAGCAGTCAATAAATTTTACCTTGATACATGTAATTTGAGTTTGTGATCTTGAATAATAAGAGAATGGAGAGAGTGCCAACTTTTAATAATAATCTTCGGATTTAATTGAGCCCTCCGTTTTGAATCATACAACACATCTAATATTTTGTTTGTACCAAGTTCCCAGGAAATTTCTTTGATACTAATTCCTAGAAAATTAGTAGATAAACTTGAGCGATGTTTTAACATATTTGATGTTGTTCTTTATCTTAAGTGAAAAACTGAGAACCCGAATCTTTATCTAGACGATTTTTCAATGCATTTCATGTTTTTATTTATCTTAAGGATTTGGGTATGAACTAATGGTTGTCTGTAGTTCTAAAATGATCCAACATAAGCTCTTCCAAAATCCTTCACAACTTATCTAAGGCTGGGGCCCATGCCCCCCCCTAACATAGCTCTGCCTTTAATTGTTTGTATAGTATCCAATGTATTGCCTCTTCATCAAATTTACTTCAAAAAACCATTCATAAAATCTGTACTACTGTGGCTGCTCCACCTGAACCCGTTGTGGTGCAACGACAGACTGCAACGGCATGGATGGACAAATGGATATTTCTGGCCACTATGCATGAGCAACCTCGAGAGCTCGGTGCACCTCATTTGGGACTGCCCGACGGCCATGCAGGTGTGGAGCACGGTAGCGACATGGGGAGGCTGCTCTGCTCTGCACCCTGATGTATGGACCGAGGGACCAACAACCCCAGCCAAGGTTGGGATGATCATCGACGCCACCGCCCCGGCAGCACGGAGAGGCACTAGATCCATGATCGCACTTATGCGCATCTGGATGGAGAGGAATGACTCCGTTTTCAAAGGAAAGACACCAAGCACAGACATCATCATCAGATCCCGCCGCTCCGACATGGAACAATGGAGAATTGCGGGAGCCGCATGTTTAGAGCACCCTTTTGGGCATATATACCGTGAGATATCAGCCTAATACCCCACCCTTTTGTTTCGCTTTTCTCTACATTTCACCGATCACTTGATCAAACACCTTTGTCACTCTCTCTTGCTAAGCTAATGAAAACCAACAATTGCTGGCCAATTTTCAAAAAAACGAAACATGCACTACCTTAATTGTACCACACCACACAAAAATTTAGATATATTATAACTGAGCACCTTTCGAGCCCTCTCAGACCATTAGCATTTGTATCCGTTGGATCATCACTACTAGGCATTATTGGCCATCCGATTGGCTGTGAATCCCGCCTAAGCTCGCTTCGTTCCCTTTTCACGACCACGAACGCTGTTGGGCCGCTGCTCTGGTCACTTTTTTCGTTGTCTCTGATTAAATTGGGCCTAATGGGCCTATGTCGTGAAGGAAATATGCCCTAGAGGCAATAATAAAGTTGTTATTTATATTTCCTTATATCATGACACACATACTCATAATATTGATGCCAAAATATGCAAAGTTGATAATGATAATGCAACATATTTGTGGCACTGCCGTTTAGGTCATATTGGTGTAAAGCGCATGAAGAAACTCCATGCGGATGGACTTTTGGAATCACTTGATTATGAATTATTTGATTCTTGCGAACCATGCCTCATGGGCAAGATGACTTAAACTCTGTTTTCCGGAACAATGGAGCGAGCAACTGACTTGTTGGAAATAATACATACCGATGTACGCGGTCCGATGAGTGTTGAGGCTCGCGACATGTATCGTTATTTTCTGACCTTCACATATGATTTGAGCAGATATGGGTATATCTACTTAATGAAACACAAGTTTGAAACATTTGAAAATGTTCAAAAAATTTCAGAGTGAAGTGGAGAATCATCGTAACAAGAAAATTAAGTTTCTACGATCTGACCGCAGATGCGAATATTTGAGTTACGAGTTTGGCCTTCATTTAAAACAATGTGCAATAGTTTCACAACTCACGCTGATAATCCCCAAGTGCAGGGAATCATCGTAGCAATTTTCAAAGGTGGAAGTGATAAGTATGGAGTGTCGAACCCACAAGGAGTTAAAGGTAAGATCAATATTCTCTCAAGCCCTATCTGCCACCGATACGACTCTACGTACACCAAACGTTTGCTTCCAACTAGCAACGAGAAAAAAAACTATGTTGTGGGTATGAAGAGGATAACTTTGTATTATATCGGAGAGCTAAAATATAAAAGTAGGTGTTGTTATCATAAAGTTAGAATATATTACTAAATATTGTAAATAGCGGGTGTGGAATAATGGTGGATCGGTGTGTGGAATTGTCCTAGGCAATTGTTAACAAGACCGGTAATCACTATCGCAGTTTCATATGAGGGAGAGGCATAAACTAACATACTTTCTCTTCTTGGATCATATGCACTTATGATTGGAACTCTAGCAAGCATCCGCAACTACTAAAGATCATTAAGGTAAAACCCAGCCATAGCATTAAATTATCAAGTCCTCTTTATTCCCCTACGCCATGTCCCGCTTATCTGTGTTTGTGTTTCAGTCACTCATGCAACGCAGAAATAAGCAAACCATGGACATATTGCAACACCCTACAGCGGGAATCCATCACGCTTGCGCGACACGGAGGGCACCATAGGACAACACCAAAGTAAAACATACAACTCATACCAATCTAGATCATCAATCAACCCAAAGACAAATGATATCTACTCAAAACATCATAGGATGGCAACACATCATTGGATCATAATATGTGGCATAAAGCACCATGTTCAAGTAGGGACTACGGCGGGGTGCGGGAGAGTGGACCGTGTAAAAGAGATGAGGATGGTGATGATGATGGTGATGTTGATGAAGACGATCACCGCGGCGATGATTCCCCTCCCGATGGCACTCCGGTGCCACCGAGAGAGAGGAGGAGAGGTTCTCCCCCTTGTGCTTTCTCCTTCATGGCCTTCCCCCAAGATGGGGAGAGGTTCTCCCTCGGGTCCTTGGCCTTCATGGTGATGATGGTGCCTCCGGGATCCTCCTCCATGCCCTCCGGTGATGATGGCCCCCTCCAGCAGGGTGCCCGAGAGGGCCTAGATTGATTTCTCATGGCTACAAAGGCTTGCGGCGGCGGAACTTCCGATCTAGGTTAATTTCTGGAGGTTTCTGTATATATAAGAGGTTTTGGGGTCGAGAACAAGTCAGGGGGTCTCCGGGCTGTCCACGAGGTAGGGGGGCGCGCCTCCCACCCTCGTGGGCAGCCCGAAACTCTTCTGTCCCAACTCTTTTACTCCATGGCCTTCTTCTGGTCCAAAAATAAGCTCCGTCAAGTTTCAGGTCAATTGGACTCCGGTTGGGTTTTCCTTTTCTGCGATACTCTAAAGCAAGAAAAAATAGAAACTGGCACTGGGCTCTAGGTTAATAGGTTAGTCCCAAAAACCATATAAAATAGCATATAAATGCATATAGAACATCCAAGATTGATAATATAATTGCATGAATACTTCATAAATTATAGATACGTCGGAGACGTATCAGCATCCCCAAGCTTAATTCCTGCTCGTCCTCGAGTAGGTAAATGATAAAAAAATAATTTACAAAGTGTGAATGCTAGCAAGTGCATAAGTTTCATCAATAATAGTTCCAATCACTTTTTCTAGCATCATTATATATCATAATAGTAGCTCATCTTCACAAAGCTTTTCATGATCAAGTAACAAGCTATTCACATGTTAAAGTATAGTTCATAAACTTTCTTGAAACTAATAAACTATATTCTCAGTCATCGAACAATTGCAATTCATCTTATTTTCAGGAAGGGCCTATGTCAGAGCTTTGATTTAGCAAACTCCACATACTCAACTATCATTTAATCTTTCACAATGGCTAACACTCACATGATATTTATGGGTTCAAAGTTTTAATCGGACACAGAGAAAGATAGGGGCTTATAGATTCGCCTCCCAACCTTTTACCTCAAGGGTAATGTCAACAATAATAGTTCATGATAACTTACATCCAATTGGATATATATATTAGGATCTTTCCAACACAATGTGCTTGCCAAAGGATAAAAATGTAAAAAGGAAAGGTGAAGATCACCATGACTCTTGCATAAGGTAGAAGATAAAAGTAAAAGATAGGCCCTTCGCAGAGGGAAGCAGAGGTTGTCATGCGCTTTTATGGTTGGATGCACAAAATCTTAATGCAAAAGAACGTCATTTTATATTGCCATTTGTGATATGGACCTTTATTATGCAGTCCATCGTTTTTATTTCTTCCACATCACAAGATCGTACAAATATTATTTTCCCCACATTAATAGATCATACATATTTAAAGGTTAATTTTTATTGCATGCACCGATGACAACTTACTTGAAGGATCTTACTCAATCCATAGGTAGGTATGGTGGACTCTCATGGCAAAACTGGTTTAAGGAATGTTTGGAAGCACAACTAGTATCTCTACTTGGTGCAAAGAATTTGTCTAGCATGAGAGAGAAAAGCAAGCTCAACATGTTGGATGATCCAAGACAATATAATTTATTTCGGATATAAGAAAACATAACCCATTACGTTGTCTTCTGCTACCTCTTGAGCACTGCGTTGGTTTTTCCTTGAAGAGGAAAGAGTGATGCAGCAAAGTACTGTAAGTATTTCCCTCAGTTTTTGAGAACCAAGGTATCAATCCAGTAGGAGGCCACGCTCAAGTCCCTTGCACCTACACAAACAAATAATAACCTTGCAACCAATGCGATAAAGGGATTGTCAATCCCTTCATGGCCACTTGCAAAAGTGAGATCTGATAGAGAAGATAAGATAATATTTTTGGTATTTTTATGATAAAGACTAAAAGTAAAGAAAGCAAAATAAACGGCGCAAGAAATTGCTTGTTGACGGGAGATTAATATGATGGAAAATAGACCCGGGGGCCAGAGGTTTCACCAGTGGCTTCTCTCAAGATAGCATAAGTATTACGGTGGGTAAACAAATTACTGTCGAGCAATTTATAGAATTGAGCATAGTTATGAGAATATCTAGGTATGATCATGTATATAGGCATCACGTCCGTGACAAGTAGACCGACTCCTCCTGCATCTACTACTATTACTCCACACATCGACCGCTATCCAGCATGCGTCTAGAGTATTAAGTTCATAAGAACGGAGTAATGCTTTAAGCAAGATGACATGATGTAGAGGGATAAACTCATGCAATATGATATAAACCCGTCTTTTTATCCTCGATGGCAACAATACAATACGTGTCGTTTCCCCTACTGTCACTGGGATCGAGCACCGCAAGATTGAACCCAAAGCTAAGCACTTCTCCCATTGCAAGAAAGATCAATCTAGTAGGCCAAACCAAACTGATAATTCAAAGAGACTTGCAAAGATAACCAATCATACATAAAAGAATTCAGAGAATATTCAAATATTGTTCATAGATAATCTTGATCATAAACCCACAATTCATCGGATCTCGACAAACACACCGCAAAAGAAGATTACATCGAATAGATCTCCAAGAGAATCGAGGAGAATTTTGTATTGAGATCCAAAAAGGGAGAAGAAACCATCTAGCTAATAACTATGGACCTGAAGGTCTGAAGTAAACTACTCACACATCCAAGAGTTGAAGCCGGAGTCCGCCAACGGAGGGCCGCGATGCGGGAGGAAGGGAAGGTTGGGAACTCGGTGGGTGCGAAGGCAGCCGTCATTGACGCAGCCCACAACGACCTTCGGCTGCTCCTCAGTATCACCTCCCTCTTTCGTTAATTGGCTCTAGATTTTGTCTAAGTTTTCTTGGATGTTTATGCCTGATTTTTCTTCTTAAATTCTTCCCACTGTATAAAGTCATTTATCATGATTACAGTGGCGCAGAGGAATAAGGAAGGAGGAGTGCGTCCATGGCTTCCATCTCTATGGGTTATATACCAAGAATCTTTCATGTGTTTATTTTGAGGTTCGATCTCCATCTTCCCCTCCCCAAAACCCTTTGTACTTGTTTATCCAATTAAACTGATTGTTCATTATATTTAGCATCTCAGTGCATGGAAAATCTTTCATTGATGTTGCTTGAGCTGACTAGAGGGAGCATTGGTGATGAAAAGCAGGCAATGACTGACACAACACGCGTCATCAGGCTCCATTAATTATTTGCTGGAGGCAAGTCTCTCTTCCCGGTTAAATTTTCATATAAATTGTTTCTACAAATAATTCAGGCTTTGATTTCCTTAACAATGTGCATGCCATGTGTTTGATGGAATGCACAATAGGAATCGTTGTACTTAGATGTCTCATTTTTTGGCAAGCAAGGAGCATAACATGGCCATAGCACAGGAATCAGGAATCATTGTACTCAACTGTCTCTGTTTTCTATAAGTGAGGAGCATAGTACGGTTATAGCAGATGTCATGTGTCATGTTGTTAACCTCAGTAGTCGATCATTGCAACTTATGTTCTTGTGAAGCTTAACATAAAATTTATGTTTCAGGTACAAGTATGCCGACTTGAATTAGCATACGGAGGATGGACGCCCGCTGGCGTGTCACGTACGCCGCGGACCTGGTGGCCGCGCGACGGATCTCGCTCACCGACGGCGTGGTCTGGCTCCGATGCGAGGCACTCAGGATCGTGCTGCTCGATGAACACGGGTGTACGGTGGACGTGTGCTTCCTCCGCGAGGGTGAATCGATCGAAATCGGGGGTATTCTCTCCTTCCCATGCCATTTTGCTAGGGCTCATGACAGGTTACCGGCGATGGCGGCGATGGCCAGATCCAACGCACCACTGTGCGGTGCTGCGGGGCCGGGGCACGCGGGTGGTGCCATGTCGGCTGCGGTACACAAGAGGGCCGGGCACGCGAGGTCGGCTCACCGGGTTTTACCGGCCTCGACCACTGGACCGGGAATCCTTGGGCACGGACCGGCCCGCCATGGGGCTGATGGTCGACACGTGGTGGATGAGAGATCCGACCGCCATGATTCGGGCGACGCTAGGGTTTGCGAGAGCAAGGCAGGTATAAGAGGCAAGGCCACTCCTACTTCGCCCATTTTAGATCTCGACGAGTGCTTCTCCCACTTCTGGGACGCGCCTCCTTTGGTCAGATCTAGGGTTCATCAGTCTTATGGTTGGTGGGAAGGAAAAATCCATGGCGATGTTCGTTCTTTTGCTCAAGTAGCTGCCTCCCCTCTCACTTTCCCTCCACCCAAGCAACCACAAACTAGTAGATCCACCGAGATGCGTGGAGACGGCTTTGGTGCGGGCCGCCATGGCCGGGGAGCTGGGCGCTTCGACCGTGGGCGGGGGCGTGGTTTCGATTCCAACGTCTGGAAGAGGAAAGTGGAGACGGGGAATTCGTCCTCCACTAGGGCTTCTGGATCTGGCGAGTCTGGATTTGACAGATGGGATGAAGCGGCTGACGGGAGGCAAATTGCCCCCACCCATCAGGAGAAGTGGTGTGGGGGTGAAGCGGATCTGGGATCATCACTCGGCGCTGCGGATGCGAGCGGGAAGCCTGCTGCTCCTGCTCGGCAAGAACGCCATGGGGGGGAGGGGAACGGAGGTCACCGCGCTCCTGCGAAGAACCCTACCCCGCCGCGCACCCGTGATCCTGCTGCACAATCTGGTAATATCAATCCTCCCCGTGAGCCCTGCCAGATTTGCAACTTGTTTGGTCATGTTACTGCTAGATGTCCTCAAGCTGTCTGTGTTAGATGTAAGAAAAAGGGACACCTCGCCTTTGTTTGTTCTGAATTTCTTCCCTGGGAATATGTGCCTGCGATGTGTGCTTTTCAAGCCAGGGGACAGGGGTTCCATTACATTCCTGATTTTAGTGTGGATAGACAGGCCAGAGATAACATTTTCAATATTGTTGTGACAATTGTGGAGGGATCTGCTCTTACTAAGGATATTGAACATGAGCTTAGTGTGTATGTAGGGCAAGGGTGGCGTTGCTCTGCTAAGTTTTTTGCACCTCAGAAATTTTTGATGAGGATGCCTAACCCCAGTGAAGTAGATAGGGCTCTGTTTGTGGAGAATGTCAGACTGAAACAATGTAATGCCAGTGTCAGATTCTCTCCCTGGTCTGAGGACATTGATTCTGATGGATTATTGAAGATCGCTTGGGTTAGGATTGGGAGAATCCCTCCGAACAAAAGATGTGATAAGACTGTTGCTTACGTTGGGGGCCTGGTGGGAATCACTTTGGAGGTTGATATGTCTACCATCAATCGCCCTTCTTCGGTTCGAGCCAAGATTGGTTGTAGGATGGTGGATAAAATACCCAGCTCAGCTGAGGGGGTGCTGGGGGGTTGTTTTTACAAATTTACTTATGAGGTTGAAGAGATTCTGGTCAAAAACCCTGTAGTGGAGGAGGCCAATGCTCCTATCCTTGGTTCTGAACCTGCTAAACATGATCAGACTCCAAAAAGAAAAAGAGATGACCCAAAAGATAGTGATAGCCGTTCAGATTCTCCTGATCATGGTAAAGGTGGTACTTCTCATGGTGGTAAAACCTACCGTTTGCTACCAGTTGAGAATGAGATGTCTGCCTCCTCTGAAAGTGAGGTAGACGGGTCCTTGCTCATTGAAACATTGGCCAGGGAGCAAGGGGGATATGACCTGGAGGATTCAAATGATGCCTTGAGCTGGTTGGTGCCAGTCGGCCCAACTATGATCCCAAAAATGGTGGTACCTGGGGCTGATCCTCACAAGGTGCAGGTAAATAATAAAATTGTGGTCAATCGTAGCCTATCATATGCTGCTGCTGTTACTAATATTACTCAGGTTGTGGAGGTTGATGGAGAGGTGGACCCAAAATTGAAGACTTCTGCTGAATATGTGGTACAACTCCCTTCACCTGATCGTAATGAGGAGATCGTGCTCACTCCACCACTTGCTCCTGAGGGCATGCACAGATTCAGCAAGCGTAACGCTCGAAGCATGCAGGAAAATGTGGAAGCTAGAGCTGTGAGGATGGCCAATGAGAAAGATGTGGCAGGTAACAAACCAAACCTGAATAAAAATTCTTTCACAGCTCTTTCTGATAGTGAGTTGATGATTAGAGTTGCTAAAATGGGGGTCTGTATCCCTGATAATGATTTTACTTATGTTGATGTGCTTCGGGAATTGGAAATAGTCAGAGGGAATTTAGAAGAAAAGAAAAGTATAAAGGACAATAGACAGGGTGATGAGGATGACATTATTGTCACTAATGGGCTGGGGAAGAAAGCTCATGTTAACCTTGACTGGTTAGAGCATGATGAAACTATAAATGATCAATGCTCTGCGGGAAGATCTAATAAGAAAAAACAACGTAGATCTATGGTTAAGCTCTCTAGGCTTGTGACTAGGAGCCAAAGAAAGAAGGACCCCATAGGGGATGATGTCTGTAACCCTACACTGCCTCCTGGTAGGGTTATTAAGACGCAACACCATAAAAAACGATCTAAATGAAAGGTATCCTATGGAACTGCAGGGGGTAGGCAAGAAAGGAATGGCCACCTGCCTCTCTGATATGATCAGTGACCATTCTGTGGATTTCCTGGGTTTGCAAGAGACCATGGAAAAGAAAATTACTCCTGGTTGTTTGAGGAAAATTGATCCCTTTAGCATTTTTAGTTGGAACTAGATTCCCTCTGTTGGGAAATCCAGGGGTATCCTGTGTGGTGTTAAGAAGATAGCCTGGATATTGTCTCCTGTGACAAGGGCAAATATATCTTACAACTAGTGTTGTATGATAAGAAAAAGAAAACCAATTGGGGTTTGTTGATAGTTTATGGTTCTGCTCATGAGGAATTTAAGGAAGAATTCCTCAGAGAGCTTGCCTCAATGTGTGGCTGCATGCAAGTCCCGTACATTGTTGGTGGGGACTTTAATATCCTTAGGCATTCTGGTGAGAAAAATAAAAAGTTACATAATCACAAATCCTCTGATCTTTTCAACTCCATTATAAATACCCTGGCCCTTAGAGAGATACACGCTAGTGGTGGCAAGTATACCTGGACTAATAATCAAACACACCCCACCTTGGAGAAGCTTGATCGCATACTGATGTCTGAAACCTGGGAGGATTTGTTTCCTCTGGTCTGTGTCAGGAAACTGGTTCGGGAAATTTCTGACCACAACCCCCTGTTGTTATCCACCGGGGAAGAGGGGCGAGAGGCCCCGAAACCTAGAGAATTTCGGTTCGATTTGGCATGGGTTAAAGATGACAGATTCCTTCCGCTGGTCCAGAAAATTTGGGCACGCAAAGTCTTTTCTTCTGACCCCATCGATGTCTTAAACATCAAACTTAAGAGGTTCAAGTCTTATTTTAAAGGGTGGGGTTCGGATAAATTTGGTCATGATAAGAAAAGAAAGGACGACCTCCGGATGGAGCTGGAACTACTGGAAGAATTAGAAGAAGAGGCTCCTCTCTCCCCTGAGCTATACATCAGGAAGATCGATGCATGTTTCGAACTTCATGAACTGCTTGTTAATGAGGAAATTTTTTGATTGCAACAATCGCATGAGCGATGGTTGCTCAAAGGCGATTTAAATACAGACTACTTCCATCGCATAGCTAATGGGTGTAAAAGGAAAAACACGATCCACTCCCTTAAGGTGGGGGACACGGAGATAGAAGGTACTGATAAGCTGATCGCTCACGCCACAGAGTTCTATAAAGAACTTTTCGGGCCAGCTCCTGGAAACCAATTTCACATGGACCTTGACACATGGACCTTGACACATGGACCTTGGAGGAAAAACTTAGTGAGGAAGATAACGCTAACCTGTGCAGAGAGTTTTCTGAGGAGGAGGTCAAGTAGGCCCTTTTTGATATGGCTCCCAATAGAGCTCATGGACCTGACAATATCCCGGTTGAATTCTACCAAGTTTGCTGGGATATCGTCAAGGATGATATCATGGCCTTGTTTAGTCACTTTCATCGAGGGGCGCTGGATGTTCGGAGGTTGAACTACGGAATCATCACTTTACTCCCAAAGCTCTTTGGGTCTGACAAAATCCAACAGTTCAGACCTATTTGCCTACTTCGTTGTCCTTATAAACTCATCACAAAAGTCCTAGATCGTCGAGTCTCGGTCTATGCTAACAAGCTAATTAGCCTAGTCCAAAATGCCTTTGTCAAGGGTAGGAACATTATGGATGGGGTGCTTTCACTCCATGAAATCCTTAATTACACTCATGTGAAGAAAAAAGTTGGGGTGGTGTTGAAACTGGATTTTGAAAAAGCGTATGATAAGGTTAAGTGGGAGTTCCTATTAGAATGCCACAAGCTGCGGGGATTCAATGATACCTGGTGTGGATGGATTAATCAGATTCTTCGGAATGGCACGGTTAGCATCAAGTTAAATAACAGTGTGGGGCCGTACTTCCAAAGTGCGAAAGGGGTGCGACAAGGCGATCCTCACTCCCCATTCTTGTTTAACTTAGCTGCGGAATGCCTTACAAAGATGATTAAAAATGCTCAGCGTAATAAACTGCTGGTTGGCTTAGCTGCGGATCTGATCCCTGATGGAGTTGCGGTACTTCAGTACGCGGATGACACAATTATCTGTCTTGAGCATGACATCGATAAAGCAGTCAACCTGAAGTTGCTGCTGTATATGTCCGAAATGATGTCCGGGTTGAAAGTTAATTTTCAAAAAAGTGAAATCCTGACTGTTGGGGGAGACGATGCTGTGATTAGGCAATATGTCGACCTCTTCGATTGTGATATAGGCAGTTTCCCCATTAAATATTTGGGCATGCCTGTCAGTTATAATACCTTGAGAAACTCCGATTGGGAGTTCATTGTTTGCAAATATTTGAAAAGATTTGATGCTTGGGTAGGTAATGCTGCATCCATAGGAGGGAGACACACTTTAGTTGACTCTGTTGTCACTCAGTTATCGTTGTACCATATGTCCATGTGGTTGTTGAACAAAACGTTCATTGAGAGATTGGATAAACATAGAAGAAGATTCTTCTGGCAAGGTTGTACCAAAAAAAAGAGATACCATCTTGTGAGATGGAACAGGATCTGCAGATCCAAAGAAAAAGGGGGCCTGGGTATTAAATACCTGCGCAAACAAAACATTAGTCTGATGGTGAAAATGGTGGTGGAAGCTCGAGACTCAAAGTGGGGTGTGGCAAGATATCGTTCGCGCTCGCTATTTGCGGAATAGAACGGTAGCTGATGTTGTCCCAAGGTTTTCTGACTCCCCCTGTTGGAAAGCTTTGTTGGAAGTCAAGGAGGTTTACATGACTAGTAGAAAAATCAACATCAAATCTGGTAACATTGCCAGGGTGTGGAGTGACTCCATTAACGGACTGCTTCCGTTTAAGGAGAGTTACCCTCAACTCTTTGACATTTGCAACATCCCTAAATGTACTATCGAACAAGTGATGAATGTAGATAGTGCTTCCTTCTTTAGAAGAAGGCTTACTCCTATGCTGTCTGAGCAATGGGGGGCTGTTTTGGATGCAGTTAATAAAATTCCCTTAACTGACAAGGAGGATCGAGTGGTTTGGAGTCTGAACCAGAACGGTAACTTTAGTACCAAATCTGTTTATAAGTTGCTGGAGAAACCCCTCAGTGGGTGCCATTATAAATGGATTTGGAAGGCCAAAATCCCACTCAAGATTAAAGTTTTCATGTGGCAACTTTCGCAAGATGCGGTGCTGACTAGATAGGTGATGCGTCACGGGAATTGGCCTGGGAACCCTGTTTGTTCATTCTGTAACGAAATTGAGACTTCACAACACTTATTATTTACTTGTTCGGTCGCTAGGGTGGTGTGGCGGTCTATTGGGGTGGCTATTGGTACTGATAAGTGCCCTGATAACTATTGGCAATTCTTCGCTTGGTGCTATTCCTTTCTTCCAGGAAGAGACAAGTTTTATACTGTTGGTCTTGCTGCCACCTGCTGGGCGATCTGACTTGCTCGCAATAAGGCTACCTTTGAGAAAAAGCAAATTAAGTCTCCCTTTGAAATTGTGTTCTCTATATGCTCTTTTCTTTTGTACTGGACATGACTGCAGAAGGGCGATGACGCTGACAAGGTTCGCTCAGGCGCCGAGATGATCAGGACCAGCACGATGCAGCTGATGAGACTTTGCGGAGCCAATACCCAGCCAATTGGAGGAGCGTGAAAAGATCGTGGTGGAGGTTTTCTGCTTCAAGGGCGCGGCGATGGAGTCCTATCTGGAGAGCCATCTTCCTCATAACAGTTTCCTCTCTCTTTTGTTTTCGTGGATACTTTTGGTGTGTTGGCTTGTTACCCTTTCTGGGTGTCGTGGGACTTAGCTCTCTGTTAACTGTAGGTGTTGCCAGGTTTTCGCCCCACAGCGCTCGGGTCGACGGCGACCTGAGTGGCAGTGGGTTTCCTGGTAATGCTTGAACTCGCTTTACCTCTTTCCCTCCCCCTGACTCTGTATTCGGAACTGGTTGTATTTCCGTTGTTTGCAATGAAAAGGGTAACGCCCGGTTCAAAAAAAAAGTATGCCGACTTGAGAAACATCAGAACTAAAGGTTGATCATAAGAAAGTGCGGTTCTAATAACCTTGATATTCTACAAGGTCGACCCGGTGTCCTGCTGCTTGCTGCTGAATTTACTCATTTGCATGCCATAAACCTGATCGTGCTGCCCATGACTTCAGTTCTTGCATGTCGCATGCCGTGGCTTCTGCCGCCTCGCTATCTTTGGAGCTCTGGCCAACCTCATGAAACCATAGTAAGCTCCTTCATGTTCTTCTCCTGCTTCTTGACTTCTTCTTCCCTCTTTGTTTGGTCCCTGATACTGAGGTTTAGTAGAGTCAGCGCTGAAGTCCTGTAGTTGTACATGCTTCTTAGAATATTCCGTGTACAAATATGCATGTTGATGTTCAACATTTTGCTTCAGACTTGCTGCATCATCATATAAGGTTTCTATTATCGACCCTCTGCTACAAAAGGAAATTGTATTGGTTTGGAAATAGTACGACGATGGTCTTCGCAGACAATGGAAGTTAACAGTACACATAGTATCATCATATAAAGCCCATGTGATCGACCCTGTGCTACTAAATGAAATTGTTTTGGTTTGGAAACAGTACGTTGATGGTCCTGATAGACATATTTTGTACTATCCTCCTAAGAACAAGTATCGGTGCTCTATTTTCTTTTGCTATCCAGAAAGTTCAGATGTTGTCGTTCTTCAGTTCCAATCAACTCAATTTTCACTCAACTTTTATGTTTTATGCCACCAACATTAGTTACAAAAATTCTTACAATTTTACTGTTGAAATGGACGGGCACAGCAACATGCACCATCAGTGATTTAGTAAAGACTAACACGGGATGGCGCAGATGGGTGGCCAAAAACCGTATGTAGGTCTAGGAGTAGTATTACTTATCAACCCCGTTTATTCTACCTTTTCGCTGGGATTAGTTCTTGTTTGTATATCTTTACTCTATCTTTTATTAAATGTAGCTGTCACACAACTTCTTATTTATGTGGGAGCCATAAGAGCAACTCCAACGCGCCGACTCAAACAGACGCACGGTTTGTCCTCTTTTCGTTCGTTTGGGTCGGCGAGGCGGACGGGCGCGTCCGCTTTTTAAAATGGATCGGCAGATGCGTCCAACGGAAAGCAGGCCCATATTTGCCCACGTGCAAAGAAAAAAAATTATGATAAACACGTGGACGAAAATAAACATAGCAACACATAATTAAGCATAATTGACCGGTCAACCGTCGGTCAAAGTCCACTTAAACATTAGTAAAACAATTAAGAAAACTCCGGGCCGCATGTTGCCCTAGGCGTTCGCCTTGCCCTTGCCCTTCCCGTCGTTGTCGCCGCCGGTGAGGGCGATGAAGACGGGAGGTGGACCAGCCCACCCAAACGCGGATTAATAGGCCGCAAGGACTGCCTCCTCTGGCGTCTGCTGCGGGAGCGACATTGCGGCGAGGTGGGCGCACTCCTCCTCCTCCTCAACGTGCAGTGCCGCCTCATCCTACTCCAAACGCATCTGCCGCTCACCGTCTCACGCCTCCTCGGCGAGCCAATGCGCCTTCCAGCGCTCAAGGTGGGCCGCCTCCCCCTCTGGCACCGCGTCGTAGTGAACAGGAGGCACGCTAATCCACTTGTGGTACTCGCTAGTCCAGGAGTAGGACTACTTGGGCCAGGTGGGCGGCGGTGGCGACCGCTTCCGCGTGGGCATGGGCTTGGGCTCGGGATCTGGCTCTGGCTCCGCATTGGGCTCGAGCGTCGGCGAGATGAAAAGTAGAGCGTGGACGGAGTCCCCTGCCTCTGAAAAGGCGAGGGATTGGCCCAGCCCATCCCAATGGGCATCCTCCTCGAGCCGGCTCGTCTCCAGCGCGTGCTGCGGTGCCTCCTCGAGGGCGACTTGGTACACCGCTTCCTCTGGCAAAACCTGTGGGGGTGGTGGCGGAACCTCATGGTCGACGTGGACGTCGTGGCGGCGCTCCTCCTCATGCTCTAGCGCAAACCAGCACTCCAAGTTGGGGGAGTCTGGTGCGTACACACGCATTACGCCCTGGTAGGGCATAAGGGCCTCGCGGCACCGGCGAACCTCCTCGGCGTGCGCCCTGGCGTGCGTGGCACCGCCGGAATGGGGATCTGCTGATCGTCCAGATGCCAGCCGTGCGACAGGTTTGACATCCGGATACTGCAGTGGCTTGCGATACTACCAGTGTCGTCACGCCTGGTGGATTGGTATGTACAGTCACTCCCACTCCTGCGGTAGCGAGCCGCGTCTAGCCGGTGCAGGAGGCTGCGCGCGGGAAGAGCTCGTGCCGGAGCTGAACCTTCCCTTTCCTTTTCCACTAAAGAAGCCCATGGCTGGTGGCTGGCTGGCTAGGGTTTTGTTCGCTAGGGTTTGCCGGTCGCTGGCGAGGGAGCAGGCGTGGCCAGATGTGGACGGGGGAGATGGAAGTGGATGAGGTCGCCCCCGCTTTCGTTAAAAAGGACGGGCACACGACCCTTCCACGCACTACTAGGTGAGCTCGAGGTATGTCGCCGCGTTTAATACAACCGCCTGTGGTGGTTGGCCGGCTGACTTGTGGGGCCGTGGTGGACACCAAGGGGACGCACGGCACGTACGCTTTGTGTCCGTGCTGACGCATTTCCAGCTCAAATTTGGGCCTTGAATGGGTCGGTGTGGACACGATGCGAACACATTTTGGGTTTGGGTCGGCACGTTGTGCTGGCGTTTTTGTCTGGCGCGATTCAAACGGACATGGGCGGATGAAATGGGTCGCCCGATTGGAGTTGCTCTAAATGTCATGATCATATTCGTTGTAATGTTCGTAAATGGCTCGGAATGGTCTAAAGATAAGAAATATTGGACTACTAAAGATGGGTTCACTTCACTTGTTTGTATAACTATTGTTTTTTCACTAATGACTACTATCCTAGATACGTCATGGTATGGAATTATTTGGACTACAAGATCAAACCAAATAGTAGAACATGGTCTCTTAAATAATTTTCTACAAAATGGAATTCATTTAGCAACCGATTTTTATCTTCCGTTTAAACACATTTTCATAATTCTTCTAGTTTTTTAATAAGCGAAATTACTATGGCTCGGCAGTGTAACCTTAAAACCTAAGTTAAATAAAGTTACGTTGAATCATGAGTTGTTTGATTTTTTTTCTTTGTCTGGATTTGAATTTGGATCTTTGCTTGTTGAAAGTGCTCTAATCCTTAGGAAAATCCTATGGCTACCCTACTCCAACACTGAATCCCAAACACCACCCACTGACCAAGACATGGGAATAGGTCATAAAAATAATTATCTTGCAAAATATTTCTTTACAAACCCACCAATCCCTCTACAAAATTTACTTTGTGATCAGAAAGAGTTTCTCTCAGAAACTTTTTCTTTACAAACCCACCAATCCTTCTACAATTCCATATCAGTCATGTCATTTAAACTTAATTTTATGGTCCTATTCCTTTGCTTTTTAAGCTTCGCACTACCATGAGTATGCGAGTTGCTTTTCCCTTTCTTCTCTTGAGAGTGAGTCGCAGACATATATAGTTTGTAAACACTCCAAGGCATCAAACTCATCATCATTTTTTTTTTCATTTTCAGGTAACAGTTCATCAATACTTATGGTTTTAAATAGCGGATTGGGGTCCGCGTAGCGGAATGCGGATAGCGGACGATATTGCGGACGCTATGTTCGCGTAGCGGATTTGTAAAAACACTATATTACTGTGTATATTTCCAGATCATTAACAAAAAGTAATGACATTTAATTTGAGCGATAGCAGACGCTATTGTGCTAGCGCTATTGTGGACGCAATAGCGGATGCTATCATCGCTATTTGAAACTATCAACCTCACTTAAATCATCCTTAGGAATGATTACATGTCTTTTTTTAACTATGTACATAAGGTTTTTAGCAACACTAACATGTAAGTCATGCCTAGCCCGCTCTAGCTTTTTAACTGCACCAACATCAGCTAGCACCTCCTCATCGGTGGCTCCCCACCAGTTTTGTCTGCCATGGCAATCAAAATGGGATTGAGGGTGGGCAAAAAGGTATCAGAATTTTGCACATATAAAGCACTGTGGTTTATGCTAACACAGAGAAGCAGGTAGTAGCGGGGAGGGGAGAGGGGATCCAGGTTGCGCTTCTTGGTTTGCTCAATAGCTTTCTCCATTAAGGATGTACAATGCTTATATTCACATGACTTTTATCTAAACATATTTTACTTTCGGTTCATGGTAGAACCAAGTGAAGTACTTATGGCTCTCGGTAAAACGAAAGTGAAGTGCTTTAGCCTGTGGTGGTGTGCCCAGGTTTTGATAAATTGCTAGCTCCGCCGCTGCTTCACTAGACGTCGTACGAGTGTACACACATAGGGCGTGTTTGGTTGCTCGTAGTCATTTTGAGCCTGCATGGATTTTGGCCGGCCAGAGCATGCGACTCTTGCGGGCAACCAAACAGGCTCATGATAGTGTGCGTCTGTTTCCACCCCTAGCACGGTTAAAAAATGAAATCAGTTAGTTTAATTCTGCATTCAGGAGCCCGAGCCCGGAGATTCCACCCCAATCCGTTCAACGCGGCAAACTCTTGCGATGCAATTGCCCAAAACTCCACCACCTCACCTCACCTGAGAGGCTAAACAAAAGGAACGAAACACGCACGTCCCTCTCGTGACACCGCGCCTGCATACATACCACGCCGTCGACCGCAGGGAAGAAGCGGAGCAGGGGTGCAGGACCACGTACGCGATCAATCGTGATCGAGCCCACGTCGTACGATCAGCACGAGGCCGACGCGTGCATGCACCTGGGCGATCGCGAGGCCGTATGTCGTCGTCGTAGTCTCCCCCGGCCCCGCCGTCGCGGCGTCACCGTCGTATGGACTGGTCGCCCGCCGGCGGCCACATGCGTGGTGCTCTCCTACGAGCAACTTCAATGGAGCGACTCAAACGGATGGCGATTTCGTTCGTTTTTTGTCCATTTGAGTCACCCGTTTGCCCGGCATCCGTCCTGTTTTTCATATGGATCGGCAGCACGTCCAATGCGTCAATCCATATGTGCAGGCGTGGTCGGCTGGCCGTCCAATTTTACATTGATTTGCATTCAAACATATTGTGAAATGAAATAACAAACAAAATAGTTTAGTCGTCCAAATAAATAATATAGTTTTACAAGCCAAATGCAAATAAAAATGTTTCACATAGTTTTGCAAACGAATAAAAGAAAATACATCTATTGGTTGTCAACTTGAGACCATATATGCTCAACCAAATCATTTTGCAGTTGCACGTGAGTTTCTCAATCACACATGTCTTCATGAAACTGAGTGAACTGCTCAAATGTTGCCGCTACTCCATGCTCAGGCACAATATTCTCACCCTGAAACTAAAAGCCTTGATCGTACAGACGTTCCATGCGTTCGTCTTCTACGATCATATTGTGCATGATCACACAAGCAGTCATCACCTCCCATAGTTTCTGCGTGCTCCAAGTATTAGCAGGATACCGAACGATACCCCATCGAGATTGCAAAACACCAAAGGCACGCTCGGCATCCTTTCTAGCACTCTTTTGCGCTTGGGCAAATCTTTTCCTTTTCTCTCCGACAGGGTTGGGTATTGTCTTGACAATATCGATCCACTGAGGATAGATACCGTCACCCAAATAGTATCCTTTGTCATAGTTGTGGTCATTGACAGTAAACTTCATCGGTGGGCTGTTGCCTTCGGCAAGCCTAGCAAACACCGGTGAGCGCTGAAGCACGTTGATATCATTGTGTGATCCAACCATGCCAAAGAAAGAGTGCCAGATCTAAAGATCTTGAGACGCCAGGGCCTCTAGTATGACAGTGCAAGCCCTGACATGTCCCTTATACTGCCTTTCCCAAGCAGAAGGGCAGTTGTCGGTGTCAAAACCGGCGGATCTCGGGTAGGGGGTCCCGAACTGTGCGTCTAAGGCGGATGGTAACAGGGGGCAGGGGACACAATGTTTTACCCAGGTTCGGGCCCTCTTGATGGAGGTAAAACCCTACGTCCTGCTTGATTATTCTTGATAATATGAGTAGTACAAGAGTTGGTCTACCACGAGATCGGAGAGGCTAAACCCTAGAAGCTAGCCTATGGTATGATTGTATGTTGTCCTACGGACTAAACCCTCCGGTTTATATAGACATCGGAGGAGGCTAGGGTTACACAAGGTCGGTTACAAAAGGAAGAGATATGCATATCCGTATTGCCTAGCTTGCCTTCCACGCCAAGTAGAGTCCCATCCGGACACGGGACGAAGTCTTCAATCTCGTATCTTCATAGTCCAACAGTCCGGCCAAAGAATATAGTCCGGCTGTCCAGAGACCCCCTAATCCAGGACTCCCTTAGTAGCCCCTGAACCAGGCTTCAGTGACGATGAGTCCGGCGCACAGTGTTGTCTTCGGCATTGCAAGGCGGGTTCCTCCTCCGAATACACCACGGAAGAGTTTGAATACAAGGATAGTGTCCGACCCTACAAAATAAGTTCCACATTCCACCGTAGAGAGAATAATATTTCCACAAATCTAATCTGCTGACGTACCCCGTAGCGTGACATCACACCACAGCCAGGTCTTTATTCAAATCGTTTTTCACAACCTATCTCAGCGTGTTTCGCGAGGCGGTTTCCTTGGCACGTCTTGTCGAAGCAGAGATCGTGTCCCCTTATTACGGGATTCCCATCAATACGGACGTGGGTAACCCAACCGCGCCATCAATTACGACGCTTGGGCGATAAGCGAGTTTTACCAGGCTAGTGGGGGCGCATAGTTTAGTCCGCCCTTATAAAGGGATAAGGGTTCACCTTTTTCTACCCACGCCTTCTTCCTCCTTGCTCATCCATTCTTGCGCACTCGAGCTCCAGCGCCCAAGTCCACATCCTTCTCCTCAACCCTCTCCAAACATGTCCGGGGCGGGAGGCAAGTGGATGGTCTCCTCCGTTACGAAGGGACACATCAAAAAACTACGTGGGGCCCGATACTTGGCCGCGGATATCGCGCACCGGCTGCCAGCCGCGGGGCAGATCGTCCCTACCCCGGAACCTCACGAAAGGGTGGTTTTCCTCCCGCACTTTGTCCGGGGACTGGGGTTTCCCCTCCATCCATTCGTCCGCGGCCTTATGTTCTATTATGGGCTGGACTTTCATGATCTGGCCCCGAATTTCATCCTCAACATCTCGGCGTTCATCGTCGTGTGCGAGGCTTTCCTTCGCATCCGGCCCCACTTCGGCCTGTGGATGAAGACCTTCAATATCAAGCCGAAGGTAGTAGGCGGCCAACAAGCGGAATGCGGTGGAGCCATGGTGGGCAAAATGCCCAACGTTACGTGGCTCGAGGGCTCCTTCGTGGAGACCATAAAGGGGTGGCAATCGGGGTGGTTCTACATCATCGAGCCGCGCGACACCAACTGGGTGGCGGCCCCCGAGTTTTGATCCGGAATCCCCACGTGGCTCACTTCCTGGAAGGAGAAGAGCCTGTCCTGGTGCTCATCGGTGGAGCTGGACGGACTCCAGAAGTGTATCCGGAACATGATAAGCAAGAAACTTAAGCTTGTCAACATAGTCCAGGTCATGCTCTTCCGCCGGATCCTCCCGTGTCAACAACGGGCTTTAACTTATGGGAGTTCGACCCGGCCCAGCACCAGACTCTACGCGAGCTCTTCGACACGACGCATAAGGACGTCTGGAAGGTGCTGTTTAAGGGTGCTGAGGTCCCCCCTTCTCTTACCGAGGACCGCGGGCTAAGCGCGAAGCGCCCTGCGAATCCCGTAGGTTCTGTACATCTGGTAGGGTATTTATTTCCCACAGCTTAACCATGTGCGGGGTCTGAGCTCACATGCCTTCGACAGGACTGGGTGAAGACATCGGAGCAGATTAACTGTCCGGCCCCTCTGTCCGAAGACCCTGCAGACGCTCTCCTGATGGAGATGCGGACTCCGGCTCCTTATGAGGTGCCGGAGAAGACCAAGAAGAAGGCCACGGGAACCCGAAAGAGTTCCCGACGTCAGGTAGTATCGGACTCATCATCCGATAACTCCGAGACACACTTTTCACATGAAAACGAGGAGGAGGAAGATGAAGATTCTCCCCCTCCAGCCGGGGGAGACAAGAAAAGGAAGGTCGCCCCAACCGGGGAGGCCGAAGGGTCCAAGAAGGGAAGGACTCTCCTTCCGGACTGTTCCACCACCGCCACCGACGGCGAAGACGAGTGGTTACTCAGGGCCAAGCCCCTGGCGAAGTCGTAAGTATTCGGATACCAGAGTAACTCATAGCATACTTTTGTTGCACTGCTTCTCCTAACATCGAATATGATCATGCAGTCCGCCCCGAGCCCGTATCGACGTATCCTCGTCGGACGGTTCCTTGGACTCGTCGGATATGGATAGCGATCCACTTCCATCCGCCTCCTCTCCTCGCCCTACGGACACTGTCGAGGTATTGTCTCAAGGGGCACCGAACCGGGGGAGATAGTCCCGGAGGCTCCTCAAGGCGACCTTCCAGACACCAGGAGCAAGGCTCCCAGGGGCTCCAAGTTCGGCCCTCAGCCGAACACCGCGCCGGAACCTCTAGTGTTTCCGGACTCGGGCAGGCGGCCCCCTTCCAAGAGGGGCAAGCCATCCGTGCCGGTGACCTCTGTCCATCCAAAGGCACCGGACGACCTGCTGGGAGCGCTTTGCGGCGCTTCCATCGACGAAGAGCACCGCACTATTATGAGTGCGGTGATCAAGAAGGTTCAGTCCGCCAAGAGCGGACTGACTGAAGCCTGTGCCAGCCTTCTAACAGGCTTTGAGGTAAGTATTTAAAATATAGGGAAAAAATATTACCGCATAGACAGTAGCCCCTGATGCTCTGTTTGGTGTTCACAAAGAAAAGCCGAATAAAGGATCAAATAATATCTGCAGGAGTCTAATATAAGTATGTCTATAAGCGTATGCAGGCTACGCTGCTGACCTCTGCAGCACTGACTACGGAGGTCGCCGCACTGAAGCAGAGCCTCGAGCGGTCCGAGAAAGAGCTCGGCCTTGCCAAGAGGCAGCTCGAGGAGAACAAAGGTAAGTATATATGTATATATATAAGATGCGGTTGCGAAATGACAGGATCATCATGGATGTGCCAGGGGCCACGACCGAAGTGGCGCCCCTGAAGCAAGCGTTGTCCGAGGCCGAAAACAAAGCGGCCAAGGAGTGCACCGAGCGGGAAAAACAAGAGGCACGGGTGGGCGAGGTGCAGCAAGAGCTCCAGGCTCTCGTGAAGAAGCACGAGGCTTTGGAGTTTGACTCGAAGACGCGAGAGTCCGAGCTTGCCACGGCCGTCGAGATCACAAAGCATGCCAAGGCTGAAGCCCAAAAGGCCCTCCAGGAAATTGACGTGATGAGGAAGATAGCGGCGGGTAAGGCATTCAATATGCAAAGCAAGTATGTGAAAGTAAATTACTTGTTACTTACCCGAGTCCGGAGCTCTCCAGGAGCATTCACAGATTTGCCCCGCAGCGTGTCGGATGCCGTGAAATATTACCTGGCCGAGGAGGGAAGCTCGACGGAGAAGTTGTTCTGGTCTCAGTATACTAGGACCGAACACCCGATGCCTATGAGCGACCAGCTGAAGCAACTGGTCGAGCCGCACAAGGCGGCCGAACAGGCCATGAGGGGCCTTATAGTCCGGATGTGGCCTGACGACTCCCTTCCCAACAACTACTTCGGCCTGGTGAGGCGGCTTGTAGATACCTGCCCACGGCTGGAGGTCATAAAGCGGTCCGTCTGCATCGAAGGTGCGCGCCGGGTCTTTGCCCGTGCGAAGGTGCGCTAGGCCAAGATGGACACCGAGAAGCTGGTGAAGGAGGGGCCGCCGCAGGGCAAGGAGCATCGCCACCCTGAGATATATTATGAGAGTGTCCTGAAGGGTGCCCGTCTTGTGGCGGACGAGTGTGCGAATGATGTAATTTTTGAATGAACTTGCTCATGTGATCCTGTATTATGAAAACTTGTTCATATGCGTTATGCAACGCTTGTTTGAATTTAAAATATTACCTTCTGTGCGGTTGTTTGTTAAATCTGAGAGATGGTCAGTTGTCGACTTCTGCCCCCATGCCACGAGTGCTGAGGTGTTCGGGATAAATCTGAGCACTCTTTTTCCCATTGTTGGGTCCTTCGAGGGAGGTGCTCAGCACAATGAACAAGGCAATCGGACTATAATGTTTTGTCACTCTCACTTAGCCATAGAAGTCTACAATTTTAAATTTTGGCGAAGCCCCTAGTATTCGGAAGGCCGAATTCGGGGCGCTATACACGCCTTAAGACGGACAAAGCCGACTCCTCACTCTCGGCATAAGTCTTTAGGGACTCGAGACCTCTCGAACAGCGACCAGCTCTTGCCTTATCATGACAGTCAGTTTTAGCTTTCTCTACTGAGGTGCTTAGCCGAGATGAACCGGGGCACAATCACAATAGTTCTCCCAGTGCTACCTTACCGATATAGCGGAACGTAAGGTACCAAAACATGGGAGCCGGGCAAACCCAACTATTGACCCAAGACATGATTCGGAGCTAATGCATATAATGCTATAAGTCCGGGGTGCCGGACTGTCGAAAGTGTTCGGACTTCTCACGCCGTATTATGGGGTACGCTTAAGCCCCTGGCGTATGGGCCGTACCAGAGTGTACGGGTGCTGGATGTCATGAATGAACATATATAAAAAAGAATAGAGAATGCGGTAATAGTCTAGTGCTATGCATTGTTAATTCAAATAGGTGCGTCGAAGCAGAATGATACAAGTAGTGTGATAAGCAAAAAGTAGGACTATTTGACATGTCCCCTCCAAGGGCAAGCTGAGGAATGATATTTAAAGCAAGTATTTCACTCGTTATCGGAGACCACCTGGGAGTTCCGTGGTGCGACGTGGCTTTCTACCTCCTTGGTTGTTGCATCGTGTGTCCGGCAATCGTACTGCCGGACGGGGTTTCCAGAGATTAAAGTCCTGAAAGAGAGAAAAATAACAAAGCGGGAAGCCCCTAGTGCGGTTGAGCCGCGTCTTGGGGCGTGCCGTAGTCGTGCCCCCCTCCCCACCTGTGCCCATGGTATTTTCAATGCGTAATTATGTACGCGTGACACGGATTTCGCCGTTTGGCTAGGACTGGGGTGGGGCCCGCATTGCTATGCGAGCTCGGAACGTGCCAGGTGGTCTTGTTGCCGATTACTCTGGGCGCGCTTGAAGGTGTCCGGATCTTTAATCGCCGAACTGGTGGATTGCCTTAAGAGGCTGCTTTGCGCTTCTGCTGCGAGGGCCGCAGTGTGCTCCTCCGTGCGGAGAGAGCGCTCTGTGTTTCCATTGACTGTGATGACCCCCCGAGGTCCTGGCATCTTGAGCTTGAGATATGCATAGTGCGGTACCGCATTGAATCTCGCAAATGCGATTCGCCCGAGCAGTGCATGATAGCCGCTGCGGAACGGGACTATGTTGAAGATTAACTCCTCGCTTCGGAAGTTATCCGGGGATCCGAAGACCACTTCCAGTGTGATTGAGCCTGTGCAATGGGCCTCTACACCTGGTATGCCATCTTTGAAGGTCGTTTTTGTGGGTTTGATCCTTGAGGGGTCTATACCCATTTTGCGCACTGTGTCCTGATAAAGCAGGTTCAGCCTGCTGCCGCCGTCCATAAGGACTCGAGTAAGGTGAAATCCGTAGATAATTGGGTCTAGGACCAGTGCGGCGAATCGGTCATGACGGATACTAGTGGGATGGTCCCTACGATCGAAGGTGATCGGACAGGAGGACCATGAGTTGAACTTTGGGGCGACTGGCTCCAACACATATACATCCCTTAGCGCACGCTCCCGCTCCCTCTTGGGGATGTGGGTTGCGTATATCATGTTCACCGTCCGCACTTGTGGGGGGAACCTCTTCTGCCCTCCGGTGTTCGGCTGCTGGGGCTCCTCCTCATCATCGCTATGTAGCCCCTTATCTTTGTTTTCGGCGTTTAACTTGCCGGCCTGCTTGAACACCCAACATTCCATGTTGGTGTGGTTGGCTGGCTTGTCGGGTGTGCCATGTATTTGGCACGAGCGATCGAGTATATGGTCCAAACTGGACGGGCCCGAAGTGCTTCTTTTGAATGGCTTTTTTCACTGACCGGGTTTAGGGCCTCTGAATCCGGCATTGACTACCGTATCCTCGATATTGTCGCTATGGACGCGGCGCTTATATTTGTTGCGACGTGATCTGCCATTGCTATCCTTGGTATCTGAAGTACCGCGGTTCTTTAATATGTTATTGCTGTGAGCCAGCCAGCTGTCTTCTCCCGCGCAAAAGCGGGTCATGTGTCGTGAGGGCTGCCATGGATTTCGGCTTTTCCTGGCCAAGGTGCCGGGTGAGCCACTCATCGCGGATGTTGTGCTTAGAAGCTGCTAGGGCCTCTACACCCCGACAGTCGACGATTTGATTTTTCTTTCTCGGTACTCGTGTCCAGAATTGCCTGGACCATTCCTCTGGCTGCTGAATTATGTGGCTCAAGTCATCGGCATCTGGTGGTCGCACATAAGTGCCCTGGAAGTTGTCGAGGAATGCGGCTTCCAGATCTTCCCAGCAGCCAATGGATTTTGCTGGCAGGCTGTTGATCCAATGCCGAGTTGGTCCTTTGAGCTTGAGTGGGAGGTATTTGATGGCGTGTAGATCGTCACCGCGGGCCATGTGGATGTGCAGGAGGAAGTCCTCGATCCATACCGCAGGATCTGTTGTGCCGTCGTATGATTCGATATTTACAGGTTTGAAACCCTCTGGGATTTGGTGATCCATTACTTCGTCTGTGAAGCATATGGGGTGTGCGGCGCCTCTGTAGTGGGCTATGTCGCGACGTAGCTCGAATGAGTCTTGTCCGCTGTGTTTGGCCCGGCCAGATTTACTTTTACTGTATCCGGCGTGACGGTTATCGTCTTGCGTAGTGGCGCGCCCTCGTGATCCGTAGATCGATCTTGCGTGTTTTGCTTTGTCCTCCAATACGTCTCGCAGGTCTAGCGTGTTTCCCCGTGCCTTGTCATTTTTATTTGAGTGGCGTTGGGGTGCGGGCTGAGTTTTTGGCTGAAATGCCTCTCTATCGCGGCCACGAGGTGGCCGATCATCCGCGTCATCTACTGGAGATGTAGGTTTTAATGCTTCCTCCTCCAGTCGGGGTAGCAACCTGCACTTTGGGTAACTCTTGGAGGGGCGTTCGAGTTCATATTCCTCGGCCGTAAGGACTTCAGTCCATCTGTGAGCTAGCAAATCTTGATCAGCTTGAAGCTACTGCTGCTTTTTCTTAAGGCTATTTGCCGTGGCTATAAGCCGGCGCTTGAAGCGCTCTTGCTCGGTGGGATCCTCCGGCATGACAAATTCATCGTCGTCGAGGCTTGCCTCATCTTCGGAGGGAGGCATGTAATTATCATCCTCCGCCTCTCCATCTGCCGCTCTCTCGGGAGGGCTGGCTTCTCCATCCTCCTACTCTAAATCTTGCTGGAGGGGATTGTTGTCGTCTTTGGCACTGTCCGGAGTGCTATTATCTCTTGCGCCGGTGTCACCGCTTTTACTTTGGCGAGACTTAGAGCGGAGCCGCTTGGGTTGCTTCTTGGAGGGGTCATCCTCCGTTGTCTCGTCGCCATTGCCTTCTTTGGGTGTGTCCACCATGTATATATCATATGATGAGGTGGCTGTCCAGTGCCCTGTGGGCAGTGGTTCCTCTTCGTCTCCCGCGTCATCATCCATACCGTCGACGTCTTCGGAGTCGAAGTCGAGCATGTCTGTCAAATTTTCGACAGTAGCTACTAAGTGGGTGGTGGGTGGGCGGCAAATTTCTTCGTCATCCGCATCCCAATCCTGCCGAATATAGTTCGGCCAGGACTCTCCTGACAGGGAGAGAAACCTTAATGAGTTCAGTATGTCGCCGAAGGGCGAGTGCTGAAAGATATCCGCGGAGGTGAACTCCATGATCGGCGCCCAATCGGATTCGATTGGCACGGGCGCAGGCGGTTCCGAGTCCGTGACCGGGGAAGAGTCCGGCAGTTCGGCGTCACGGCTCCCGTGAAGGGTAAGGTCGATACTCGGCTCGATCGCCGCTGAGAATACGGCCTCCGTGGCGGGGTCTATCCACCCGTCCATGGATGGCGCAATTGGCTCCGAATTGAGGGTTGGAACGGTTGCCGATGTGGTCTCCTGAACACTGTCCGATGGTAGAGCTAAATCATGCTCATCGTGACCGTGCGGCACACTCGGCAGGGGCTCGAATCCGTCGAAGATCAAGTCTCCGTGGATGTCGGCCGTGTAGTTTAAGCTTCCAAACCTGACCTGGTGGCCAGGGGCGTAACTCTCGATCTGCTCCAGATGGCCAAGCGAGTTGGCCCACAGTGCGAAGCCGCCGAATACAAAGATCTATCCGGGGAGAAAAGTCTCACCCTGGACTGCATCGCTATCGATGATCGAAGGAGCCATCAAGCCTAACGGTGACGACACAGAGGAACTCTCAATGAAAGCACCAATGTCGGTGTCAAAACCGGCGGATCTCGGGTAGGGGGTCCCGAACTGTGTGTCTAAGGCGGATGGTAACAGGAGGCAGGGGACACGATGTTTTACCCAGGTTCGGGCCCTCTTCATGGAGGTAAAACCCTACGTCCTGCTTGAGTATTCTTGATAATATGAGTAGTACAAGAGTTGGTCTACCACGAGATCAGAGAGGCTAAACCCTAAAAGTTAGCCTATGGTATGATTGTATGTTGTCCTACGGACTAAACCCTCCGGTTTATATAGACACCGGAGGAGGCTATGGCTACACAAGGTCGGTTACAAAAGGAGGAGATATGCATATCCGTATTGCCTAGCTTGCCTTCCACGCCAAGTAAAGTCCCATCCGGACACGGGACAAAGTCTTCAATCTCGTATCTTCATAGTCCAACAGTCCGGCCAAAGGATATAGTCCGGCTGTCCAGAGACCCCCTAATCCAGGACTCCCTCAGCAGTTCTTCCACTCCCAGTGCATGTAGTCTATGCTGCCAAGCATCCCCAGGAAGCCCCTGCTGGCATTCATCGCCAACAAATGGGCTGTATCTTCAGCTGTCGGCTCTCTCAAGTACTCAGGGCCAAACACAGCAATCACAGCCTTGCAGAACTTATACAGGGACTCTAGGCATGTAGACTCGCTCATACGACGTACTCATCAATGAGATCACCGGGCACTCCGTATGCAAGCATTCGGATGGCGGCAGTGCATTTCTGATAAGAGGAGAAACCAATCTTGCCGACGGCATCCTCTTTGCACTCGAAGTAGTCATCATAGCCGACCACTCCCTCTCTAATACGGTTGAAAACATGCCTACTCATACGGAACCGGCGGCGGAATTTGTGATGTTTGAACAACGGGTTTGTTGTATCAAAGTAATCCTTCCAGAGAAGGAAATGCCCGCTCTCTCGTTTACGATTCAACGCTTGAAGGTGGCCCGGAATGGAGCCACAGAACAACGGCCGCTGGTTGATGAGGTGGTGATGGACCAACACGGCAGCCAATATCTCCTCCTCGTCGTCAGACGACGAATCGTCGGATTCGCAAAGGAAATTGTGGAAAAAGAACTCGTCAGCGGAGTCCATTTTCGTACCTTGGCAAATTGTCGAACAACTTGTGGGCGTCGAAGAAGGAGAAGGCCGGCGAGGGGAGACGTGGCGTCCACAGACCAGCTAGCTGCCCTGCCGGCGTCCGACGAGTGTGACGGCGTCCGACGAGCGTGCCGGTCGGATGTGGTAGGGGCGGCGAGGCGTCTTCTTGGTCGCGGACGGCTATGCGGTGGGGAAAGCGGCGGCGGGAACCAGTTTGCTCCCTGGCGGCAAAACGGCAGCGGCGGGCGACTGGGGGCAGGGGCGGCGTTGTTGGGCGGATGTGAAGGCGGCGGCAGCTGAAAGAGACGCCGGTAAAAAATGGGCGGCGGCGTCGGTGACGGAGGAGGCGGGGCGAGGGTTGCTTGTTGGTCGGGGGGTGAGAGAATAGGCCAATGTGTCACAGACCAGCGGGCCCGGAGATAGGAGTAGGCGAGCGCGCGCGTCCGTCACATTTTCGCGCCGACGCAATCCAGACTTAAAATTGGGTCGAGAATGAGTCGCCCGCAGACGAAAAACGAACGTGCGTCTATTTGAATCGGCGCGTTGGGCCGGTTTTTCTGTCCGTACCGAGTCAAACGGATGACCGCGGACGAAATGAGTCGCCTCGTTGAAGTTGCTCTGATGGCCCTGATCTGCCCTGGTCGACCGATCTATCTGCTTTCCTGAACCGCAGGAATGGCGGGCAGCATTTCGCATGTGCGTGCAGATGAGGTGCAGGAGCTTAAATTTCCCAATGATTGGCTAGCGATCCGGATGGATCTGGAGAGGCCGAGTGCTCATCATTAGTTCGGTTTGCCGGTCGCCGTCGCGGCCAGCTTGCGCGGGCGTTCTGCTTCCACGTACGGTACGTGCCGCTGTCTCTGCCATGTTCGACGATCCACGACCACGATCCAAATATGCATGCACTGTGCATTGCACCCCATGCACGTCCATCGGCAAACAGTACGTGTTCTGATCCTGGAATTCTGGATCACTGGATGGATGGATACAAACAGGTAAAACGAAGAAGACGAGAGAAGTCCAGAAATGGACGAGACTAGTACTACTAGTAAATGTATGTGCTTTGCACGCCATTTAAATATATATAAAAAGCATAAGAAAATACATATGAATATATATTTTCTTTCCTAAAATCGTATTGGACATGATCCAACTTCGTTCTTACCTCTTTACAATCCAGGTTGTTCTAGTCTTTTTTTATTAGAGTACTATCAGACCCTGTTCAAGAATTCATCTGATTAACCAATTAACTTGCCGATTAGTACCTACTCGTAGGGTTACCGAGTAGCCGATAAACTGAAAAATAGTCCGATCAATTAATTAAATGACCGATTAACTTACCGATTAGCTGATTAATCTCTTACTCGTCAGCCAACCGAGCAGCTACCAGTTAACGATTTCCTCAACAATGCTATCAGATAAGCATGTGAATAGATGCTTCTAGAACACATGCGATGGTAGAGTTGGGGGTTCAATTAGAAGACCACATGGCAGAATCCTATGAATTGAAAACTATATCCAACGGATGATAATGCTCGGATTTGCCATCTCATGACCGTTGGATGGGCATATCCAACGACTAATATTTAAAGCTATTGACACTATATAGTGGTATAGACATGGTAACTAGTCTCCCAAGATTTTGCAGGGGTGGAGCAACGCGTTGTGTCACTGCACAATGGGTCCACTGAATTGAGCTCCAGGTACTACGTTCCACTTGGGCACAAGTTAGTGTAGCTGAAAACACGGGTGGCAATATTTTGATCGAGGTTTTCTGAACTACGGATGGCCTTGCTGGTTAAGCACCTCTTTGATTTGCAGGATTCTAAAAATACAGGAATAAAAAAGTATAGGATTAAACTGACATATCCATTTAAATTCTATAGGATTAACAAGTACTAGTGTTTGATGCCACAGAAAGAAAAAATATAAAAGGAGGTTGGTGTTGATGTTAGATTTTTTATGAAATGTAGTACAAACATTTTATAGAAAAAATTCTATAAAATTCAATCCTATGAATCAAAAAGGACCAACGTGGAATTTTTTTCTAAGAATTTCAATTCTTTAAAAATTCTATAAAATTTCTTTGAATCAAAGGAGTCCTTAGTACTTAGTGGAGCACAGGAGTGGTTCCAGGCCGACATCGTGACGGTGTGACTGTGACTCCAATTATTAATCATTGGACAGAGACCCCATTCGATTTCGATCGATCGGGTCAAGTACGATCCCGCGAAACCAGGAGACCTGGGGTATATACATACATAGGCCGGTGTTCATGGCTACATTAATGTGATCATCAGAAAACTAAGTAGTAGTAACTTGGCTACGAAGATTAGCAATCATCCCCGTCTGGTCAAGATCAACCCGCGTGCTTCATCGTCTGCAATCTAACAAGCATTCCTACCAGACAATGACGTGTAAGCTAATTAATTAGTGGCGGTACAAAACTAGCTAATCAGCAGGCTGTTCCGCACTGTCCTCGTACGTAGACATTCTGTGCGCAGCGCTCCGAACCTACTAGGAGTCTAGGCTACTATACATATGAATGATCAGCTTGCTTGCGCCATTGCCCGTTCCCTGTCGTGGTAGAATGTTACGTACGCAGTAGTAGCTGACAACACACGTAACATGGCTAGCTAGCTCGAAAAACATGGCTAGCCTAGCCATAGCTGCATGTCACCGTACGTCAGGCTGATCACCTGCGCCAACCAAGTCGACCGACGTGTACACCCATGCATCCATACATGAAGTATGCGTAACAGGTTAATTTAGGTGTGATCCAGACTGGTGCATCGTAAACTGTTAGGCTGCCCATAATGGAAGTATCATATGTAATATTATACATGTCAACTAAGCAATTTTGATGAAGTGACATAGAATTAAATGAAGAAAAAGATGCTTGAGTATCATATCATGATACCGTATCATATTAAATGATGTGCTACTTTGTGTCATGCATGATAATAAATGTAGTCCTCTATGATACCAATATATAATACTATGCATTACAGATGTAATATCATACACTGATATCATATGCATGATACTAATATATAATACTCTCCATTACAACTAGCCTTAGGAGGAGACGCCAAGATAACGAAGCATGCATGCATGGCATGGGTACGTCCGTCCGTGGAACAATGCATGGCAGAGCGGAACAGATCAGCCATGGAATACGATGGTAGTAGCTAGGCTGGAGTAGTAGCTAGCGAGGAAAGAAGTGGCGTACATGCAGGCTGCAGCTGCCGAACAGGACAACGTCCACTCTCTCATGCAGCTACGAGCACTTATACTATATACATACGGTAGGATCGATGTAGCCGCGAGTTTCAAAATCTATTTTATTTCCCATCAGGATACGCCAGTGTTGATGAAATCACAGTCCCGGCAGCAAGCGCTTGAAAAGCCAGTGCTCTTTCTAGTGGACCAGTGGTGGTGGTGCACATGAGCCGAGCTACTCCTGCGTTGCAACTTGCAACAGCCTGCTGATCAGTGCCTAGCTAGCTAGAGGAGTAGATTGTAGCTGCTCCTGTTTAGCAGAAGTGCCTGGAGCCGCCCGTGTCCCGGCCGGGTCGTGAGTCCTGGTCATGCGCTCGCGCACAATCAGCTGAGCTTGCTTGACCTTTTCCGATGGAGTACGTGCGCATGTGGCTAGCGATCGAAGCCTATCGGTCTATGCATGCATGCACGCATGCCCGAGTCTTGTATCGCGTAGGCCACTGGCCTTTCGAGTGGACTCCATGTTCTTCCTCCATTCTGCATGTTGAGGCCTCCTTTGGTTTGGAGGAATTTCATAGAAATTTTAGAGGATAGGGTTTTTATAGGATTTTTTCTTTTAGAGCCCTTTGGTTCATAGGAATAGATTCCTATTCCTACATAGGATTGGTTCCTATCCTTCACATTTCATAGAAAAATAAAAATGAGCGTAGACTCAATGAAAAAATTCCTTTGGTGTCAACCAAATAGTATCTTGTTTCCTATTCCTATTCATAGGATTTGAGATACATGCCATCTCATTTTCTACAAAATTCCTATTCCTATGATAATCTTATCCTATGAACCAAAAGAGGCCTGAATGTTTCCGCTTACCAACCATGCATGATCGGCCTACGTACCGAGGAGTACTTTGCAGTGATTAACTAGGCCGAGATCGGGATTTAACAACGGTTAACCACTCGGTTTTCTCAGCTCCTTCTCTCTAACATGCTTAGATGTGACCCGCCTCTACTTGTCGTCTCTTATGTGAAAATTTGCATGCTAGTATGTGAAAGAGACGATAGGTACCCCGTCTAGATATCTGCCACTGGTTTATTGTCCTCGTCTCGTTTCCATATACGAGCTAGCTATAGCTATGTACGTAGGGGGTGGGAGCTCGATCACATGTGCCGTGTCATGTGATGCACTATTCAGCAGCCGTGCATAGTTATCTCTCGTAAGCGGATCCGGTTGCATGCATGGTGCTGCATGTGAGCTTGTTTGTCCGGCCTGCACGTTCCTAATCCTAGCTATGGCCACAGAAAATGCCATGCCCAGTCTTTATTAGCAGCAGCAGCAGCAGTGCATGCATAGACGGGAAAAGGGCAAGGAGAACCCGTGCATGGCTATCTATCTACATGTCAATACATATCTACTACTAGTATATGTTTATATCTTACTCCCTTCTTAAACTAACATAAGAGCGTTTAGATCACTACTTTACAGAGGGAGTAGTATTTATCTCTATAAGAAAAAAAGGTCTTCCTCCTATACTTAACAGTCGCCTTGGCTCAACTTGTTTTCCCCTCAAGAGGCATGCCAGTGCAAAACTGAGGAAAAAGCTGTGCCAAGTTATAGTTTGGTGGGGGGTGGGGGGTAGACATCTCTTGTATGTATATGTATGTCAAAATTGCATGCTAGAATCATTTGGCATATGAAGTTTCAGGTTTCAACCATGGAACACATTTCGTTGGAACAAAAGGATAACCCAAGCGAACATGCAGAGAGAGTCGCCGCAGGAAGAACAGTCAAGCCAAAACGAGCTAAACAAAGATATCGGGTGGGCCCGACGACGTCCTCCGCGGGCCCGGCGAACATGCACCCAACGCCGTCGTACTCGCTTGCGCGGGCCCCATCCAAACACCCCGCAGATTCCCACTTCCGCAGTCCCGCCGCACTTTAATTTCCCCTGCTATTTATACCTCCCGCGCCATGGCGGGCTCAGGCACCGCCGCCACGACGCAGAACGCACTCCCCTCCTGCTCCCGCCAAGCTCGCTCGCGCGTCTCCGGTCCTGCCCATGCACGGCAGCATAATCAGGGGCACGAAGACGAAGACGGAGGCCTGCGCCGGCCAGTTTCTGGTTGCCACGATCGGCGGAGGCAGCGTCGCCGCGGCGCAAATGGCCCGGCCGCAGCAGCGGTACCGCGGCGTGCGGCAGCGCCACTGGGGCTCCTGGGTCTCCGAGATCCGCCACCCTCTCCTGTGCGTACCTACTCCTACCTAGCCCATGCACAGCACGGTCTGCCTGATCGATGCGCTTACGGTGATTCTTGGTCGCTCGTGGCTCACGGTGATGACGGTGTGGCGTTGCAGGAAGACGCGGATATGGCTGGGCACCTTCGAGACGGCGGAGGACGCGGCGCGGGCGTACGACGAGGCGGCGAGGATCATGTGCGGCCAGCGCGCGCGCACCAACTTCCCCGCCGCCACCGGCAGCGTCTCCTCCTCCGCGGCCGTGGCGTCCTCGTTCCTCTCCGCCGCCCTCGTCGCGAAGCTGCACCGGTTCAACATGGCGTCCGTGCAGGCCGCGCAGCGGCAGAGGGAGGCCGCCGCGGCCTCGGCCTCGGCGGCGGCTGCCACAGCGGCCGCAATGCCGCCGGGCGCCGCCCACGCGGGGCCGACGCTGCCGTCGTCGACGGGGTGGGTCGGGACGCTCCTCGAGGAGAAGCACGTGGAGCAGATGATCGCGGAGCTGCTCGACTCCGACTTCTCCATGGAGATCTGCCATTAGCCAAGCCAGCCATGGAGCGTGCCCTGCTTCCTCTGCCTCTGCATACTCCTCTCTGTGTTCTTGGCGCGAACGACCGATCACCGGTCACCGCGCGGGTCTAGTGTAGCGTAGCGTAGTGTAGTAGCTGCATATTACAGTCAGTGAGCTATGTGATGTGACCACCGGAGAAGAGCTCGTATTAGTTCGGCCAAGAGTTCTTCTACGCTAGTGATCGTACAGCATAACTGTACCTCGTATTTAGCATCTATATATCCATTTAGCATCTATATATCCAAAGCCTATACACCCTACGGTAACAAGTTTAATCCTCTCTGTTTTTACTACCTTTTACGGTGCTCGGCTCAGCTCTGGTTCTAGTCTACGTGCTTTGTGTAGAATTCTTTTTAGCCAGCCATCTGATCTGCCGCCATCGAGAGTCAAGACATCAAACATAAAAATAGCACAAGGTAACGTGCGATGCTTAACTGAAACGAGACCGATCAATGGCGTGCTAACTGCAACGAAACCAATCAATCAGTGGCGTGCTCCAGGATTTGCTAGCCGCGTAGGATAATAAACCAGCTAGACGCGCCTGGTTGATGAAGAGCCAACGACACAGGGAAATTCGGTCCATGGCCCGACGATCGAGCCATGTGCGTGCGTACGTAGTCGCGGTACCATCAGATCGTGGGCGCAGCATTTCTTTGTGGTGTGTTTGTTAACATGACTGTGCTGATGCTGCATATCTGGATTGGATTAGCCCCATCATGGCCGGCCACATGACCCTGCCAACTCCGGGCAGCGCCCACCCTGAGGCCTCAAGGGGACATCAGCAGTGGCGGAGCCACCTCCCGGCGACCCCAGGCAGCTGCCCGGGCTAGTCCAGAAATTTGCTCCTAAGCGCTAGTGTTAATCAATGGTTAGAAGCAAGATTTCTTTGGGCAGATGGCAGCTCACACTGTCAGAGTTAACTTTTGCCCGGGCTGCATTCACAGGCTGGCTCCGCCACTGGACATCAGGCGTCGCGTGTCCGTCGAAAAACCCACACTCACCACCTTCAGCTTGGATGTGTTCAGATCCACCGAGGAATGGCTGATTGGTTGGGGGGGCAAGGGAGACTGGAGGAGACGAGCTGATAGATTGCCATGCCACCATTTCTGCTGACCCAGTTGGTGGTCTGGTCATGCGAAGGTGGTATCCCCCTGTTCGTCGATATGGTTATGGTAGGGGGGGCAGAATCTGAAGGGAGCACAGGGGGATCAGCCCTGCCACCTGGGCTAGCTAGTCAGTGATGGTCGTCTTCCTTGGCTCTGAATTTCTTTTCAGGGACCTGCGAATGATTGATGGGTGGATAGAAGAAGGATCGTGCATGGTGTGTTTGTGAGAGAGGAGCATCCCGTGTGGTGTGCTCCTGCAGGCTCTCGTTGACCCTCTAGACATTCCTTGTTGTTCATACTCTTGACAGATTGTCTCCGATCAAGGCCCCCCAAAGGAATATTTCTCGTAGACTTGTCTAAGGCTAGTCATAGTGGGAATAAACTAGGTAGTAACATAGCGCAATTCAAGAATTTTTTTGCTTATGTGACATATATTTAATGAGGAGAGAGATGTTTAGAGTAACATAATATGTTACTGTAACATAGCGCTTCTCGAGAAAGTATGAGTCTATAAGCTAATAAATGAAGTCATCTATGACACTACTACTATATTACTTTGCACTATAGAGATAGTAACTTAGACTAGTGTCATATGCATGACACTAGTATAAGTTACTCCTCACTATGACCAGCCTAAGCGCACAGTGTAATTTCTCTTGACAAAGCAATTAAAGAAGAGAGAGAGCATTATGGTGACCATAAGCGCATGGACCTATGCAAAATGACTACTACCAACCAATGCATGAAGGTGTTTAGGTGTTAAAACATTAAATGAGAAAAGATTAGCTTATACTCCCTCCGTTCCGAATTACTCGTCGCGAAAATGGATGTATCTAGATGTATTTTAGTTCTAGATACATTCATTTCCGCGACAAGTAATTTGGAACGAAGGGAGTATAAGCATGCATTGGGAAGATTGGTTGCTAAGTTTTTTAATGCATTTAACACCTCATCTATCTTAGCATCAATGCATTGGAAGGAGCATTGCTACACAGACGACGATTGCTAGCTGATACATGCACGACATGGCTCCTCGCACCATCGATTAGCAATTCTGACCAGCCGTAGGCGATTGGATTAGCTATCGTTTAGCCAAAAATCGTTCGTGAAGTAGTTCCGCATTGGAAGAGCCCTTTAGACCTCTTTCAATGCACAGGTGCTTAAATGGGGTCCACACAAGTGGGCGCTCGCGTCTCGAGGCGCCCGACCACGGTACCGGAGCCGGCGAGCATTGGCTGGTGCTATAGGCGCTCCTCACTGAATGTCCCCAAGATGGCCGCAGAACCACTGCGGTGGGTCATCGTTCCAGCGACGTTCAACTCTGAGTCTGTTAAAATACGACACTACATACGGCCTCGAATGCGACAAATGCCCCAGGTGCGACGACAAGAACGAGGCGGAGGACCAACATGCCCGCCATGAGAGGATCAAGGTCCAAAACTCCGCCGAGGTCGAGTCGCGCTTTGCCGCATCGAACAAGGGCTCGGAGGCCAAGGCCAGCTGAGGGAGTCCCGGATTAGGGGGTGTTCGGGTAGCCGGATTATACCTTCAGCCGGACTCCAGCACTATGAAGATACAAGATTGAAGACTTTGTCCCGTGTCCGGATGGGACTTTCCTTGGCATGGAAGGCAAGCTTGGCGATGCGGATATTCAAGATCTCCTACCATTGTAACCGACTTTATGTAACCCTAACCCTCTCCGGTGTCTATATAAACCGGAGGGTTTTAGTCCGTAGGACAACTTCATCATACAACAACCATACCATAGGCTAGCTTTTAGGGTTTAGCCTCCTTGATCTCGTGGTAGATCTACTCTTGTACTACCCATATCATCAATATTAATCAAGCAGGACGTAGGGTTTTACCTCCATCAAGAGGGCCCGAACCTGGGTAAAACATCGTGTTCCTTGCCTCCTGTTACCATCCGGCCTAGACGCACAGTTCGGGGCCCCCTACCCGAGATCCGCCGGCTTTGACACCGATATTGGTGCTTTCATTGAGAATTCCTCTGTGTCGTCACCTTTAGGCCCGATGGCTCCTTCGATCATCAACAATGATGCAGTCCAGGGTGAGACTTTTCTCCCCGGACAGATCTTCGCCTTCGGCGGCTTCGCACTGCGGGCCAAGTCGCTTGGCCACCCTGAGCAGATCGAAAGCTACGCCCCTGGCCATCAGGTCAAGTTTGAAAGCCTAAACTACACGGCTGACATCCGCGGGGACTTGATCTTCGACGGATTCGAGCCACAGCCAAGTGCGCTGTTGGGAACGTTGCAGAAAACAAAAAAAAATCCTACGTTTCACCAGGATCAATCTATGGAGTCAACTAGCAACGAGAGGAGAGTGCATCTACATACCCTTGTAGATCGCGAGCGGAAGCATTTAAGAGAACGGGGATGATGGAGTCGTACTCGCCGTGATCCAAATCACCGATGACCAAGTGCCGAACGGATGGCACCTCCGCGTTCAACACACGTACGGAGCGGATGACGTCTCCTCCTTCTTGATCCAGCAAGGGGGAAGGAGAGGTTGATGAAGATCCAGCACCATGACGGCGTGGTGGTGGATGCAGTAGTGAACGCAGCAGGGCTTCGCCGAACTTCTGCGAGAGGGAGAGGTGTAGCAGGGGAGAGGGAGGCGCCAAGACTTGAGGTGCGGCTGCCCTCCCTCCCCCCTCCCCTTATATAGCCCCCCTAGGGGGGTGCGCCGGCCCTAGGAGATGGGATCTCCTAGGGGGGCAGTGTTGGAAATATGCCCTAGAGGCAATAATAAAAGGATTATTATTGTATTTCCTTGTTCATGATAATTGTCTTTTATTCATGCTATAATTGTGTTATCCGGAAATCGTAATACATGTGTGAATACATAGACACCAACATGTCCCTAGTAAGCCTCTAGTTGACTAGCTCATTGATCAACAGATAGTCATGGTTTCCTGACTATGGACATTGAATGTCATTGATAACGAGATCACATCATTAGGAGAATGATGTGATGGACAAGACCCAATCCTAAACATAGCACAAGATCGTATAGTTCGTTTGTTAGAGTTTTTCCAATGTCAAGTATCTTTTCCTTAGACCATGAGATCGTGTAACTCCCGGATACCGTAGGAGTGCTTTGGGTGTACCAAACGTCACAACGTAACTAGGTGCCTATAAAGGTATACTACGGGTATCTCCGAAAGTGTTTGTTGGGTTGACACAGATCAAGACTGGGATTTGTCACTCCGTATGACGGAGAGGTATCTTTGGGCCCACTCGGTAATGCATCATCACAATGAGCTCAAAGTGACCAAGTGTCTGGTCACGGGATCATGCATTACGGTACGAGTAAAGTGACTTGCCGGTAACGAGATTGAACGAGGTATTGGGATACCGACGATCTAATCTCGGGCAAGTAACGTACCAATTGACAAAGGGGATTGTATACGGGGTTGCTTGAATCCTCGACATCGTGGTTTATCCGATGAGATCATCGAGGAGCATGTGGGAGCCAACATGGGTATCCAGATCCCGCTGTTGGTTATTGACCGGAGAGCCATCTCGGTCATGTCTACATGTCTCCCGAACCCGTAGGGTCTACACACTTAAGGTTCAGCGACGCTAGGGTTGTAGAGATATGAATATGCAGTAACCCTAAAGTTTTTCGGAGTCCCGGATGAGATCCTAGACGTCACGAGGAGTTCCGGAATGGTCCGGAGGTGAAGAGTTATATATATGAAGTGCAGTTTCGGCCATCGGGAGAGTTTCGGGGGTCACCGGTATTGTACCGGGACCACCAGAAGGGTCCCGGGGGTCCACCGGATGGGGCCACCCATCCCGGAGGGCCCCATGGGCTAAGTGGGGAGGGGAACCAGCCCATAGTGGGCTGGTGCGCCCCCCTTGGCCCACCCCATGCACCTAGGGTTGGGAACCCTAGGGTGGGGGGGCGCCCCACCTGGCTTGGGGGGCACTCCACCCCTTGGCCGCCCCCCTAGGAGATCCCATCTCCTAGGGCCGGCGCACCCCCTAGGGGGCCTATATAAGGGGGGGAGGGGCAGCCGCACCTTTGAGTCTTGGCGCCTCCCTCTCCCCTGCTACACCTCTCCCTCTCGTAGTAGAACGGTGAAGCCCTGCTGCGGTGACCCCTGCATCCACCACCACGCGTCGTGCTGCTGGATCTTCGTCAACCTCTCCTCCCCCCTTGCTGGATCAAGAAGGAGGAGACGTCACGCTGACCGTACGTGTGTTGAACACGGAGGTGTCGTCCGTTCGGCGCTAGGATCTCCGGTGATTTGGATCACGTCGAGTATGACTTCCTCATCCCCGTTCTTTGAACGCTTCCGCGCGTGATCTACAAAGGTATGTAGATGCAATCCGATCACTCGTTGCTAGATGAACTCATAGATGGATCTTGGTGAAACCGTAGGAAAATTTTTGTTTTCTGCAACGTTCCTCAACAGTGGCATAATGAGCTAGGTCTATGCATAGTTCTTTTTGCACGAGTAGAACACAATTTGTTGTGGGCGTAGATGTTGTCAACTTTCTTGCCGCTACTAGTCTTATTTTGCTTCAACGGTATTGTGGGATGAAGCTGCCCGGACCAACCTTACACGTACGCTTACGTGAGACTGCTTCCAGCGACTGACATGCACTAGTTGCATAAGGTGGCTGGCGGGTGTCTGTCTCTCCCACTTTACTTGGAGCGGATTCGATGAAAAGGGTCCTTATGAAGGGTAAATAGAAGTTGACAAATCACGTTGTGGCTTTCACGTAGGTAAGAAAACGTTCTTGCTAGAACCCTATTGCAGCCATGTAAAACTTGCGACAACAATTAGAGGACGTCTAACTTGTTTTTGCAGCAAGTGTTTTTGATGTGATATGGCCAAAGTTGTGATGAATGATGAATGATATATATGTGATGTATGAGATGTCCATGCTATTGTAATAGGAATCACGACTTGCATGTCGATGAGTATGACAACTGACATGAGCCATAGGAGTTGTCTTTATTTTTTTGTATGACCTGCGTGTCATTGAGAAACGCCATGTAAATTACTTTACTTTATTGCTAAACGTGTTAGCCATAGTAGTAGAAGTAATAGTTGGCGAGCAACTTCATGGAGACACGATGATGGAGATCATGATGATGGAGATCATGGTGTCATGCCGGTGACAAGATGATCATGGAGCCCCAAGATGGAGATCAAAGGAGCTATGTGATATTGGCCATATCATGTCACTATTATTATTTGATTGCATGTGATGTTTATCATGTTTTTGCATCTTGTTTACTTAGAACGACGGTAGTAAATAAGATGATCCCTCATAATAATTTCAAGAAAGTGTCCCCCTAACTGTGCATCATTGCGATAGTTCGTTGTTTCGAAGCACCACGTGATGATCGGGTGTGATAGATTCCAACGTTCACATACAACGGGTGTAAGACAGATTTACACATGCAAACACTTAGGTTGACTTGACGAGCCTAGCATGTACAGACATGACCTCGAAACACAGAAGACCGAAAGGTCGAGCATGAGTCGTATAGAAGATACGATCAACATGAAGATGTTCACCGATGTTGGCTAGTCCGTCTCACGTGATGATCGGACACGGCCTAGTTAACTCGGATCATGTTATACTTAGATGACTGGAGGGATGCCTATCTGAGTGGGAGTTCATTGAATAATTTGACTTAGATGAACTTAATTATCATGAACTTAGTCTAAAATCCTTACAACATGTATTGTAGATCAAATGGCCAACGTTGTCCTCAACTTCAACGCGTTCCTAGAGAAAACCAAGATGAAAGACGATGGCAGCAACTATACGGACTGGGTCCAGAACCTGGGGATCATCCTCATAGCTGCCAAGAAAAATTATGTCCTACAAGCACCGCTAGGTGAAGCACGGTTCTCCCTGCAGAACAAGACGTTATGAACGCTTGGCAGACACGTACCGATGATTACTCCCTCGTTCAGTGCGGCATGCTTTACAGCTTAGAACCGGGGCTCCAAAAGCGTTTTGAGAGACACGGAACATATGAGATGTTCGAAGAGCTGAAAATGGTTTTTCAAGCTCATGCCCCGGTCGAGAGATATGAAGTCTCCGACAAGTTCTTCAGCTGTAAGATGGAGGAAAATAGTTCTGTCAGTGAGCACATACTCACTATGTCTGGGTTACATAACCGCTTGACTCAGCTGGGAGTTAATCTCCCGGATGACGCGGTCATTGACAGAATCCTTCAGTCGCTTCCACCGAGCTACAAGAGCTTTGTGATGAACTTCAATATGCAGGGGATGGAAAAGACCATTCCTGAAGTATTTGCAATGCTGAAATCAGCAAAGGTAGAAGTGAAAAAGGAACATCAAGTGTTGATGGTGAATAAAACCACTAAGTTCAAGAAAGGCAAGGGTAAGAAAACCTTCAAGAAGAACGGCAAGGGAGTTGTCGTGCCCGGCAAGCAAACTGCCGGGAAGAAGCCAAAGAATGGACCCAAGCCCGAGATTGAGTGCTTTTATTGCAAGGAAAGTGGTCACTAGAAGCGGAACTGCCCCAAATACTTAGCGGACAAGAAGGCCGGCAAAACGAAAGGTATATGTGAATACATGTAATTGATGTGTACCTTACCAGTACTCGTAGTAGCTCCTGGGTATTTGATACCGGTGCAGTTGCTCGTGTTTGTAACTCAAAGCAGGAGCTGCGGAATAAGCGGAGACTCGCGAAGGACGAGGTGACGATGTGCATCGGGGATGGTTCCAAGGTCGATGTGATCGCCGTCGGCACGCTACCTCTACATTTACCTACGGGATTAGTTTCAAAACCTCAATAATTGTTATTTAGTGCCAAGTTTGAGCATGAACATTGTATCAGGATCTCGTTTAATACGAGATGGCTACTCATTTAAATCTGAGAATAATGGTTGTTCTATTTATATGAGAGATATGTTTTATGGTCATGCTTCGATGGTGAATGGTTTATTCTTAATGAATCTCGAGCGTAATGCTACACATATTCATAGTGTGAGTACCAAAAGATGTACGATTGATAATGATAGTCCCACATACTTGTGGCACTGCCGCCTTGGTCACATAGGTGTCAAACGCATGAAGAAGCTCCATGCAGATGGACTTTCAGAGTCTCTTGATTACGAATCATTTGACACATGCGAACCATGCCTCATGGGTAAAATGACCAAGACTCCGTTCTCAGGAACAATGGAGCGAGCAACCAACTTATTGGAAATCATACATACTGATGTGTGCGGTCCAATGAGTGTTGAGGCTCGCGGTGGTTATCGTTATGTTCTCACCCTCATTGATGACTTGAGTAGATATGGGTATGTCTATTTAATGAAACACAAGTCTGAGACCTTTGAAAAGTTCAAGGAATTTCAGAGTGAGGTTGAGAATCAACGTGACAGCAAAATCAAGTTCTTGCGATTAGATCGTGGAGGAGAATACTTGAGTCACGAATTTGGCACACACTTAAGGAAAAGTGGAATAGTTTCACAACTCACGCCGCCTGGAACACCTCAGCGTAATGGTGTGTCCGAACATCGTAATCGCACTCTGTTAGATATGGTGCGATCTATGATGTCTCTTACCGATTTACCACTATCATTTTGGGGCTATGCTTTAGAGACTGACGCATTCACTTTAAATAGGGCTCCGTCGAAATCCGTTGAGACGACACCGTATGAGTTATGGTTTGGGAAGAAACCTAAGCCGTCGTTTCTAAAAGTTTGGGGATGCGATGCTTATGTCAAGAAACTTCAACCTGAAAAGCTCGAACCCAAGTCGGAAAAATGCGTCTTCATAGGATACCCTAAAGAAACTGTTGGGTATACCTTCTACCTCAGATCCGAAGGCAAGATCTTTGTTGCCAAGAATGGGTCCTTTCTAGAGAAGGAGTTTCTCTCGAAAGAAATAAGTGGGAGGAAGGTAGAACATGATGAAGTATTACCTCTTGAATCGGAAAATGGCGCAGCTCAAGAAAATGTTCCTCAGGTGCCTGCACCGACTAGAGAGGAAGTTGATGATGGTGATCATGAAACTTCAGATCAAGTTGCTACTGAACTTCGTAGGTCCACAAGGACACGTTCCGCACCAGAGTGGTACGGCAACCCTGTCTTGGAAATCATGTTGTTAGACAACGGTGAACCTTTGAACTATGAAGAAGCGATGGCAGGCCCGGATTCCGACAAATGGCTCGAAGCCATGAAATCCGAGATAGGATCCATGTATGAAAACGAAGTATGGACTTTGACTGACTTGCCCGTTGATCGGCGAGCCATAGAAAATAAATGGATCTTTAAGAAGAAGACATACGCGGATGGTAATGTGACCATCTATAAGGCTCGGCTTGTCGCTAAGGGTTATCGACAAGTTCAAGGGGTTGACTACGATGAGACTTTCTCACCCGTAGCGAAGTTGAAGTCCGTCCGAATCATGTTAGCAATTGCCGCATTCTATGATTATGAGATATGGCAAATGGACGTCAAAACGGCATTCCTTAATGGTTTCCTTAAGGAAGAATTGTATATGATGCAGCCGGAAGGTTTTGTCGATCCTAAGAATGCTGACAAGGTGTGCGAGCTCCAACGCTCGATTTATGGGCTGGTGCAAGCATCTCGGAGTTGGAACATTCGCTTTGATGAGATGATCAAAGCGTTTGGGTTTATGTAGACTTATGGAGAAGCCTGCATTTACAATAAAGTGAGTGGGAGCTCTGTAGCATTTCTCATATTGTATGTGGATGACATATTGTTGATGGGAAATGATATAGAATTCTTGGAAAGCATAAAGGCCTATTTGAACAAGTGTTTTTCAATGAAGGACCTTGGAGAAGCTGCTTATATATTAGGCATCAAGATCTATAGAGATAGATCGAGACGCCTCATTGGTCTTTCACAGAGTACGTACCTTGACAAGATTTTGAAGAAGTTCAAAATGGATCAGTCAAAGAAGGGGTTCTTGCCTGTATTGCAAGGTACGAGATTGAGCTTGGCTCAATGCCCGACCACGGCAGAAGATAGAGAAAAGATAAGTGTCGTCCCCTATGCCTCGGCCATAGGGTCTATCATGTATGCTATGCTGTGTACCAGACCTGATGTAAACCTTGCCATGAGTTTGGTTGGAAGGTACCAAAGTAATCCCGGCATGGAACATTGGACAGCGGTCAAAAATATCCTGAAGTACCTCAAAAGGACTAAGGAAATGTTTCTCGTTTATGGAGGTGACGAAGAGCTCATCGTAAAGGGTTACATCGATGCTAGCTTCAACACAGATCTGGATGACTCTAAGTCACAAACCGGATACGTGTATATTTTGAATGGTGGGGCAGTAAGCTGGTGCAGTTGCAAGCAAAGCATTATGGCGGGATCTACATGTGAAGCGGAGTACATGGCAGCCTCGGAGGCAGCACACGAAGCAGTCTGGGAGAAGGAGTTCATTACCGACCTAGGAGTCATACCCAATGCGTCGGGCCCGATGACTCTCTTCTGTGACAACACTGGAGCTATTGCCCTTGCCAAGGAGCCCAGGTTTCACAGGAAGACCAGGCATATCAAGCGTCGCTTCAACTCCATTCGTGAAAGTGTTCAAAATGGAGACATAGAGATTTGTAAAGTACATACGGACCTGAATGTAGCAGATCCGTTGACTAAACCTCTCCCTAGAGCAAAACATGATCAACACCAGAATTCCATGGGTGTTCGATTCATCACAATGTAACTAGATGATTGACTCTAGTGCAAGTGGGAGACTGTTGGAAATATGCCCTAGAGGCAATAATAAAATGATTATTATATTTCCTTGTTCATGATAATTGTCTATTATTCATGCTATAATTGTATTATCCGGAAATCGTAATACATGTGTGAATACATAGACCACAATGTGTCCCTAGTGAGCCTCTAGTTGACTAGCTCGTTGATAATCATTTTATTATTGCCTCTAGGGCATATTTCCAACAGTCTCCCACTTGCACTAGAGTCAATAATCTAGTTACATTGTGATGAATCGAACACCCATGGAATTCTGGTGTTGATCATGTTTTGCTCTAGGGAGAGGTTTAGTCAACGGATCTGCTACATTCAGGTCCGTATGTACTTTACAAATATCTATGTCTCCATCTTGAACATTTTCACGAATGGAGTTGAAGTGACGCTTGATGTGCCTGGTCTTCTTGTGAAACCTGGGCTCCTTGGCAAGTGCAATAGCTCCAGTGTTGTCACATAAGAGTTTGATCGGCCCCGACGCATTGGGTATGACTCCTAGGTCGGTGATGAACTCCTTCACCCAAATTGCTTCATGTGCTGCCTCCGAGGCTGCCATGTACTCCGCTTCACATGTAGATCCCGCCACGACGCTCTGCTTGCAACTGCACCAGCTTACTGCCCCACCATTCAAAATATACATGTATCCAGTTTGTGACTTAGCGTCATCCAGATCTGTGTCGAAGCTAGCATCGACGTAACCCTTTATGACGAGCTCTTCGTCACCTCCATAAACGAGAAACATTTCCTTAGTCCTTTTCAGGTACTTCAGGATATTCTTGACCGCTGTCCAGTGTTCCTTGTCGGGATTACTTTGGTACCTACCTACCAGACTTACGGCAAGGTTTACATCAGGTCTAGTACACAGCATGGCATACATAATAGAACCTATGGCTGAGGCATAGGGGATGACACTCATCTCTTCTATATCTTCTGCCATGGTCGGACATTGAGCTGAGCTCAATTTCACCCCTTGCAACACAGGCAAGAACCCCTTCTTAGACTGATCCATATTGAACTTCTTCAATATCTTATCAAGGTATGTGCTTTGTGAAAGACCTATGAGGCGTCTTGATCTATCTCTATAGATCTTGATGCCTAATATATAAGCAGCTTCTCCAAGGTCCTTCATTGAAAAACTCTTATTCAAGTAGGCCTTAATGCTGTCCAAAAGCTCTATATCATTTCCCATCAAAAGTATGTCATCTACATATAATATGAGAAATGTTACAGAGCTCCCACTCACTTTCTTGTAAACGCAGGCTTCTCTATAAGTCTGCATAAACCCAAACACTTTGATCATCTCATCAAAGAAAATGTTCCAACTCCGAGATGCTTGCACCAGCCCATAAATCGAGCATTGGAGCTTGCACACCTTGTCAACATTCTTAGGATCGACAAACCTTCCGGCTGCATCATATACAATTCTTCCTTAAGGAAACCATTACGGAATGCCGTTTTGACGTCCATTTGCCATATCTCATAATCATAGAATGCGGCAATTGCTAACATGATTCGGACGGAATTCAGCTTCGCTACCGGTGAGAAAGTCTCATCGTAGTCAACCCCTTGAACTTGTCGATAACCCTTAGCGACAAGTCGAGCTTTATAGATGGTCACATTACCATTCGCGTCTGTCTTCTTCTTAAAGATCCATTTATTTTCTATGGCTTGCCGCTCAACGGGCAAGTTAGTCAAAGTCCATACTTCGTTTTCATACATGGATCCTATCTCGGATTTCATGGCTTCCAGCCATTTGTCGGAATTCGGGCCCGCCATCGCTTCTTCATAGTTCGAAGGTTCACCGTTGTCTAACAACATGATTTCCAAGACAGGGTTGCCGTACCACTTTGGTGCGGAACGTGTCCTTGTGGACCTACGAAGTTCAGTAGCAACTTGATCTGAAGTTTCATGATCATCATCATTAACTTCCTCTCTAGTCGATGCAGGCACCTCAGGAACATTTTCTTGAGTTGCGCCATTTTCTGGTTCAAGAGGTAATACTTCATCAAGTTCTACTTTCCACCCACTTACTTCTTTCGAGAGAAACTCCTTCTCTAGAAAGGATCCATTCTTGGCAACAAAGATCTTGCCTTCGGATCTGAGGTAGAAGGTATACCCAATAATTTCTTTAGGGTATCCTATGAAGACGCATTTTTCCGACTTGGGTTCGAGCTTTTCAGGTTGAAGTTTCTTGACATAAGCATCGCATCCCCAAAATTTTAGAAACGACAGCTTAGGTTTCTTCCCAAACCATAACTCATACGGTGTCGTCTCAATGGATTTCGACGGAGCCCTATTTAAAGTGAATGCGGCAGTCTCTAAAGCATAGCCCCAAAATGATAGTGGTAAATCGGTAAGAGACATCATAGATCGCACCATATCTAACAGAGTGCGATTACCACGTTCGGACACACCATTACGCTGAGGTGTTCCAGGCGGCGTGAGTTGTGGAACTATTCCACTTTTTCTGAAGTGTGTGCCAAATTCGTGACTCAAGTAGTCTCCTCCACGATCTGATCGCAAGAACTTGATTTTGCTGTCACGTTGATTCTCAACCTCACTCTGAAATTCCTTGAACTTTTCAAAGGTCTCAGACTTGTGTTTCATTAAATAGACATACCCATATCTACTCAATTCATCAGTGAGGGTGAGAACATAACGATAACCACCGCGAGCCTCAACACTCATTGGACCGCACACATCAGTATGTATGATTTCCAATAAGTTGGTTGCTCGCTCCATTGTTCCTGAGAACAAAGTCTTGGTCATTTTACCCATGAGGCATGGTTCGCATGTGTCAAATGATTCGTAATCAAGAGACTCTGAAAGTCCATCTGCATGGAGCTTCTTCATGCGTTTGACACCTATGTGACCAAGGCGGCAGTGCCACAAGTATGTGGGACTATCATTATCAACCTTACATCTTTTGGTATTCACACTATGAATATGTGTAGCATTACGCTCAAGATTCATTAAGAATAAACCATTCACCATCGGAGCATGACCATAAAACATATCTCTCATATAAATAGAACAACCATTATTCTCAGATTTAAATGAGTAGCCATCTCGTATTAAACGAGATCCTGATACAATGTTCATGCTCAAAGCTGGCACTAAATAACAATTATTGAGGTTTAAAACTAATCCCGTAGGTAAATGTAGAGGTAGCGTGCCGACGGCGATCACATCAACCTTGGAACCATTCCCGACGCGCATCGTCACCTCGTCCTTCGCCAGTCTCCGCTTATTCCGCAGCTCCTGCTTTGAGTTACAAATGTGAGCAACCGCACCGGTATCAAATACCCAGGAGCTAGTACGAGTACTGGTAAGGTACACATCAATTACATGTATATTACATATACCTTTTGTGATGCCGGCCTTCTTGCCCGCTAAGTATTTGGGGCAGTTCCGCTTCCAGTGACCACTTCCCTTGCAATAAAAGCACTCAGTCTCGGGCTTGGGTCCATTCTTTGGCTTCTTCCCGACAGCTTGCTTATCGGGCGCGGCAACTCCCTTGCCGTCCTTCTTGAAGTTCTTCTTACCCTTGCCTTTCTTGAACTTAGTGGTTTTATTCACCATCAACACTTAATGTTCCTTTTTGACTTCTACCTTTGCTGATTTCAGCATTGCAAATACTTCAGGAATGGTCTTTTCCATCCCCTGCATATTGAAGTTCATCACAAAGCTCTTGTAGCTTGGTGCAAGCGACTGAAGGATTCTGTCAACGACCGCGTCATCTGGGAGATTAACTCCCAGCTGAGTCAGGCGGTTATGCAACCCAGCCATTTTGAGTATGTGCTCACTGACAGAACTATTTTCCTCCATCTTACAGCTGAAGAACTTGTCGGGGACTTCATATCTCTCGACCCGGGCATGAGCTTGGAAAACCATTTTCAGCTCTTCGAACATCTCATATGCTCCGTGTCGCTCAAAACGCTTTTGGAGCCCCGGTTCTAAGCTGTAAAGCATGCCACACTGAACGAGGGAGTAATCATCAGCACGTGTCTGCCAAGCGTTCATAACGTCTTGGTTCTGTGGGACGGGTGCGTCACCTTGCGGTGCTTCTAGGACATAATCTTTCTTGGCAGCTATGAGGATGATCCTCAGGTTCCGGACCCAGTCCATATAGTGTTGGGGAACGTAGCAGAAATTCAAAATTTTCCTACGTGTCACCAAGATCTATCTATGGAGAGACCAGCAACGAGTAGAAAGAGAGTGCATCTACATACCCTTGTAGATCGCTAAGCAGAAGCGTTCAAGTGAACGGGGTTGATGGAGTCGTACTCGTGATTCAAATCACCGATGATCCTAGTGCCGAACGGACGGCACCTCCGCGTTCAACACACGTACAACCCGGTGACGTCTCCCATGCCTTGATCCAGCAAGGAGAGAGGGAGAGGTTGAGGAAGACTCCATCCAACAGCAGCACAACGGCGTGGTGGTGGTGGAGGAGCGTGGCAATCCAGCAGGGCTTCGCCAAGCACCATGGGAGAGGAGGAGTAGGGAGAGAGGTAGGGCTGTGCCAGAACTTCGTGTATAGCTCCCATGCGCCTCCCCACTATATATAGGGTTGGAGGGGCTGGTTTCTTGCCCTCCAAGTCCATTGGGGCGTTGGCCAAGGTGGGAGGAAAGAAATCTCATTATTTCCTTCCCCACCGATTGTTATCCCCCCTTTTTAGGGATCTTGATCTTATCCCTTCGGGATATGATCTTATTCCTTCTAAGGGGGGATCTTGGTGCGCCTTGACCAGGGGTGTGGGGCCTTGCCCCCACTACCCACGTCCATGTGGGTCCCCCCATGCAGGTGGGCCCCACTCCGGAACCTTCTAGAACCTTCCCGGTACAATACCGAAAAATCCCGAACATTTTCCGGTGGCCAAAATAGGACTTCCCATATATAAATCTTTACCTCCGGACCATTCCGGAACTCCTCGTGACGTCCGGGATCTCATCCGGGACTCCGAACAACATTCGGTAACCACATACAAACTTCCTTTATAACCCTAGCGTTATCGAACCTTAAGTGTGTAGACCCTACGGGTTCGGGAGACATGTAGACATGACCGAGACGTTCTCCGGTCAATAACCAACAGCGGGATCTGGATACCCATGATGGCTCCCACATGTTCCACGATGATCTCATCGGATGAACCACGATGTCAAGGACTTAATCAATCCCGTATTCAATTCCCTTTGTCTATCGGTATGTTACTTGCCCGAGATTCGATCGTCGGTATCCAATACCTTGTTCAATCTCGTTACCGGCAAGTCACTTTACTCGTTCCGTAACACATCATCCCGTGATCAACTCCTTGGTCACATTGCGCATATGATGATGTCCTACCCAGTGGGCCTAGAGATACCTCTCCGTTTACACGGAGTGACAAATCCCAGTCTCGATCCGCATAAAACAATAGATACTTTCGGAGATACCTGTAGTGCACCTTTATAGTCACCCAGTTACGTTGTGACATTTGATACACCCAAAGCACTCCTACGGTATCCAGGAGTTACACGCTCTCATGGTCGAAGGAAGAGATACTTGACATTGGCAAAGCTCTAGCAAATGAACTACACGATCTTTTGTGCTAGTCTTAGGATTGGGTCTTGTCCATCACATCATTCTCCTAATGATGTGATCCCGTTATCAACGACATCCAATGTCAATAGCCAGGAAACCATGACTATCTGTTGATCACAACGAGCTAGTCAACTAGAGGCTCACTAGGGACATATTATGGTCTATGTATTCACACGTGTATTACGATTTCCGGATAATACAGTTATAGAATGAATAAAAGACAATTATCATGAACAAGGAAATATAATAATAATACTTTTATTATTGCCTCTAGGGCATATTTCCAACAGTCTCCCACTTGCACTAGAGTCAATAATCTAGTTCACATCGCCATGTGATTAACACTCACAGGTCACATCGCCATGTGACTAATACCCAAGAGTTTACTAGAGTCAGTAGTCTAGTTCACATCACTATGTGATTAACACTCAATGAGTTTTATGTTTGATCATGTTGCTTGTGAGAGAGGTTTTAGTCAACGGGTCTGAACCTTTCTGATCCGTGTGTGCTTTAGAAATCTCTATGTCATCTCCTAGATGCAGCTACCACGCTCTATTTGGAGCTATTCCAAACAACTGTTCTACTTGGAGCTATTCTAAATTATTGCTCCATTATATGTATCCGGTCTCTCTACTCAGAGCTATCCGGATAGGTGTCAAGCTTGCATCGTCGTAACCTTTACGACGAACTCTTTTACCACCTCCATAATCGAGAAAATTCCTTATTCCACTAGTTACTAAGGATAACTTTGACCGATGTCCTGTGAGCCATTCTTGGATCACTCTTGTACCCCTTGACTGACTCATGGCAAGGCACACTTCAGGTGCGGTACACAGCATAGCATACTGAAGAGCCTACGTCTTAAGCATAGGGGACGACCTTCGTCCTTTCTCTCTATTCTGCCGTGGTCGAGCTTTAAGTCTTAACTTCGTACCTTACAACTCAGGCAAGAACTCCTTCTTTGACTGGTCCATCTTGAACACCTTCAAGATCATGTCAAGGTATGTGCTCATTTGAAAGTATTATTAAGCATTTTGATCTATCCTTATAGATCTTGATGCTCAATGTTCAAGTAGCTTAATCCAGGATTTCCATTGAAAAACACTTTCAAAATAACCCTATATGCTTTCCAGAAATTCTACGTCATTTCTGATCAACAATATGTCAACAACATATACTCATCAGAAATTCTATAGTGCTCCCACTCACTTCTTTGGAAATACAAGTTTCTCATAAACTTTGTACAAACCCAAAATTTTTGATCATCATCAAAGCATAAATTCCAACTCCGAGATGCTCACTCCAGTCCTTAGAAGGATTGCTGGAGCTTTGCATACTTATTAGCATCTTTCGGGATTGACAAAACCTTCCGGTTGTATCACATACAACCTTTCCTCATTAAAATCGTCGAGGAAACAATGTTTTGACATCCTATCTGCAAAATTTCATAAATAATGCAGTAATCGCTAATATAATTCCAACAGACTCTTAGCATCGCTACGAGTGAGAAAATCTCATCGTAGTCAACTCCTTGAACTTGTCGGAAAACATCTTAACGACAAGTCGAGCTTTCTTAATGGTGACATTTACCATCATTGTCTGTCTTCCTTTTGAAATCCATCTGTACTCATTAGCCTTACGACCATCGAGCCGTTCTGCCAAAGTCTACACTTTGTTTTCATACATGGATCCTCTCTCGGATTTTATGGCCTCAAGCCATTTATCGGAATCCGGGCCCACCATCGCTTCTCCATAGCTCGTAGGTTCATTGTTGTCTAGCAACATGACCTTCAAGACAGGATTACGTACCACTCTGAAGTAGTACGCATCCTTGTCATCCTACGAGGTTTGGGAGTGACTTGATCCGAAGTTTCATGATCAATATCATAAGCTTCCACTTCAATTGGTGTAGGTGCCACAGGAACAACTCCCTGTGCCCTGTCACACACTAGTTGAAGAGACGGTTCAATAACCTCATCAAGTCTCCACCATCCTCCCACTCAATTCTTTCGAGAGAAACTTTTCCTCGAGAAAGGACCCGATTCTAGAAACAATCCATATTGCTTTCGGATCTGAATTAGGAGGTATACCCAACTGTTTTGGGTTTCCTATGAAGATGCACTTTATCCGCTTTGGGTTCGAGCTTATCAACCTGAAACTTTTTCATATAAGCGTCGCAGCCCCAAACTTTTAAGAAACGACAACTTAGGTTTCTCTAAACCATAATTCATACGGTGTCATCTCATCGGAATTACGTGGTGCCCTATTTAAAGTGAATGTGGTTGTCTCTAATGCCTAACCCATGAACGATAGTGGTAATTCGATAAGAGACATCATGGTACGCACCATATCCAATAGGGTGCAACTATGATGTTCGGACACACCATCACATTATGGTGTTCCAGGTGGTATTAATTGCGAAACAATTTCCACAATGTCTTAATTGTGTGCCAAAACTCGTAACTCAGATATTCATCTCTATGATCATATCATAGACATTTTATCCTCTTGTCACAATGATCTGCTACTTCACTCTGAAATTACTTGAACCATTCAATAATTCAGACTTGTGTTTCATCAAGTAAATATACTCAACATTTACTCGAATCATCTGTGAAGTAAGAACATAATGATATTCACTGCATGCCTCAGCACTCATTCAACTGCGCACATCAAAATGTGTTACTTCCAACAAGTTGCTATCTTGTTCCATCTTACTGAAAATGAGGCTTTTCAGTCATCTTGCCCATGTGGTATGATTTGCATATCTCAAGTGATTCAAAATCAAGTGAGTCCGAACGATCCATTTGCATGGAGTTTCTTCATGCATATACACCAATAGACATGGTTCGCATGTCTCAAACTTTTCAAAAACGAGTGAGTCCAAAGATCCATCAACATGGAGCTTCTTCATGCGTTTTATACCATTATGACTTACATGGCAGTGCCACAAGTAAGTGGTACTATCATTACTATCTTATATCTTTTGGCATGAAAATGTGTATCACTACGACCGAGATTCAATAAACCATTCCTTTAGGTGCAAGACCATTGAAGGTATTATTCAAAAATAGAGTAACCATTATTCTCCTTAAATGAATAATCGTATTGCGATAGACATAATCCAATCATGTCTATGCTCAACGCAAACACCAATCTCGGTGGTAGAGGGAGCGTGCGATGCTTGATCATATCAACCTTGGAAACACTTCCAACATATATCGTCAGCTCACCTTTAGCTAGTCTCCGTTTATTCCGTAGCTTTTATTTCGAGTTACTAACACTTAGCAACCGAACTGGTATCCAATACCCTGGTGCTACTAGGAGTACTAGTAAAGTACACACTAACATAATGTATATCCAATATACTTCTATCGACCTTGCCAGCCTTCTCATCTACCAAGTATCTAGGGTAATGCTGCTCCAGTGGTTGTTCCCCTTATTACAGAAGCACTTAGTCTCGGGTTTGGGTTCAACCTTGGGTTTCTTCACTAGAGCAGCAGCTGAATTGCCGTTTCATGAAGTATCCCTTTGTTCCCTTGCCCTTCTTGAAACTAGTGGTTTCACCAACCATCAACAATTGATGCTCCTTCTTGATTTCTACTTTCGCGGTGTCAAACATCATGAATATTTCAAGGATCATCATATCTATCCCTGATATGTTATAGTTAATCACGAAGCTCTAGCAGCTTGGTGGCAATGACTTTGGGGAAACATCACTATCTCATCTGGAGGATCAACTCCCACTCGATTCAAGTGATTGTTGTGCTCAGACAATCTGAGCACAAGCTCAACGATTGAACTTTTCTCCCTTAGTTTGCAGGCTAAGAAAATCGTCGGAGGTCTTATACCTCTTGACGTGGGCACGAGCCTGAAATCCCAATTTCAGCCCTCGAAACATCTCATATGTTCCGCGACGTTTCGAAAACGTCTTTGGTGCCTCTACTTAAACCATTTAATTGAACTATCACGTAGTTATCAAAACGTGTATGTCCGATGTTCGCAACATCGACAAACGACGTTGGGGTTCAGCACACTGAGCGGTGCATTAAGGACATAAGCTTTCTACTGATCGCATAATCGCTACTATCAACTTTCAACTATATTTTCTCTAGGAACATTCTAAACAGTGGAACTAAAGCGCGAGCTTACGACATAATTTGCAAAAGGTCTTTTTGACTATGTTCAGGATAATTAAGTTCATCTTATGAACTCCCACTTAGATAGACATCCCTCTGGTCATCTAAGTGATCACATGATCCGAGTCAACTAGGCCGTGTCCGATCATCACGTGAGACGGACTAGTCATCATCGGTGAACATCTTCATGTTGATCGTATCTACCATACGACTCATGCTCGACCTTTCGGTCTCCGTGTTCCGAGGCCATGTCTGCACATGCTAGGCTCGTCAAGTTAACCCTAAGTGTTTTCGCTGTGTAAAACTGTCTTACACCCGTTGTATGTGAACGTAAGAATCCATCACACCCGATCATCACGTGGTGCTTAGAAGCGACGAACTGTAGCAATGGTGCACAGTTAGGGGAGAACACTTCTTGAAATTTTGTAAGGGATCATCTTATTTACTACCGTCGTCCTAAGCAAACAAGATGCATAAACATGATAAACATCACATGCAATCAAATAGTGACATGATATGGCCAATATCATTTTGCTCCTTTTGATCTTCATCTTCGGGGCTCCATGATCATCATCGTCACTGGCACGACACCATGATCTCCATCATCATGATCTCCATCATCGTGTCTTCATGAAGTTGTCACGCCAACGACTACTTCTACTTCTATGACTAACGCGTTTAGCAATAAAGTAAAGTAGTTTACATGGCGTTCTTCAATGACACGCAGGTCATACAATAAATAAAGACAACTCCTATGGCTCCTGCCGGTTGTCATACTCATCGACATGCAAGTCGTGAATCCTATTACAAGAACATGATCAATCTCATACATCACATGTCATTCATCACATTCTTCTTGGCCATATCACATCACATAGCATACCCTGCAAAAACAAGTTAGACGTCCTCTAATTGTTGTTGCATGTTTTACGTGGCTGCTATGGGTTTCTAGCAAGAACGTTTCTTACCTACGCAAGACCACAACGTGATATGCCAATTGCTATTTACCCTTCATAAGGACCCTTTTCATCGAATCCGTTCCGACTAAAGTGGGAGAGACTGGCACCCGCTAGCCACCTTATGCACCAAGTGCATGTCAATCGGTGGAACCTGTCTCACGTAAGAGTACGTGTAAGGTCGGTCCGGGCCGCTTCATCCCACAATACCGTCGAAAGAAGATTGGACTAGTAACGGTAAGCATATTGAACAACATCAACGCCCACAACTACTTTGTGTTCTACTCGTGCAAAGAATCTACGCAATAGACCTAGCTCTTATACCACTGTAGGGGAACGTAGCAGAAATTCAAAATTTTCCTACGTGTCACCAAGATCTATCTATGGAGAGACCAGCAACGAGTAGAAAGAGAGTGCATCTACATACCCTTGTAAATTGCTAAGCGGAAGCGTTCAAGTGAACGGGGTTGATGGAGTCGTACTCGTCGTGATTCAAATCACCGATGATCCTAGTGCCGAACGGACGGCACCTCCGCGTTCAACACACGTACAGCCCGGTGACGTCTCCCACGCCTTGATCCAGCAAGGAGAGAGGGAGAGGTTGAGGAAGACTCCATCCAACAGCAGCACAACGGCGTGGTGGTGGTGGAGGAGCGTGGCAATCCAGCAGGGCTTCGCCAAGCACCATGGGAGAGGAGGAGTAGGGAGAGAGGTAGGGCTGTGCCAGAACTTCGTGTATAGCTCCCATGCGCCTCCCCACTATATATAGGGGTGGAGGGGCTGGTTTCTTGCCCTCCAAGTCCATTGGGGCGTTGGCCAAGGTGGGAGGAAAGAAATCTCATTATTTCCTTCCCCACCGATTGTTATCCCCCCTTTTTAGGGATCTTGATCTTATCCCTTCGGGATATGATCTTATTCCTTCTAAGGGGGGATCTTGGTGCGCCTTGACCAGGGGTGTGGGGCCTTGCCCCCACTACCCACGTCCATGTGGGTCCCCCCATGCAGGTGGGCCCCACTCCGGAACCTTCTAGAACCTTCCCGGTACAATACCGAAAAATCCCGAACATTTTCCGGTGGCCAAAATAGGACTTCCCATATATAAATCTTTACCTCCGGACCATTCCGGGACTCCTCGTGACGTCCGGGATCTCATCCGGGACTCCGAACAACATTTGGTAACCACATACAAACTTCCTTTATAACCCTAGCGTCATCGAACCTTAAGTGTGTAGACCCTACGGGTTCGGGAGACATGTAGACATGACCGAGATGTTCTCCGGTCAATAACCAACAGCGGGATCTGGATACCCATGATGGCTCCCACATGTTCCATGATGATCTCATCGGATGAACCACAATGTCAAGGACTTAATCAATCCCGTATTCAATTCCCTTTGTCTATCGGTATGTTACTTGCCCGAGATTCGATCGTCGGTATCCAATACCTTGTTCAATCTCGTTACCGGCAAGTCACTTTACTCGTTCCGTAACACATCATCCCGTGATCAACTCCTTGGTCACATTGCGCATATGATGATGTCCTACCGAGTGGGCCCAGAGATACCTCTCCGTTTACACGGAGTGACAAATCCCAGTCTCGATCCGCATAAAACAATAGATACTTTCGGAGATACCTGTAGTGCACCTTTATAGTCACCCAGTTACGTTGTGACGTTTGATACACCCAAAGCACTCCTACGGTATCCAGGAGTTACACGCTCTCATGGTCGAAGGAAGAGATACTTGACATTGGCAAAGCTCTAGCAAATGAACTACACGATCTTTTGTGCTAGTCTTAGGATTGGGTCTTGTCCATCACATCATTCTCCTAATGATGTGATCCCGTTATCAACGACATCCAATGTCCATAGCCAGGAAACCATGACTATTTGTTGATCACAACGAGCTAGTCAACTAGAGGCTCACTAGGGACATATTGTGGTCTATGTATTCACACGTGTATTACGATTTTCGGATAATACAGTTATAGCATGAATAAAAGACAATTATCATGAACAAGGAAATATAATAATAATACTTTTATTATTGCCTCTAGGGCATATTTCCAACATATAGTTGCTGCCATCGTCTTTCAGCTTGGTTTTCTCTAGGAACGCGTTGAAGTTGAGGACAACGTTGGCCATTTGATCTACAAGACATATTGTAAAGATTTTAGACTAAGTTCATGATAATTAATTTCATCTAATCAAATTATTCAATGAACTCCCACTTAGATTGACATCCCTCCAGTCATCTAAGTATAAGATGATCCGAGTTGACTAGGCTGTGTCCGATCATCACGTGAGATGGACTAGTCAACATCGGTGAACATCTTCATGTTGATCTTATCTTCTATACGACTCATGCTCGACCTTTCGGTTTTCTGTGTTCCGAGGCCATGTCTGTACATGCTAGGCTCGTCAAGTCAACCTAAGTGTATTGCATGTGTAAATCTGTCTTACACCCATTGTATGTGAATGTTGGAATCTATCACACCCGATCATCACGTGGTGCTTCGAAACAACGAACTGTCGCAATGGCGCACAGTTAGGGGAAACACTTTCTTGAAATTATTATGAGGGATCATCTTATTTACTACCGTCGTTCTAAGTAAACAAGATGCAAAAACATGATAAACATCACATGCAATCAAATAATAGTGACATGATATGGCCAATATCACATAGCTCCTTTGATCTCCATCTTGGGGCTCCATGATCATCTTGTCACCGGCATGACACCATGATCTCCATCATCGTGTCTCCATGAAGTTGGTCGCCAACTATTACTTCTACTACTATGGCTAACACTTTAGCAATCAAGTAAAGTAATTACATGACGTTTATGTTGACACGCAGGTCATAAATAAATAAAGGCAACTCCTATGGCTCCTGCCGGTTGTCATACTCATCGACATGCAAGTCGTGATCCCTATTACAAGAACATGATCAATCTCATACATCACATATATCATTCATCATTCATCACAACTTTTGGCCATATCACATCACAAAACACTTGCTGCAAAAACAAGTTAGACGTCCTCTAATTGTTGTTGCAAGTTTTTACGTGGCTGCTCTAGGTTTCTAGCAAGAACGTTTCTTACCTACGCCAAAACCACAACGTGAATTGCCAATTTCTATTTACCATTCATAAGGACCCTGTTCATCGAATCCGATCCGACTAAAGTGGGAGAGACAGACACCCGCCAGCCACCTTATGCAACTAGTGCATGTCAGTCGGTGGAACCGGTCTCACGTAAGCGTACGTGTAAGGTTGGTCCGGGCCGCTTCATCCCACGATGCCGCCGAATCAAGATAAGACTAGTAACGGCAAGCAAATTGACAATATCGACGCCCACAACTACTTTGTGTTCTACTCGTGCATAGTAACTACGCATAGACCTAGCTCATGATGCCACTATTGGGGAACGTTGCAGAAAACAAAAAAAATTCCTACGTTTCACCAAGATCAATCTATGGAGTCAACTAGAAACGAGAGGAGAGTGCATCTACATACCCTTGTAGATCGCGAGCGGAAGCATTCAAGAGAACGGGGATGATGGAGTCGTACTCGCCGTGATCCAAATCACCGATGACCAAGTGCCGAACGGACGGCACCTCCGCGTTCAACACACGTACGGAGCGGATGACGTCTCCTCCTTCTTGATCTAGCAAGGGGGAAGGAGAGGTTGATGAAGATCCAGCAGCACGACGGCGTGGTGGTGGATGCAGCAGTGAACGCAGCAGGGCTTCGCCGAGCTTCTGCGAGAGGGAGAGGTGTAGCAGGGGAGAGGGAGGCGCCAAGACTTGAGGTGCGGCTGCCCTCCCTCCCCCCTTTATATAGGCCCCCTAGGGGGTGCACCGGCCCTAGGAGATGGGATCTCCTAGGGGGCGGCTAAGGGGGTGGAGTACCCCCCAAGGCAAGTGGAGGCGCCCCCTCCCCTAGGGTTCCCAACCCTAGGCGCATGGGGGGCCAAGGGGGGGGCGCACCAGCCCACTATGGGCTGGTTCCCCTCCCCACTTCAGCCCATGGGGCCCTCCGGGATGGGTGGCCCCACCCGGTGGACCCCCGGGACCCATCCGGTGGTCCTGGTACAATACCGGTGACCCCGAAACTTTCCCGATGGCCGAAACTACACTTCCTATATATAATTATTCACCTCCGGACAATTATGGAACTCCTCGCGACGTCCAGGATCTCATCCGGGACTCCGAACAACTTTCGGATTACTGCATACTCATATCTATACGACCCTAGCGTCACCGAACCTTAAGTGTGTAGACCCTACGGGTTCGGGAGACAAGCAGACATGACCGAGACGACTCTCTCGTCAATAACCAACAGCGGGATCTGGATACCCATGTTGGCTCCCACATGCTCCTCGATGATCTCATCAGATGAACCACGATGTCGAGGACCTAATCAATCCCGTACTCAATTCCCTTTGTCAATCGGTACGTTACTTGCCCGAGACTCGATCGTCGGTATCCCAATACCTTGTTCAGTCTCGTTACCGGCAAGTCACTTTACTCATACCGTAATGCATGATCCCGTGATCAACCACTTGATCACATTGAGCTCATTATGATGACGCATTACCGAGTGGGCCCAGAGATACCTCTCCGTCATACGGAGTGACAAATCCCAGTCTCGATTCGTGCCAACCCAACAGACACTTTCGGAGATACGTGTAATGTACCTTTATAGTCACCCAGTTACGTTGTGACGTTTGGCACACCCAAGGCACTCCTACGGTATCCGGGAGTTGCACAATCTCATGGTCTAAGGAAATGATACTTGACATCCAGAAAAGCTACAGCAAACGAACTACACAATCTTTGTGCTATGCTTAGGTTTGGGTCTTGTCCATCACATCATTCTCCTAATGATGTGATCCCGTTATCAATGACATCACCATGTCCATAGCCAGGAAACCATGACTATCTGTTGATCAACGAGCTAGTCAACTAGAGGCTCACTAGGGACACATTGTGGTCTATGTATTCACACATGTATTACGATTTCTAGATAATACAATTATAGCATGAATAATAGACAATTATCATGAACAAGGAAATATAATAATCATTTTATTATTGCCTCTAGGGCATATTTCCAACACGCGCCGCACTGTCTCGATGGGCATGATATAGCTCTGCCGCCGAACAGCGCCTTGGAGGCCGCACACGCATCGGTTCCGACCATTGATTCGGAGCCTACTGCGCCAATCGAGGATCAGCGGTTGGACGCTGCCTCAGGGGCTGCGATCTTAGAGGTGATCGAGCCGAACTCCAGCCCCGCACTCCGCATGGCCCGTGACTCCGAGGAGCCGGATTCCTTCCCGAACTCCGAGCCCCCCGCGCCCCTGCCGACCGAATCCGATTGGGCGCCAATAATGGAGTTCACCCCCGCAGACATCTTTCAGCACTCGCCCTTCGGCGACATCCTGAATTCGCTAAAGTCTCTCTCTTTATCAGGAGAGCCCTGGCCGGACTACGGTCAGCAAGGATGGGATTCGGATGATGAAGAAATTCAAAACCCACCCACCACCCACTTCGTAGCCACTGTCGACGACTTAACCGACATGATCGACTTCGACTCCGAAGACATCGATGTTGGGGAACGTAGTAATTTCAAAAAAATTCCTACGCACACGCAAGATCATGATGATGCATAGCAACGAGAGGGGAGAGTGTTGTCCACGTACCCACGCAGACCGACTGCGGAAGCGTTGACACAACATACAGGAAGTAGTCGTACGTCTTCCCGATCCGACCGATCCAAGCACCGTTACTCCGGCACCGCCGAGTTCTTAGCACACGTACAGCTCGATAACAATCCCCGGGATCTGATCCAGCAAAGCGTCGGGGAGGAGTTCTGTCAGCACGACGGCGTGATGACGATCTTGATGTTCTACCGTCGCAGGGCTTCGCCTAAGCACCGCTACAATATGATCGAGGTGGAATATGGTGGCAGGGGGCACCGCACACGGCTAAGGAACAATCTCAAGGATCAACTTGTGTGTCCTAGGGTGCCCCCTGCCTCCGTATATAAAGGAGCCAAGGGGGAGGGGGCGGCCGGCCAAGGAGGGCGCGCCAAGGGAGTCCTACTCCCTCTAGGAGTAGGATCCCCCCCCCCCCAATCCTAGTTGGAATAGGATTCCTCGAGGGGGGAAAGAGAGAGAGGGGGCCGACCACCTCTCCTTGTCCTAATAGGACTAGGGGAGGGGGGAGGCGCACGGCCCACCTTGGGCTGCCCCTTTCTCCTTTCCACTAAAGCCCACTAAGGCCCATATAGCTCCCGGGGGGTTCCGGTAACCTCCCGGTACTCCGGTAAAATCCCGATTTCACCCGGAACACTTCCGATATCCAAACATAGGCTTCCAATATATCAATCTTTATGTCTCAACCATTTCGAGACTCCTCGTCATGTCCATGATCACATCCGGGACTCCGAACAATCTTCGGTACATCAAAATGCATAAACTCATAATAACTGTCATCGTAACGTTAAGCGCGCGGACCCTACGGTTCGAGAACAATGTAGACATGACCGAGACACGTCTCTGGTCAATAACCAATAGCGGGACCTGGATGCCCATATTGGCTCCTACATATTCTACGAAGATCTTTATCGGTCAGACCGCATAACAACATACGTTGTTCCCTTTGTCATCGGTATGTTACTTGCCCGAGATTCGATCGTCGGTATCCAATACCTAGTTCAATCTCGTTACCGGCAAGTCTCTTTACTCGTTCCGTAATACATCGTCCCGCAACTAACTCATTAGTTGCAATGCTTGCAAGGCTTATGTGACGTGCATTACCGAGAGGGCCCAGAGATACCTCTCCGACAATCGGAGTGACAAATCCTATTCTCTAAATATGCCAACCCAACATCTACCATTGGAGACACCTGTAGAGCTCCTTTATAATCACCCAGTTACGTTGTGACGTTTGGTAGCACACAAAGTGTTCCTCTGGCAAACGGGAGTTTCATAATCTCATAGTCATAGGAACATGTATAAGTCATGAAGAAAGCAATAGCAACATACTAAACGATCGGGCGCTAAGCTAATGGAATGGGTCATGTCAATCAGATCATTCAACTAATGATGTGACCTCGTTAATCAAATAACAACACTTTGTTCATGGTTAGGAAACATAACCATCTTTGATTAACGAGCTAGTCAAGTAGAGGCATACTAGTGACACTAAGTTTGTCTATGTATTCACACATGTATTATGTTTCCGGTTAATACAATTCTAGCATGAATAATAAACATTTATCATGATATAAGGAAATAAATAATAACTTTATTATTGCCTCTAGGGCATATTTCCTTCAGTCTCCCACTTGCACTAGAGTCAATAATCTAGATTACACAGTAATGATTCTAACACCCATGGAGCCTTGGTGCTGATCATGTTCTGCTCGTGGAAGAGGCTTAGTCAACGGGTCTGCAACATTCAGATCTGTATGTATCTTGCAAATCTCTATGTCTCCCACCTGTACTAGATCCTGGATGGAATTGAAGCGTCTCTTGATGTGCTTGGTCCTCTTGTGAAATTTGGATTCCTTTGCCAAGGCAATTGCACCAGTATTGTCACAAAAGATTTTCATTGGACCCGATGCACTAGGTATGACACCTAGATCGGATATGAACTCCTTCATCCAGACTCCTTCGTTCGCTGCTTCCGAAGCAGCTATGTACTCCGCTTCACATGTAGATCCCGCTACGACGCTTTGCTTAGAACTGCACCAACTGACAGCTCCACTGTTTAATGTAAACACGTATCCGGTTTGCGATTTAGAATCGTCCGGATCAGTGTCAAAGCTTGCATCAACGTAACCTCTTACGGTGAGCTCTTTGTCACCTCCATATACGAGAAACATATCCTTAGTCCTTTTCAGGTATTTCAGGATGTTCTTGACTGCTGTCCAGTGATCCACTTCTGGATTACTTTGGTACCTCCCTGCTAAGCTTATAGCAAGGCACACATCAGGTCTGGTACACAGCATTGCATACATGATAGAGCCTATTGCTGAAGCATAGGGAACATCTTTCATTTTCTCTCTATCTTCTGCAGTGGTCGGGCATTGAGTCTGACTCAACTTCACACCTTGTAACACAGGCAAGAACCCTTTCTTTGATTGATCCATTTTGAACTTCTTCAAAATCTTGTCAAGGTATGTGCTTTGTGAAAGTCCAATTAAGCGCCTTGATCTATCTCTATAGATCTTTATGCCTAATATGTAAGCAGCTTCACCGAGGTCTTTCATTGAAAAACTCTTATTCAAGTATCCCTTTATGCTGTCCAGAAATTTTATATCATTTCCAATCAGTAATATGTCATCCACATATAATATCAGAAATGCTACAGAGCTCCCACTCACTTTCTTGTAAATACAGGCTTCTCCGAAAGTCTGTATAAAACCAAATGCTTTGATCACACTATCAAAGCGTTTATTCCAACTCCGAGAGGCTTGCACCAGTCCATAAATGGATCGCTGGAGCTTGCATACTTTGTTAGCTCCCTTTGGATCGACAAAACCTTCCGGTTGCATCATATACAACTCTTCTTCCAAAAATCCATTCAGGAATGCAGTTTTGACATCCATCTGCCAAATTTCATAATCATAAAATGCGGCAATCGCTAACATGATTCGGACAGACTTAAGCATCGCTACGGGTGAGAAAGTCTCATCGTAATCAACCCCTTGAACTTGTCGAAAACCTTTTGCGACAAGTCGAGCTTTGTAGACAGTAACATTACCATCAGTGTCAGTCTTCTTATTGAAGATCCATTTATTCTCAATTGCTTGCCGATCATCGGGCAAGTCAACCAAAGTCCATACTTTGTTCTCATACATGGATACCATCTCAGATTTCATGGCTTCAAGCCATTTTGCGGAATCTGGGCTCACCATCGCTTCTTCATAGTTCGTAGGTTCATCATGATCTAGCAGCATGATTTCCAGAACAGGATTACCGTACCACTCTGGTGCGGATCTCGCTCTAGTTGATCTACGAGGTTCAGTAGTATCTTGTCCTGAAGTTTCATGATCATCATCATTAGCTTTCTCACTAATTGGTATAGGTGTCGCAGAAACAGTTTTCTGTGATGTACTACTTTCCAATAAGGGAGCAGGTACAGTTACCTTGTCAAGTTCTACTTTCCTCCCACTCACTTCTTTCGAGAGAAACTCCTTCTCTAGAAAGGATCCATTCTTAGCAACGAATGTCTTGCCTTCGGATCTATGATAGAAGGTGTACCCAACAGTCTCCTTTGGGTATCCTATGAAGACACATTTCTCCGATTTGGGCTCGAGCTTATCAGGTTGAAGCTTTTTCACATAAGCATCGCAGCCCCAAACTTTAAGAAACGACAATTTTGGTTTCTTGCCAAACCATAGTTCATAAGGCGTCATCTCAACGGATTTTGATGGTGCCCTATTTAACGTGAATGCGGCCGTCTCTAAAGCATAACCCCAAAACGATAGCGGTAAATCAGTAAGAGACATCATAGATCGCACCATATCTAGTAAAGTACGATTACGACGTTTGGACACACCATTACGCTGTGGTGTTCCGGGTGGCGTGAGTTGCGAAACTATTCCGCATTGTTTCAAATGTACACCAAACTCGTAACTCAAATATTCTCCTCCACGATCAGATCGTAGAAACTTTATTTTCTTGTTACGATGATTTTCAACTTCACTCTGAAATTCTTTGAACTTTTCAAATGTTTCAGACTTGTGTTTCATTAAGTAGATATACCCATATCTGCTTAAGTCATCTGTGAAGGTGAGAAAATAACGATATCCGCCACGAGCCTCAATATTCATCGGACCACATACATCGGTATGTATGATTTCCAATAAATCTGTTGCTCTCTCCTTAGTACCGGAGAACGGTCTTTTAGTCATCTTGCCCATGAGGCACGGTTCGCAAGTACCAAGTGATTCATAATCAAGTGGTTCCAAAAGTCCATCAGTATGGAGTTTCTTCATGCGCTTTATACCGATATGACCTAAACGGCAGTGCCACAAATAAGTTGCACTATCATTATCAACTCTGCATCTTTTGGCTTCAACATTATGAATATGTGTGTTACTACTATCGAGATTCATCAAAAATAGACCACTCTTCAAAGGTGCATGACCATAAAATATATTACTCATATAAATAGAACAACCATTATTCTCTGATTTAAATGAATAACCGTCTCGCATCAAACAAGATCCAGATATAATGTTCATGCTCAACGCTGGCACCAAATAACAATTATTTAGGTCTAATATTAATCCCGAAGGTAGATGTAGAGGTAGCGTGCCGACCGCGATCACATCGACTTTGGAACCGTTTCCCACGCGCATCGTCACCTCGTCCTTTGCCAGTGTTCACGTAATCCGTAGTCCCTGTTTCAAGTTGCAAATATTAGCAACTGAACCAGTATCAAATGTTGGGGAACGTAGTAATTTCAAAAAAATTCCTACGCACACGCAAGATCATGGTGATGATATAGCAACGAGGGGAGAGTGTTGTCTACGTACCCTCGTAGACCGAAGCGGAAGCGTTGACGCAACGTAGAGGAAGTAGTCGTACGTCCTCCGGTTCAACCGATCCAAGTACCGTTACTCCGGCACCTCCGAGTTCTTGACACACGTACAGCTCGATGACGCACCCTCGATCTCCGATCCAGCAGAGGCGCCGAGGGGGAGTTCCGTCAGCACGACGGCGTGGTGACGATCTTGATGTTCTCCTGTTGCAGGGCTTCGCCTAAGCACCGCTACAATATGATCGAGGTGTAATATCGTGGAGGGGGGCACCGCACACGGCTAAGGAACGATCAATGATCAACTTGTGTGTTCTAGGGTGCCCCCTACCCCCGTATATAAAGGAGGGAGGGAGGAGGTGGCCGGCCCTAGGGGGGCGCGCCATGAGGAGGGGGAAACCTACTCCAAGTAGGTTTCCCTCTCTTTTCCTTATCTTATTTGGAGGGGGAAGGAAAGAGTACTAGTATTAGGAAGTAGTACTAGTAGTAGTAATAGGAAGAGGGGGAAGGAGAAAGGAAAGGGGGGGCCGGCCCCCCTCCCCAATTCGGATTGGGCTTGGGGGGCGCACCCCCTTCCCTTGCTCCTTCTCTCTTCCTCCTACATGGGCCCAATAAGGCCCATATACCTCCCGGGGGGTTCCGGTAACCTCCCGGGGCTCCAAACTTCTCCGGAACCTTTCCGGTGTCCAAATATATCCGTCCAATATATCAATCTTTATGTCTCGACCATTTCGAGACTCCTCGTCATGTCCGTAATCATATCCGGGACTCCGAACAACCTTCGGTACATCAAAATACATAAACTCATAATATAACTGTCATCGAAACGTTAAGCGTGCGGACCCTACGGTTCGAGAACAATGTAGACATGACCGAGACACGTCTCTGGTCAATAACCAATAGCGGGACCTGGATGCCCATATTGGGTCCTACATATTCTACGAAGATCTTTATCGGTCAGACCACATAATAACATACGTTGTTCCCTTTGTCATCGGTATGTTACTTGCCCGAGATTCGATCGTCGGTATCCAATACCTAGTTCAATCTCGTTACCGGCAAGTCTCTTTACTCGTTCCGTAATACATCATCCCGCAACTAACTCATTAGTTGCAATGCTTGCAAGGCTTATGTGATGTGCATTACCGAGAGGGCCCAGAGATATCTCTCCGACAATCGGAGTGACAAATCCTATTCTCGAAATACGCCAACCCAACATCTACCATTGGAGACACCTGTAGAGCTCCTTTATAATCATCCAGTTATGTTGTGACGTTTGGTAGCACACAAAGTGTTCCTCTAGCAAACGGGAGTTGCATAATCTCATAGTTATAGGAACATGTACAAGTCATGAAGAAAGCAATAGCAACATACTAAACGATCGGGTGCTAAGCTAATGGAATGGGTCATGTCAATCAGATCATTCAACTAATGATGTGACCTCGTTAATCAAATAACAACTCATTGTTCATGGTTAGGAAACATAGCCATCTTTGATTAACGAGCTAGTCAAGTAGAGGCATACTAGTGACACTCTGTTTGTCTATGTATTCACACATGTATTATGTTTCCGGTTAATACAATTCTAGCATGAATAATAAACATTTATCATGAAATAAGGAAATAAATAATAACTTTATTATTGCCTCTAGGGCATATTTCCTTCAGTCTCCCACTTGCACTAGAGTCAATAATCTAGTTCACATCGCCATGTGATTTAACACCAATATTCATATTTTTATATGATTAACACCCATAGTTCACATCGTCATGTGACCAACACCCAAAGGGTTTACTAGAGTCAATAATCTAGTTCACATCGCTTATGTGATTAACACCCAAAGAGTACTAAGGTGTGATCATGTTTTGCTCGTGAGAGAAGCTTAGTCAGCGGGTCTGTCACATTCAGAGCCGTATGTATTTTGCAAATATTCTATGTCTACAATGCTCTGTACGGAGCTACTCTAGCTAATTGCTCCCACTTTCAATATGTATCCAGATTAAGACCTAGAGTCATCTGGATCGGTGTAAAAGTTTGCACCGATGTAACTTTTACAACGAACTCTTTTATCACCTCCATAATCGAGAAACATCTCCTTAGTCCTTACTAAGGATATTCTTGACCGCTGTCCAGTGATCTACTATTAGATCAAAATTGTATTCCCTTGACAAACTCAGAGCAAGGTATACAATATGTCTGGTTCACAGCATAGCATACTTTATAGAACCTATGACTGAGGCATAGGGAATGACTTTTCATTCTCTTTCTATTTTCTGCCATGGTCGGGTCTTGAGTCTTACTCAATTTCACACCTTGCAACACAGGCAAGAACTCCTTCTTTGACTGTTCCATTTTGAACTGTTTCAAAAATTTATCAAGGTATGTATTCATTGAAAAAATTTATCAAGCGTCTTGATCTATCTATATAGATCTTGATGCTCAATGTGCAAGCAGCTTCACCGAAGTCTTTCTTTGAAAAACTCCTTTCAAACACTCCTTTATGCTTTACAGAATAATTCTACATTATTTCCGATCAACAATATGTCATTCACATATACTTATCAGAAATGTTGTAGTGCTCCCACTCAATTTCTTGTAAATACAGGCTTCACCGCAAGTCTGTATAAAACTATATGCTTTGATCAACTCATCAAAGCGTATATTCCAACTCCGAGATTCTTGCACCAGTCCATAGATGGATCGCTGGAGCTTGCACATTTTGTTAGCACCTTTCGGATTGACAAAACCTTCTGTTGCATCATATACAACTCTTCTTTAATAAATCCATTAAGGAATGCAGTTTTGTTTATCCATTTGCCAGATTTCATAAAATGCGGCAATTACTAACATGATTCGGACAGACTCAAGCATAGATACGAGTGAGAAGCTCTCATCATAGTCAACACCTTGAACTTGTCGAAAAACCTTTTGCGACAATTCTAGCTTTGTAGATAGTAACACTACTATCAGCGTCCGTCTTCCTCTTGAAGATCCATTTATTCTCAATTGCTTGCCGATCATCGGGCAAGTCAACCAAAGTCCAAACTTTGTTCTCATACATGGATCCCATCTCAGATTTCATGGCTTCAAGCCACTTTGCGGAATCTGGGCTCACCATCGCTTCTTCATAGTTCGTAGGTTCATCATGATCTAGTAGCATGACTTCCAGAAAAGGATTATCATACCACTCTGGCGCGGATCTTACTCTGGTTGATCTACGAGGTTCAGTAGTATCTTGTTCTGAAGTTTCATGATCATCATCATTAGCTTCCTCACTAACTGGTGTAGGTGTCACAGAAACAGTTTTCTGTGATGTACTACTTTCCAATAAGGGAGCAGGTACAGTTACCTCGTCAAGTTCTACTTTCCTCCCACTCACTTCTTTCGAGAGAAACTCCTTCTCCAGAAAGTTTCCGAATTTAGCAACAAAAATCTTGCCTTCGGATCTGTGATAGAAGGTGTATCCAATAGTTTCCTTTGGATATCCTATGAAGACGCACTTCTCCGATTTGAGTTTGAGCTTATCAGGATGAAACTTTTTTCATATAAGCATCGCAACCCCAAATTTAAGAAACGACAGCTTAGGTTTCTTGCCAAACCATAGTTCACACGGTGTCGTCTCAACGGATTTAGATGGTGCCCTATTTAACGTGAATGCAGCTGTCTCTAATGCATAACTCCAAAACGATAGTGGTAGATCGGTAAGAGACATCATAGATCGCATCATATCTAATAAAGTACGGTTATGACGTTCGGACACACCATTATGCTGTGGTGTTCCATGTGGCATGAGTTTGTGAAACTATTCCACATTGTTTTAATTGAAGACCAAACTCGTAACTCAAATATTTTACCTCTGCGATCATATCGTAGAAACTTTTATTTTCTTGTCACTCTGAAATTCTTTGAACTGTTCAAATGTTTCAGACTTATGTTTCATCAAGTAGATATCCCCATATCTGCTCAAATCATCTGTGAAGGTCAGAAAATAATGATACCTGCTGCAAGCCTTAATATTCACCGGACCACATACATCAGTATGTATGATCTCCAATAAATCTGTTGCTTGCTTCATTGTTCCGGAGAACGGCGTTTTAGTCATCTTGCCCAAAAGGCATGGTTCGCAAGCATCAAGTGATTCATAATCAAGTGATTCCAAAATCCCATCAGCATGGAATTTCTTCATGCGCTTTACACCAATATGACCTAAACTGTCAGGCCCCCGACTCGATGTCACATCGATCTAGCCGGTAACACCTCATATCACTTTGCGGCCTCACGCACGGTATCCCCACGGGTGTCGCCTTACCTTTGCCCGGGACCGTTTGCGCCTTTTGGCTCACGTATATGATAGTGTCGCTAGCATCCATATGATAAAGAGCCCGGGCTGACATGACTAGTCGTAAACCCAAAGTGGCACAGACTTACAGGGACAGGCATCCATGACCCAGCTTCGAACGTGTCGGTCATCAGCAAGTGGGTCCGGGCTGTAGCACTGGGCTAGCAGGACTCCGGTAAACCGGGCTGTAGCAGGCTAACAGGACTCCGGTACTCAATGCGTGACATTTCCCCGAAGGGACAGACACAGGAACGAAGAAGGACACATGCCGGCCAGCCTAAGTGTTCCAGAGCAGTAGCAAGCTACCATGGCTCAGCGGTAACACTAGGAGACATTTCCCGGTAAGAGAGGCTACTAAAGATAAACAACTAGATAGTCAGATCCCACACATACCAAGCATTTCAATCATACACACAATATGCTCGATATGTGCAAATACAACGAAGCATCACAACATGACTCTACGACACAAGTACTTTATTCAAGGCTCAGGGAGCCATACATAACATACACAAAGATACGGGTCTCACGACCCAACATACAAGTCATACAGTCATACAAACCAGCAGCGGAAGTAACTTGTCTGAGTACAGACAACTAGTAAAATAAAAGAGGCTTGGAAAGCCTAGCTATACTACGTGGTCCTTCACAAGCTCAGGGTCACCACCTGGGTCTTTAGCCTAGTCGTTGAAGTCAACGTCTACATAGAACCCATCAGAAGGGGTTGCAGCATCTTCTGTAAAGAAATATAAATTGTAGCAACATGAGTACAAAGGTACTCAGCAAGACTTACATCAGATCCTACATACATGCATAGTATCAAGAAGGGTTGGTGGAGTTATTGCAGCAAGCCAGCTTTGACTCTTGGCTAGACTATCCTACGGTACTCCAACTTAAAATGGTTTAGCGCACACGAGTCCACTACTCACCAATTCAATACACTACCGAGGATCCACCTCCGTCTTCCTACGGAAGAGCCATCCTCGGCACTCACACTTATCTTGAGGCTTTTAGTAGTTTCCATTTACTTGTCTATGAACTGTATAGGCAACCAAGTACTCCTTTACCGCGGACGCGGCTATTCGAATAGATCATGTTAACACTGCAGGGGTGTACTTCTTCATACACGCTCTCACCACTTATCGTCGTTTACACGACATGTACTCGGAAACCTTCAAGCGGAAGCCCAACGCGGGTGTCGGCCACGACCTACCTAATCACCTAAGCCTCCAGTCCAGGTTTATCGCCTATTCAGGTTCCATCCGCAGGGAGTCCGGCCGAGGTTTCCCATACGGCCCCGAACGATGTGAACAGGGTTCCCGAGATACCTAACGGGTATTTGGTACACCGTGCCATGTACCTACCGCATCACAGCCCACCCCTACGGTCAGCGCTGTCCACGGCCTCCAGTAGGCTACAAACACCAGAAACTACTTGCAACTCCTGGACGGAGAACTAGGGTGAATAAGAAGCCGAGAGGGTCCATTGGTTTCGGGCCCAATGCATGGTAGTAGCTGATTCTTAAATCACACATACAGATCTCAGTGCTTAAGGTCGGCTTCAATGAAACAACCCACCATGTACTCCTACATGGCCTCTCATCGATACCTTTACCAAATCGTGTTCACCACACCACTCTCATTACCGACATAACATTTCACTCTAGCCCATCACCCAGATGAACCAGACCTGACACGACTCTAAGCATAGCAGGCATAGCAAGGTAGGAACAACACATACATATGGCTCAATCAACTCCTACACATGCTAGTGGGTTTCATCTAGTTACTGTGGCAATGACAGGTTATGCAGAGGAAATGGGTTCAACTACC
>NC_041390.1:603099814-603109945 GCF_002162155.2 Triticum dicoccoides | reverse complement strand
GCTTCCGGAGGCCCGTGAAGTGGTGGGGAGGAAGAGGGGGTTGTGGCGGAGCTTCTGAGCTAGTCGGGGGGGGCGAGGGGTGGCCGGAGACGGTTGCTATGGCGAACGGCGGCGACGGTGGTGTTCGGCCGGGTGAGAGAGAGAGCGAGGGAGAGGAGGGAGGCACTGAGGGAGAGTGAGAGAGCAGGGGGAGAGGCGTGGCGTCGTCCGGGGCATCGAGCGAGGAGGGGAGGGCAGGCAGGCAGGGAGAGAGGTGGCGTGGCGCGGTGGCGCGCGCGCGCCGGCCACACTCCCCTCCCTCTGTCGAGGACGAAGGCGACAGAGGAGGGAGGTGGGCTGGGCCGCCTGCTGGCTGGGCCGCACAGTGGAGGAGCCCAGGTAAGTTTCTCCCTTTATTTATTTTCTGTTTTCTAATTTCTGACATTTGTTTTGATTTAAAAAAAATATTAAATCATTTTATTAACTTATGCCAATTTTTGCAGGAGCTAGATATATTATTCCAGAGCTCCCTTATAAATGGCATAATATTTGGACATATATTAATATATATAATTAATATATTTCCAATGCAAATATTTATGCATTAATTCCAAAAGCCCAAAATAAATACCTATGAGCTCTTAAAAATATTGGTTTGATTTTTATCTCTGTCCAATATTTTCAGAGAGCCACATGAGCATTTTCTTGGACCCTTTTGGAGAAATTTTTATTTGGATCATTTTCAAAATGATTCTGAGGGTTTCACAGATCCCCATTTCAAGTTTCTGATGAAAGAGTAAACATGATGCAACACTCTAATGCATGACTAGCTAGTGTGTGACAACTCACCCCCACTCAAAAGAATCTCGTCCCGAGATTTGGGTACCTCCGGGAAGAAGGCGGGATACTCAAGTCGAAGACGATCCTCCCTTTCCCAAGTTGCTTCATCCTCAGAATGATGAGACCACTGAACTTTGAGGAACTTGATGTTCTGACGTCGAGTGGTACGCTCGGCCTGGTCGAGGATACAAATGGGGTACTCTCGATATGTAAGATTATCTTGGAGATCAAGCGTTTCGTGGTCCACTTCACGGATAGGATCCGAGAAGCAACGCCTGAGTTGAGAAACGTGGAAGACATCGTGGACTCTGAAGAGATGCGGAGGTAGTTCCAACTGGTAGGCAACTTCTCCTCGTTTGGCAAGAATGCGAAAAGGTCCAATGTAACGAGGAGCCAATTTGCCTTTGATACCGAAACGATGGGTTCCCTTCAGAGGGGTGACCCGAAGATAAGCCTTCTCGTCAACCTCGAAAGTCATAGCCTTATGTTTTCGGTCATATTGACTCTTTTGACGGGATTGGGCTGTTTTCAACTTTTCACGAACGATGCGAACTTGTTCTTCTGCTTCCTGAATCATATCCGGGCCAAAGAATTGTCTTTCCCCGGTCTCTGACCAGTTAAGGGGTGTTCGACACCGTCGTCCATAGAGAACTTCAAAAGGGGCTTTACCCAAGCTAGATTGATAGCTGTTGTTGTAAGCGAATTCGGCAAATGGAAGGCACTTCTCCCAATCCATTCCAAATGAGATAACAGAAGCTCGAAGCATGTCTTCTAGAATCTGGTTGACGCGTTCCACTTGACCACTCGACTGAGGGTGGAAAGCGGTGCTAAAGGAGAGACGGGTTCCCATAGCATTTTGGAAACTTTCCCAAAATCGAGAGGTGAAAAGACTTCCTCGATCCGAGTTGATTTCCAAAGGAACACCATGGAGGGACACTATTCGAGAGATGTATAAGTCTGCCAGCTGGCTAGCGGTTATACTCTCACGAACAGGTAGGAAATGGGCTACCTTGGAAAGACGATCGACAACGACGAAGATAGCATTATTCCCTCTCCTGGTCCTGGGAAAACCGGTAATGAAATCCATACCAATTTTATCCCATTTCCATTCAGGAATAGCTAAGGGTTGAAGGGTGCCAGCAGGCCGTTGGTGCTCTTCTTTAACACGACGACAGACGTCGCAATTAGCAATATACTGAGCAATTTCTCTCTTCATCCTAGTCCACCAGAACCTCTGGCGTAGGTCCTGATACATCTTAGTGCTACCGGGATGAATGGTGAGGGGAGATTCATGAGCTTCCTTAAGGATCAAACGCCTCAGGTTTCGCACTTTGGAAACCACTAGTCGATTCCCGAAGTATACGACCCCTTGATCATTAATGGAGAAGCAATTCGCAATTCCTTTCTGAATGTTTCTCTTGATGCGGGAGATTCCCGGATCTACCTTCTGTGCTTTGATAATCTGATCCGTAAGAGTAGGTTTTGCCACCAAGGTGGAAAGAAAACCTTGAGGAACAATGTGAAGGTTAAGCTTCCGAAATTCCTCATGGAGAAGCGGTTGACTTTGTTGTAACATCAGGTTGTTACAATAAGATTTACGACTTAGCGCATCAGCCATGACGTTGGCTTTCCCTGGGGTGTAAGTTATTCCTAAGTCGAAGTCTGTGATCAGCTCAACCCAACGTCTTTGCCTGAGATTCAAATCCGGTTGGGTGAAAATGTACTTCAGACTTTGGTGATCAGTGAATATTTCGCAACGATTACCGAGGAGGTAATGCCGCCAGGTCTTAAGTGCATAGACTACGGCTGCAAGCTCTAGATCATGAGTAGGATAATTCTCCTCATGTGGGTGCAATTGCCGTGAGGCGTAGGCAATTACGTGTCGATCTTGCATGAGAACGCAACCTAGTCCTTGTCGCGAGGCGTCGCAGTAGATAACAAAGTCCTTGGAGAAATCTGGCGGTACCAGTACGGGAGCAGAAGTCAGGCGTCTTTTCAGTTCCTGAAAGTTGTGCTCACATTGTGGAGTCCATTCGAACTTCTTATCTTTCTTGAGGAGTTCGGTTAGAGGTTTGGCAACTTTGGAGAAGTTCTCGACAAAGCGACGACAATAGCTCGCTAAGCCCAGAAAACTCCGAACTTGCTTGACTGATTCAGGTGGAGTCCAATCAAGGACGGCTTGAACTCGCTCAGGGTTAACAGCAATACCTTTACCAGATATTACATGACCCAGATAGGTCACTTCTGACAACCAGAATTCACATTTAGAAAATTTGGCATAAAGGCGATGCTCTCGAAGTTTCTTCAACACTAGCCTTAGATGTTCGGCATGTTCTTCCTCGTTCTTGGAGTAGATGAGTATATCATCGAGGTAGACCACGACGAATTTATCCAAATACTCCATGAAGATTGAGTTCATTAACCGAGAGAAGGTGGCTGGAGCGTTGGTTAAACCGAAGGACATGACGGTGTACTCGTATTGGCCATAACGAGTAACAAAGGCCGTTTTAGGAATGTCCCCGTTTCTGATTTTGATTTGATGGTAGCCCAACCTCAAATCCATCTTGGAGAAGACTGAGGATCCAGCGAGCTGATCATACAGATCGTTGATCCTGGGAAGTGGATATTTGTTTTTGATTGTGACCAAATTGACAGGTCGGTAATCTACAACCATCCGGTCCGTACCATCCTTCTTCTTGACGAATAGGACGGGGCAAGCCCACGGAGATGAGCTAGGTCGGATGAAACCCTTTTTCAAGGATTCATCGAGTTGTTTCTTAAGCTCGGCTAGTTCTAAGGGTGCCATCTTATAAGGTCTTCTAGCAATCGGAACGGTTCCTGGAATGAGGTCTATTACGAACTCAACATCCCTGTCAGGTGGAACACCTGGCAATTCTTCTGGGAAGACATCCGGGAAGTCACGGACTACCGGAACGTCCTCAAGGTCTGGCAAAGGGCTGGCGTTAAGAGAATATAATTGTCGCTTGGCTATTCGGGTCAAGACATTGACTATCTTCCCCGAAGGATGGGTGAGTTGAACAGTCCTAGCGAAGCAATCAATTTGGGCATGATGAGCTGACATCCAGTCCATACCCAGAATGATATTAATATCTGAAGATTTAAGGGCTATCAAGGACGCGAGGAAAACAAGTCTGTCGACTTGGATTTCATTTCCATGGCTTACTCTAGAAGTTTGCCATTTGGATCCCGGAGTTTGAATTACCAAAGAGGTTGGCATATTACCGAATGCGACGTTGTGCAAACGAGCATAGTTTTCAGATATAAAAGAATGAGAGGCTCCTGTATCGAAAAGAACAGATGCCGGGTGGCAATTAACAAGAAGCGTACCGAGAACGACGTTGGGATCCTCTTGAGCTTCTTCGGCAGAGATACAGTTGACATGGCCACGTGAAGCGGTGACCGGTTTGGCGTGGAATATCTTTCCTGTCGGCTTGCCACGGCCAACAGCTTTAGCAGATTGATTGGGGTTGGTCTGGGGACACTCACGCATATAGTGACCAGATTCCCCACACTTGAAACAAGTCACGGAACTGGTACGTGGAGGAGCATTATTGGTTGGACCCCCATAGGGCTTGGCCGGTGCAGACTGTTGAACAGGGCGAAGCGCCTGGAAAGATGGCCTCGGTGTGAACCTGGGTGGCAGGGCGGTGTTGGGTACCCACACACGGCGCTTCTGAGGACCAGCACCGGATGAGGAACCCATATCACGGCCATGCTTGCGTGTTGCGTCATAGTCAGTCTGACCAGTTTCAGCACTGATGGCTTTGTTGACAAGTTTCTGGAAGGATGTGCACTCATGCAGACGGAGGTCGCGGCGAAGCTCAGGACTAAGGCCCTTACGGAACCTTGCTTGCTTCTTGGCATCGGTAGACACTTCCTCAGTTGCATATCGTGCGAGATTACCAAACTCCCTGCTGTAAGCATCCACAGAAAGTCGGCCTTGGGTGAAACTGCAAAATTCCTCACGTTTACGGTCCATGAGACCCTCCGGAATGTGATGTTCACGAAAAGCCTCGCTGAATTCAGCCCAAGTAGTGACATGGCCCGCTGGGCGCATAGCTCCATAATTCTCCCACCATAGACTGGCGGGGCCTTCAAGATGATATGCAGCAAAGGTGACCTTGTCAGCCTCCGCTACCAGCGCAGAACGCAGTTTGTGAGCGATACTGCGAAGCCAGTCATCAGTGTCGAGAGGCTCGACGAAGTGGTGGAACGTGGGTGGATGCAATTTGATAAAATCACTGAGTGACACCACGTTAGTCCTCTGATGGTGTGCTGTGTTCTGTTCAATACGCTCCAACAAACGGTTGGTCTCCCGCTTGTTTCTCTCAGCTTCCATCATAACCTCGGCTAGGGAAGGAGGATGAGGCAGATTTGCATCCCTAACTTCACTGCCTTCGGTCTGCTCTTGAGGGGCAGGGTTAGTGCGCGTGTTGACCATCCTAGGTAAACAAGATAATGATTTGTCAGGATGATAAAATTCCAACATAGGATACAAAATGTAAGGAATAACTCGGAATGCAAGATGATCATCCGTATGACATGGTAGATGCAGAAACTGCTTCTTTATTCCATCGTCATACACACCATGCAGGGTTTAGTACAAGACCAAACAGGTACTATTACGGTGAAAAGAGGATTACATCTCATCGGAGGCATCCCAAGCTCCTATACATTATTTTTCTACACCTCCGGAAGGAGTACAAGCTAGGTCATATCCCACGAGTCACGCGGGACGATAGATGACACAGCTAGTGCGAACTAGTGATACTACCACTAACTCAGACCGATCCGTAGTAGTCCTCGTAGAAGTCACCTCCATAGCCTGGAAGCTCAACATGATCATCCGGAAACAGACGATCTCGCGGAGATTGTGGACCATAGGGGCTAGGATGAGGTCGTGGACCAACAAACGGTGGTCTGCGGGGACCGCGAGGTGGGGTGATGCCTCCTACATCACGCCAACCCATCACGTCTGGCAGAGCAGATCTCACAGGATAGAGATCGCGCATATCTGAATATCCAGCTTGCACCGCCGGTGCGAACCGAGTCAAAGTGGCCCAGTGGCCAGCACGGGTATTGAAGAGCTCTAACCTCAAGGCCCGATTTTCACGGTCCTTATCCTCGAGCATCTCAGCAGTGGTGCGAGTCCGTGAATCCTCCTGAGTGGGGTCAGCATAGATAGCCTGGAGATACCCTTGTGCTCCCGGAAGTGATCCTGGCATATACCGGAAATCAGAGTCCCGAAATAGTCCAGATCTGACTCGCATAATGGTCATCATAGAGTAGGCGGCGTCCTGCACAGCCATCTCAATAGTAACCCCGAGTCCATAAGAGCAGTGAAGGGGCTCGGTGGATCCAGGATAAGATGGAAATATCCTGACAGTGCAGAGATACTGGCTTTGATTAAAGTCTCAGAATTGCTCTTCGACCGTGTACTCAGGATACCAGCGGTATCCAGCCTCAGTCATTACCCTGACCAACTTAGCAGTATGGCCGGGTACATCTAGGCATCGAGTCAGGCGAACCACTTGATTGAGGTCGCGAGTGGCCATCTGAAAGCACAATCATAATGCAAAGGCATTAGAATTTCTAGCAAAATTTCGGCAGCATAACAGCTGTAAATGCTCAAGAGGGATTTGGGACATTTGACAAAGGATTTCGTACACACTCAACATCATCATATCAAAGTTCTGAAACCATACTAACAACATAATGTGGTAGTAGAACTGAACTAGGCTTGTATCCATCAAACTTATAAGGTACTACTGATTAGTAACACGTGATCCTGGTAGAGAGAACAGATCCTAATTCCTTATCCCCCGGTAGAAGAACGGACTGACTCAGATCAGAATGTCATAAGATAAAGGAGTAAAAAGAGCCTTACGTTCCAACCCACAAACAATTCCCCTACATATAACTAAAGAATTTTTAGACTCAACATCGACCAGTTTGGCTTGGAGAACCTACAGGCAGTCCGGCTCTGATACCAACGCTGTCAGGCCCCCGACTCGATGTCACATCGATCTAGCCGGTAACACCTCATATCACTTTGCGGCCTCACGCACGGTATCCCCACGGGTGTCGCCTTACCTTTGCCCGGGACCGTTTGCGCCTTTTGGCTCACGTATATGATAGTGTCGCTAGCATCCATATGATAAAGAGCCCGGGCTGACATGACTAGTCGTAAACCCAAAGTGGCACAGACTTACAGGGACAGGCATCCATGACCCAGCTTCGAACGTGTCGGTCATCAGCAAGTGGGTCCGGGCTGTAGCACTGGGCTAGCAGGACTCCGGTAAACCGGGCTGTAGCGGGCTAACAGGACTCCGGTACTCAATGCGTGACATTTCCCCGAAGGGACAGACACAGGAACGAAGAAGGACACATGCCGGCCAGCCTAAGTGTTCCAGAGCAGTAGCAAGCTACCATGGCTCAGCGGTAACACTAGGAGACATTTCCCGGTAAGAGAGGCTACTAAAGATAAACAACTAGATAGTCAGATCCCACACATACCAAGCATTTCAATCATACACACAATATGCTCGATATGTGCAAATACAACGAAGCATCACAACATGACTCTACGACACAAGTACTTTATTCAAGGCTCAGGGAGCCATACATAACATACACAAAGATACGGGTCTCACGACCCAACATACAAGTCATACAGTCATACAAACCAACAGCGGAAGTAACTTGTCTGAGTACAGACAACTAGTAAAATAAAAGAGGCTTGGAAAGCCTAGCTATACTACGTGGTCCTTCACAAGCTCAGGGTCACCACCTGGGTCTTTAGCCTAGTCGTTGAAGTCAACGTCTACATAGAACCCATCAGAAGGGGTTGCAGCGTCTTCTGTAAAGAAATATAAATTGTAGCAACATGAGTACAAAGGTACTCAGCAAGACTTACATCAGATCCTACATACATGCATAGTATCAAGAAGGGTTGGTGGAGTTATTGCAGCAAGCCAGCTTTGACTCTTGGCTAGACTATCCTACGGTACTCCAACTTAAAATGGTTTAGCGCACACGAGTCCACTACTCACCAATTCAATACACTACCGAGGATCCACCTCCGTCTTCCTACGGAAGAGCCATCCTCGGCACTCACACTTATCTTGAGGCTTTTAGTAGTTTCCATTTACTTGTCTATGAACTGTATAGGCAACCAAGTAGTCCTTTACCGCGGACGCGGCTATTCGAATAGATCATGTTAACACTGCAGGGGTGTACTTCTTCATACACGCTCTCACCACTTATCGTCGTTTACACGACATGTACTCGGCAACCTTCAAGCGGAAGCCCAACGCGGGTGTCGGCCACGACCTACCTAATCACCTAAGCCTCCAGTCCAGGTTTATCGCCTATTCAGGTTCCATCCGCAGGGAGTCCGGCCGAGGTTTCCCATACGGCCCCGAACGATGTGAACAGGGTTCCCGAGATACCTAACGGGTATTCGGTACACCGTGCCACGTACCTACCGCATCACAGCCCACCCCTACGGTCAGCGCTGTCCACGGCCTCCAGTAGGCTACAAACACCAGAAACTACTTGCAACTCCTGGACGGAGAACTAGGGTGAATAAGAAGCCGAGAGGGTCCATTGGTTTCGGGCCCAATGCATGGTAGTAGCTGATTCTTAAATCACACATACAGATCTCAGTGCTTAAGGTCGGCTTCAATGAAACAACCCACCATGTACTCCTACATGGCCTCTCATCGATACCTTTACCAAATCGTGTTCACCACACCACTCTCATTACCGACATAACATTTCACTCTAGCCCATCACCCAGATGAACCAGACCTGACACGACTCTAAGCATAGCAGGCATAGCAAGGTAGGAACAACACATACATATGGCTCAATCAACTCCTACACATGCTAGTGGGTTTCATCTAGTTACTGTGGCAATGACAGGTTATGCAGAGGAAATGGGTTCAACTACCGTAGCACACAGCAGTTTGAAACGCGTTGTCTTAATGCAGTAAAAGAGAGCAGGAGCGAGAACATGGGATTGTATCGATATGATCAATGGCTGGTTGCTTGCCTGATGGTTCGATGCACTGATACGGTTCTTCGTTAGGGTAATCACGGTACTCCTCGGAGGCAGAACCTGTCGCAAAGGACACCGATACACAACATCACCAAACAATGTGCAACAATATGATGCATGCATGAAACATGGCAATATGAGTGTGTTGGGCTAATGCAACTAAAATCCAGAAGGGTTTGAACAAATTTGAATCAAAGATTCAAATTTCAAATTCAAATATGGCCTTTTAAAGTGCTTTTCCTTGTTCTGCTTGAAACATCAATTTAACTTGTTTGATCATGCATGAAAATAGTACAGATGGATAGATTGGATTTTTCTGATCATTTTTCATATATAATTTGTCCAATTTGGAGTTACAGAATAAAAGTTATGAATTTTTGAAGTTTAAATAATATCCTGGAATTTCCTGATTTAAATTAAATCCAGAAATTATAATTATTGCGCCAGCATGACGTCAGCATGACGTCAGTGGTCAACTGCGGCTGGCTGAAGTCAAACCTGACGTGTGGGGTCCACACGTCAGTGACAGGGGGGTTAAACAGGGTTAATTTAATCCTAATTACTAATTAGTGGCGCTGGGGCCCACTAGTCAGTGTCAGGGGGTTAACTAACAGTGGTTAGCGCTAATCCTAATTAGCTACAAGGCTGGGCCCACCTGTCAGGGACTCAGGGGGTCCTGCCGTGGTCAAAGTGGGTCAAACCCACCGGCGACGTGACGCCGGTGAGGCCCGAGACGGCGGCGCGATGCGGGATCGCGCTACAGGGCACGGGCGAGGCCGTTCTTGGGCTCGTTGGAGAGCTCTTGCTCCCGCGCGTCGAACGGTGGTGGTGGCCGAGCCTGGGGTGGCCGGTATCGTCGACGGCGAGCTCGTGAGCGGCGGCCGGAGTTCGGGTGCGGTCGGAGTCGGCGTTGCAGGGGGTTTGGGGAGGCGTTGGTGCATGCTGCGTGCTCCTAGTGAGGCGTGGAGCACGATAGTGTGCTCGGTTGGGCGCTACGGTGACCGTGGCCACGACGGCGACATCGCCGGCGGCGTGGAGCTCTCGGCCAAGGTGGGGCTAAGGCCTAGAGGTCGAAAGAGACCAGGGGAGAAGGGGGAAACGACTCGGGGGCTCACCGCGGTTGCAGTGGGCGTCGAAGCGGGCTCGGAGACGCGCTGGAGACGGTGAATTCGATGGCGATGATGGTCGGAGCCCGAAGAGGGGAACGGCGATGTGGCGGCGATGCAGGG
>NC_041390.1:603061709-603099260 GCF_002162155.2 Triticum dicoccoides | reverse complement strand
GGTGGGGAGGAAGAGGGGGTTGTGGCGGAGCTTCTGAGCTAGTCGGGGGGGGCGAGGGGTGGCCGGAGACGGTTGCTATGGCGAACGGCGGCGATGGTGGTGTTCGGCCGGGTGAGAGAGAGAGCGAGGGAGAGGAGGGAGGCACTGAGGGAGAGTGAGAGAGTAGGGGGAGAGGCGTGGCGTCGTCCGGGGCATCGAGCGAGGAGGGGAGGGCAGGCAGGCAGGGAGAGAGGTGGCGTGGCGCGGTGGCGCGCGCGCGCGCCGGCCACACTCCCCTCCCTCTGTCGAGGACGAAGGCGACAGAGGAGGGAGGTGGGCTGGGCCGCCTGCTGGCTGGGCCGGCCAGCTGGCTGGGCCGCACAGTGGAGGAGCCCAGGTAAGTTTCTCCCTTTATTTATTTTCTGTTTTCTAATTTCTGACATTTGTTTTGATTTAAAAAAAATATTAAATCATTTTATTAACTTATGCCAATTTTTGCAGGAGCTAGATATATTATTCCAGAGCTCCCTTATAAATGGCATAATATTTGGACATATATTAATATATATAATTAATATATTTCCAATGCAAATATTTATGCATTAATTCCAAAAGCCCAAAATAAATACCTATGAGCTCTTAAAAATATTGGTTTGATTTTTATCTCTGTCCAATATTTTCAGACAGCCACATGAGCATTTTCTTGGACCCTTTTGGAGAGATTTTTATTTGGATCATTTTCAAAATGATTCTGAGGGTTTCACAGATCCCCATTTCAAGTTTCTGATGAAAGAGTAAACATGATGCAACACTCTAATGCATGACTAGCTAGTGTGTGACATAAACGGCAGTGCTACAAATAAGTTGCACTATCATTATTAACTTTGCATCTTTTGGTTTCAATATTATGATTATGTGTATCACTACGATCGAGATCCAACGAACTATTTTCATTGGGTGTGTAACCATATAAGGTTTTATTCATGTAAACAGAACAACAATTTATTCTCTTACTTAAATGAATAACCGTATTACAATAAACATGATCAAATCATATTCATTCTCAACGCAAACACCAAATAACACTTATTCAGGTTCAACACTAATCCTGAAAGTATAGGGAGTGTGCGATGATGATCATATCAATCTTGGAACCACTTCCAACACACATCGTCACTTCACCCTTAACTAGTCTCTGTTTATTCTGCAACTCCCGTTTCGAGTTACTAATCTTAGCAACTGAACTAGTATCAAACACTGAGGGGTTGCTATAAACACTAGTAAAGTACACATCAATAACATGTATATCAAATATACTTATGTTCACTTTGGCATCCTTATTATCTGCCAATCACTTGGGGTAGTTCCACTTCCAGTGACCAGTCCCTTTGCAGTAGAAACACTTAGTCTCAGGCTTAGGACCAAACTTGGGCTTCTTCACTTGAGCAGCAACTTGCTTGCTGTTCTTCTTGAAGTTCCCCTTCTTCCCTCTGCCCTTTTCTTGAAACTAGTGGTCTTGTCTACCATCAACACTTGATGTTTTTCTCGATTTCTACCTTCGTCAATTTCCGCATTACGAAGAGCTTGGGAATCGTTTTCGTTATCCCTTGCATATCATAGTTCATCACGAAGTTTTACTAACTTGGTGATGGTGACTAGAGAATTCTTTCAATCACTATCTTATCTGGAAGATTAACTCCCACTTGATTCAAGCGATTGCAGTACTCAGACAATCTGGGCACATGCTCACTAGTTGAGCGATTCTCCTCCATCTTTTAGCTATAAAACTTGTTGGAGACTTCATATCTCTCAACTCGGGTATTTGCTTGAAATATTAACTTCAACTCCTGGAACATCTCATATGCTCCATGACGTTCAAAACGTCTTTGAAGTCCCGATTCTAAGCCGTTAAGCATGGTGCACTTAAACTATCAAGTAGTCATCATATTGAGCTAGCCAAACGTTCATAACGTCTGCATCTGCTCCTGCAATAGGTCCGTCACCTAGCGGTGCATCAAGGACATAATTCTTCTGTGCAGCAATGAGGATAAACCTCAGATCACGGATCCAATCCGCATCTTTGCTACTAACATCTTTCAACACAATTTTCTCTAGGAACATATCAGAATAAACATATGAAAGCAACAACGCGAGCTATTGATCTACAACATAGATATGCTAATACTACCAGGACTAAGTTCATGATAAATTAAAGTTCAATTAATCATATTACTTAAGAACTCCCACTTAGATAGACATCCCTCTAATCCTCTAAGTGATCACGTGATCCAAATCAACTAAACCATGTCCGATCATCACGTGAGATGGAGCAGTTTCATTGGTGAACATCACTATGTTGATCATATCTACTATATGATTCACGCTCGACCTTTCGGTCTCCGTGTTCCGAGGCCATATCTGTATATGCTTGGCTCGTCAAGTATAACCTGAGTATTCCGCGTGTGCAACTGTTTTGCACCCGTTGTATTTGAACGTAGAGCCTATCACACCCGATCATCACGTGGTGTCTCAGCACGAAGAACTTTCGCAACGGTGCATACTCAGGGAGAACACTTCTTGATAATTTAGTGAGAGATCATCTTATAATGCTACCGTCAATCAAAGCAAGATAAGATGCATAAAAAGATAAACATCACATGCAATCAATATAAGTGATATGATATGGCCATCATCATCTTGTGCTTGTGATCTCCATCTCCGAAGCACCGTCATGATCACCATCGTCACCGATGCGACACCTTGATCTCCATCGTAGCATCATTGTCGTCTCGCCAATCTTATGCTTCCACGACTATCACTACCGTTTAGTAATAAAGTAAAGCATTACATCGCGATTGCATTGCATACAATAAAGCGACAACCATATGGCTCCTACCAGTTGCCGATAACTTGGTTACAAAACATGATCATCTCATACAATAAAATTCAGCATCATGCCTTGACCATATCACATCACAACATGCCCTGCAAAAACAAGTTAGACGTCCTCTATTTTATTGTTGCATGTTTTACGTGGCTGCTACGGGCTTAAGTAAGAACCAATCTCACCTACGCATCAAAACCACAACGATAGTTTGTCAAATAGACTCCGTTTTAACCTTCGCAAGGACCGGGCGTAGCCACACTCGGTTCAACTAAAGTTGGAGAGACAGTCGCCCGCAAGCCATCTATGTGCAAAGCACGTCGAGGGAACCGGTCTCGCGTAAGCGTACGCGTAAGGTTGGTCCGGGTCGTCTCGTCCAACAATACCGCCGAACCAAAGTATGACATGCTGGTAGGCAGTATGACTTGTATCGTCCACAACTCACTTGTGTTCTACTCGTGCATATCACATCAACATAAATAATCTAGGCTCTGATACCTCTGTTGGGGAACGTAGTAATTTCAAAAAATTTCCTACGCACACGCAAGATCATGGTGATGATATAGCAACGAGGGGAGAGTGTTGTCTACGTACCCTCGTAGACCGAAGCGGAAGCGTTGACGCAACGTAGAGGAAGTAGTCGTACGTCCTCCGGTTCAACCGATCCAAGTACCGTTACTCCGGCACCTCCGAGTTCTTGACACACGTACAGCTCGATGACGCACCCTCGATCTCCGATCCAGCAGAGGCGCCGAGGGGGAGTTCCGTCAGCATGACGACGTGGTGACGATCTTGATGTTCTCCTGTTGCAGGGCTTCGCCTAAGCACCGCTACAATATGACCGAGGTGTAATATCGTGGAGGGGGGCACCGCACACGGCTAAGGAACGATCAATGATCAACTTGTGTGTTCTAGGGTGCCCCCTACCCCCGTATATAAAGGAGGGAGGGAGGAGGTGGCCGGCCCTAGGGGGGGCGCGCCATGAGGAGGGGGAAACCTACTCCAAGTAGGTTTCCCTCTCTTTTCCTTATCTTATTTGGAGGGGGGAGGAAAGAGTACTAGTATTAGGAAGTAGTACTAGTAGTAGTAATAGGAAGAGGGGGAAGGAGAAAGGAAAGGGGGGGCCGACCCCCCTCCCCAATTCGGATCGGGCTTGGGGGGGCGCGCCCCCTTCCCTTGCTCCTTCTCTCTTCCTCCTACATGGGCCCAATAAGGCCCATATACCTCCCGGGGGGTTCCGGTAACCTCCCGGGGCTCCAAACTTCTCCGGAACCTTTCCGGTGTCCAAATATATCCGTCCAATATATCAATCTTTATGTCTCGACCATTTCGAGACTCCTCGTCATGTCCGTAATCATATCCGGGACTCCGAACAACCTTCGGTACATCAAAATACATAAACTCATAATATAACTGTCATCGAAACCTTAAGCGTGCGGACCCTACGGTTCGAGAACGATGTAGACATGACTGAGACACATCTCTGGTCAATAACCAATAGCGGGACCTGGATGCCCATATTGGTTCCTACATATTCTACGAAGATCTTTATCGGTCAAACCGCATAACAACATACGTTGTTCCCTTTGTCATCGGTATGTTACTTGTCCGAGATTCGATCGTCGGTATCCAATACCTAGTTCAATCTCGTTATCGACAAGTCTCTTTACTCGTTCTGTAATACTTCATCTTATAACTAACTCATTAGTTACATGCTTGCAAGGCTTAGGTGATGAGCATTGCCGAGAGGGCCCAGAGATACCTCTCCGACAATCGGAGTGACAAAACCTAATCTCGAATTATGCTAACTCAACATGTACCTTCGGAGACACCTGTAGTACTCCTTTATAATCACCCAGTTACGTTGTGACGTTTGGTAGCACCCAAAGTGTTCCTCCGGCAAACGGGAGTTGCATAATCTCATAGTCATAGGAACATGTATAAGTCATGAAGAAAGCAATAGCAACATACTAAACGATCGTGTGCTAAGCTAATGGAATGGGTCATGTCAATCAGATCATTCAACTAATGATGTGACCTCGTTAATCAAATAACAACTCATTGTTCATGGTTAGGAAACATAACCATCTTTGATTAACGAGCTAGTCAAGTAGAGGCATACTAGTGACACTCTGTTTGTCTATGTATTCACACATGTATTATGTTTCCGGTTAATACAATTCTAGCATGAATAATAAACATTTATCATGAAATAAGGAAATAAATAATAACTTTATTATTGCCTCTAGGGCATATTTCCTTCATCAAATACCCAGGTGCTACTACGAGCTCTAGTAAGGTACACATCAATAACATGTATATCACATATACCTTTGTTCACCTTGCCATCCTTCTTATCCGCCAAATACTTGGGGCAGTTCCGCTTCCAGTGACCAGTCTGCTTGCAGTAGAAGCACTCAGTTTCAGGCTTAGGTCCAGACTTGGGTTTCTTCTCCTGAGAAGCAACTTGCTTGCCGTTCTTCTTGAAGTTCCCCTTCTTCTTCCCTTTGCCCTTTTTCTTGAAACTAGTGGTCTTGTTAACCATCAACACTTGATGCTCCTTCTTGATTTCTACCTCCGCAGCTTTCAGCATTGCGAAGAGCTCGGGAACAGTCTTGTTCATCCCTTGCATATCATAGTTCATCACGAAGCTCTTGTAGCTCGGTGGCAGTGATTGGAGAATTCTGTCAATGACGCAATCATCTGGAAGATTAACTCCCATCTGAATCAAGTGATTATTATACCCAGACATTTTGAGTATATGCTCACTGACAGAACTATTCTCCTCCATCTTGCAGCTATAGAACTTATTGGAGACTTCATATCTCTCAATCCGGGCATTTGCTTGAAATATTAACTTCAAATCCTGGAACATCTCATATGCTCCATGACGTTCAAAACGTCGTTGAAGTCCTGATTCTAAGCCGTAAAGCATGGCACACTGAACTATCGAGTAGTCATCAGCTTTGCTCTGCCAGACGTTCATAACATCTGGTGTTGCTCCAGCAGCAGGCCTGACACCCAGCGGTGCTTCCAGGACGTAATTCTTCTGAGCAGCAATGAGGATAATCCTCAAGTTACGGACCCAGTCCGTGTAATTGCTACCATCATCTTTCAACTTTGCTTTCTCAAGGAACGCATTAAAATTCAACGGAACAACAGCACGAGCCATCTATCTACAATCAACATAAACAAGCAAGATACTATCAGGTACTAAGTTCATGATAAGTTTAAGTTCAATTAATCAAATTACTTAAGAACTCCCACTTAGATAGACATCCCTCTAATCCTCTAAGTGATCACGTGATCCAAATCAACTAAACCATAACCGATCATCACGTGAGATGGAGTAGTTTTCAATGGTGAACATCGTTATGTTGATCATATCTACTATATGATTCACGCTCGACCTTTCGGTCTCCGTGTTCTGAGGCCATATCTGCATATGCTAGGCTCGTCAAGTTTAACCTGAGTATTCTGCGTGTGCAAAAACTGGCTTGCACCCGTTGTAGATGGACGTAGAGCTTATCACACCCGATCATCACGTGGTGTCTGGGCACGACGAACTTTGGCAACGGTGCATACTCAGGGAGAACACTTCTTGATAATTTAGTGAGAGATCATCTTATAATGCTACCGTCAATCAAAGCAAGATAAGATGCATAAAAAGATAAACATCACATGCAATCAATATAAGTGATATGATATGGCCATCATCATCTTGTGCTTGTGATCTCCATCTCCGAAGCACTGTCATGATCACCATCGTCACCGGCGCGACACCTTGATCTCCATCGTAGCATCGTTGTCGTCTCGTCAATCTTATGCTTCCACGACTATCGCTACCACTTAGTGATAAAGTAAAGCATTACATCGCGATTGCATTGCATACAATAAAGCGACAACCATATGGCTCCTGCCAGTTGCCGATAACTCGGTTACAAAACATGATCATCTCATACAATAAAATTCATCATCATGCCTTGACCATATCACATCACAACATGCCCTGCAAAAACAAGTTAGACGTCCTCTACTTTGTTGTTGCAAGTTTTACGTTGCTGCTACGGGCTTAAGCAAGAACCAATCTCACCTACGCATCAAAACCACAACGATAGTTTGTCAATTTGACTCCGTTTTAACCTTCGCAAGGACCGGGCGTAGCCATACTCGGTTCAACTAAAGTTGGAGAGACAGTCGCCCGCAAGCCACCTATGTGCAAAGCACGTCGGGGGAACCGGTCTCGCGTAAGCGTACGCGCAATGTTGGTCCGGGTCGTCTCGTCCAACAATACCGCTGAACCAAAGTATGACATGCTGGTAGGCAGTATGACTTATATCGCCCACAACTCACTTGTGTTCTACTCGTGCATATAACATCATCATATAAAACCTGGCTCGGATGCCACTGTTGGGGAACGTAGTAATTTCAAAAAATTTCCTACGCACACGTAAGATCATGATGATGCATAGCAACGAGAGGGGAGAGTGTTGTCTACGTACCCACGCAGACCGACTGCGGAAGCGTTGACACAACATAGAGGAAGTAGTCGTACGTCTTCCCGATCCGACCGATCCAAGCACCGTTACTCCGGCACCTCCGAGTTCTTAGCACACGTACAGCTCGATGACAATCCCCGGGCTCTGATCCAGCAAAGCGTCGGGGAGGAGTTCCGTCAGCACGATGGCGTGATGACGATCTTGATGTTCTACCGTCGCAGGGCTTCGCCTAAGCACCGCTACAATATGATCGAGGTGGAATATGGTGGCAGGGGGCACCGCACACGGCTAAGGAACGATCTCAAGGATCAACTTGTGTGTCCTAGGGTGCCCCCTGCCTCCGTATATAAAGGAGCCAAGGGGGAGGGGGCGGCCGGCCAAGGAGGGCGCGCCAAGGGAGTCCTACTCCCTCTGGGAGTAGGATTCCCCCCCCCCCCAATCCTAGTTGGAATAGGATTCCTCGAGGGGGGAAAGAGAGAGAGGGGGCCGGCCACCTCTCCTTGTCCTAATAGGACTAGGGGAGGGGGAGGCGCGCGGCCCACCTTGGCCTGCCCCTTTCTCCTTTCCACTAAAGCCCACTAAGGCCCATATAGCTCCCGGGGGGTTCCGGTAACCTCCCGGTACTCCGATAAAATCCCGATTTCACCCGGAACACTTCCGATATCCAAACATAGGCTTCCAATATATCAATCTTTATGTCTCGACCATTTCGAGACTCCTCGTCATGTCCATGATCACATCCGGGACTCCGAACAATCTTCGGTACATCAAAATGCATAAACTCATAATAACTGTCATCGTAACGTTAAGCGTGCGGACCCTACGGTTCGAGAACAATGTAGACATGACCGAGACACGTCTCTGGTCAATAACCAATAGCGGGACCTGGATGCCCATATTGGCTCCTACATATTCTACGAAGATCTTTATCGATCAGACCACATAATAACATACGTTGTTCCCTTTGTCATCGGTATGTTACTTGCCCGAGATTCGATCGTCGGTATCCAATACCTAGTTCAATCTCGTTACCGGCAAGTCTCTTTACTCGTTCCGTAATACATCATCCCGCAACTAACTCATTAGTTGCAATGCTTGCAAGGCTTATGTGATGTGCATTACCGAGAGGGCCCAGAGATATCTCTCCGACAATCGGAGTGACAAATCCTATTCTCGAAATACGCCAACCCAACATCTACCATTGGAGACACCTGTAGAGCTCCTTTATAATCATCCAGTTATGTTGTGACGTTTGGTAGCACACAAAGTGTTCCTCTAGCAAACGGGAGTTGCATAATCTCATAGTTATAGGAACATGTATAAGTCATGAAGAAAGCAATAGCAACATACTAAACGATCGGGTGCTAAGCTAATGGAATGGGTCATGTCAATCAGATCATTCAACTAATGATGTGACCTCGTTAATCAAATAACAACACTCTGTTCATGGTTAGGAAACATAGCCATCTTTGATTAACGAGCTAGTCAAGTAGAGGCATACTAGTGACACTCTGTTTGTCTATGTATTCACACATGTATTATGTTTCCGGTTAATACAATTCTAGCATGAATAATAAACATTTATCATGATATAAGGAAATAAATAATAACTTTATTATTGCCTCTAGGGCATATTTCCTTCAATCGACGGTATGGACGACGATGCAGGAGACAACCAAGAACCAACGCCTATAGGGCATTGGACAGTCACCTCATCTCACGATGTGTACATGGTGGATACCCCTAAAGGAAGCAACAACGAGGAAAACGGGGATGGAAAGAGGGATCGATCTCTCGAAAAACAATCAAAGCATCGGCGTAAACGCCGACCCAAGCCCCGCCTCGACAAAGACCCAGCCATAGAGCAGGATGAGCCGGTAGATAACGAGCATGCCTTAGAGCAACCGTCCCAATAGGACAACCCGGATAGAGAAACCAAACATCCCTCCCCCGGTGAAAATGGCATTCCGGACGACCCTACGCCGGACAAGCCCACGAAGCAGAAGAACCTCCACAAATGGCTCGTTGCAACTGCACGCAGCCTGAAAAAGCAGAAGCGGAAGCTAAAAACTGCAGAAGATGCACTCGGGATCAGATGGAGTAAAGTAATCAATACCACAGACAAATACGGCGACAGTCGCCACACCAAAAGCTATCGGAAGAGAAAGCTACTGCCTGAATTCGACGAGGAGGCCTTAGAGCCCTCGCATTCCAAAAGTGAGAAAGCCACACGGTCAGATAGACGACCCCATGGCCAGCATAAAGCGGCAAGCAGCGCCGCACTTAAGCCGGCATGCGACCCACTTAAGGATTCGCATCATGGCCCAGCCAGGTCCATTTACGGGTCAAGAAAGCAAGCTCTCGCAAGCAATGCAATAAAGCCATTACCAGAATCCGGCACACCCAAATACAGGGGTGCCGCACCCCCCCTATGTTTCACCGATGAGGTCCTGGATTATGAATTTCCAGCGGGATTCAAACCCGTAAACATAGAGGCATATGATGGAACAACAGACCCTGGAGTCTGGATCGAGGATTATATCCTCCACATACATACGGCTAGAGGAGATGACCTCCACGCCATAAAATACTTACCCCTCAAGCTTAAAGGGCCAGCCCGGCATTGGCTCAAAAGCCTTCCTGAAAACACAATTGGAAGTTGGGAAGAGCTCGAGGACGCTTTCCGAGCAAATTTTCAAGGGACCTATGTCCGCCCTCCGGATGCAGACGATCTTAGTCACATAACTCAACAGCCTGGAGAGTCAGCTCGGCAATTCTGGAATAGATTTCTTACTAAAAAGAATCAAATAGTCGACTGTCCGGACGCTGAAGCCTTAGCGGCTTTCAGGCATAATGTCCGAGACGAATGGCTCGCCAGACACCTCAGCCAAGAAAAGCCAAGAACAATGGCCGCACTAACAAGCCTCATGACCCGCTTTTGCGCAGGAGAGGACAACTGGTTGGCAAGATGCAGCACCAGTGACCCAAGTACATCCGAAACTAGGGATGGAAACGGAAAACCGCGATGTAATAAGGACCGTCGCCGGACTAAGGAAAAAAGTCCGAAGAGCACGGCAGTCAACGCCGGATTCAAAAGCTCACGACAGAATCAGAAAAAGCCGCCTCTCCAAGATAACAGGGACGACCTATCCAACCTAAACAAAATCTTGGATAGGATATGTCAAATACACAGCACTCCCGGAAAGCCTGCTAACCATACCCACAGAGATTGTTGGGTTTTCAAACAATCCGGCAGACTCAACGCCGAACACAAGGGGCTCGACACACCAAGCGAAGACGAGGACGAACCCCAAAAGCAGAGTACCAGGAAACAAAAGAATTTCCCAGAAGAAGTAAAAATAGTAAACTTACTTCACATAACAAAACATGCGGCGCCCATAAAGGTACGCGCCCCACGGCCTATCCCAAAGGAATCCCGCCACTGGTTGTCAAAACCAATCATCTTCGATCATCTGGATTATTCTAGAAGTGTCAGGAACCCAGGCTGGACTGCCCTGGTACTTGATCCAATAATTGGCGGACTCCAGTTTTCAAATGTCCTTATGGACGGTGGCAGCGGACTCAACCTGATATATCAGGACTCAATCCGCCACATGGGGATCGACCCAAAAAGAATTTGCCACAGCAAAACCTCCTTTCAAGGAGTAATGCCAGGTCCGGACACCCATTGCATGGGTTTTCTCCGGCTTGAGGTTATTTTCGGCTCTGCCGATAACTTCCGTCGCGAAAAGCTGACTTTCGACATCGTCCCATTCTCAAGTCGCTATCAAGCACTACTGGGACGCGAAGCTTTCGCCCGCTTTAACGCAATACCGCATTATGCATCTCTTACGCTTAAGATGCCCGGTCCACGCGGCATCATCTCCTTAAAGGGGAAGCAGTGAGAACACCTCCCCCAAGCGGAGGATTGTGTGGCCGCTTTAACAGCCCCACAATACAACGGCTTCACTAGCCAGAACATCGGAACAGGTTATTAAAACCACGGACACGGATAGACGAGTCCGGCACAAAAGTATCGTTGATAAAGGCTTAGTGGCCATATACCCCTGCACTAGGGGCTTCACACGTATAAAATAAGAGACAATAAAGCTCAATTTTTCATATTTTACTTTACACTTTGTTTATTTCATATAACTTTTGTTCGGCATGCCCCTTTTTCAACTTAGTTGCTCTCTTTTTACAGATGAACGTCGTGCTGCGCCCGTCCAGGATACGGCACAACGGAGACACAGGCGTGGACGTGCAATAGGGACCCGTTCCAAGGATTCTTTTCAGATTAAGACCCTGCGTAAACCTTTTTTACTGTCTCTTGTTGATACACATCCCCTGGTTCTATGACCAAGGAGGAGGCTGGCATTTTGGCATGTGGCCACGTTAGAATTCTTGCGCGTACCTGGACACTAGGGGCTTATACCTCAGAGCGTTACCTCGCCCACTCTCATAAAGACTGAATACCTTAGGGAGTGTTCGGCGTCATGAGTTTGGCCTTATATGCATCAGCTCCGAGTCATGATTTTGGTCAAATGTTGGGTTGCCCAGCTCCTGTGTTCGGCCGCCTTACGTTCCGCTCTATCGGCTAAGGCGGCACCAGGAGAACTACTGCGATTGTGCCCTGGTTCGGCCAGGCGAGCACCTCAGTAGAGAAAGCCGAAAACCGACTGTCATGATATGGCGTGAGACTGGTCAACCACTCGATGACTCTCCGGAATCTGTAGGATTCCTCCACATTAACGAAGGGCCGTTTCCCGGCCAGGCACATACGCACCCCGAATTCGGGCGAGCGCAGTCGCCACCAGGGGCTACCTAAATAGTCCCATTGTCAAGCTCCTATGGCTAAGTGAAAGTGTTAAAGCATTATAGTCTGGTTGCCTAGCTCGCTGCGCTATCACCTCCTTTGTAGGACCAAGACGTTGGATTAAGTGTGAAAATGCGCCTTCTGCGAACACCCCCACACTATGTGAGTGGGGGCTGAAGCCAACGACTGCAATCTTTCAGATTTTGTATATATATCTTAAAACGGCCACACAGGAGGTGTTCCAAATACTTGAAGGCACAAGTATAAAAGGCTACTACAATTCATCAAAATACTGCTTTATAATTACATATGCTATCAGAACATAGCATCCTTCGAGCACTGCGTCCCTATTACACGAGCGCCTTCAAGGACTTCCTAAAAATAGTGCTCGGAGGGTACTCGGCTTTTGTCCGAATCTCGGGATGCAACAACGGAGGTCTCCATCTCTGCCCAGTATGTCTTGACACGGGCAAGAGCCATCCGCGCGCCCTCTATGCATGCTGACCTCTTCATCGCATTGATACGTGGCACCGCGTCAAGGAATTGCTGCACCAAGCTAAAATAACTCTTCGGCTCCGATCTCCCCGGCCATAGATGACCCATGACGCACTTCATGGCGAGTCCGGACAATCTATTCAGTTCGGCCCATTGAACCAGACGATCGTCCACTGCTAGTGGATGCTCTGGATTCTGGAACTTCGACCAGAAAAGCCTTTCCACTTCGCGATCTTCTTGATCTCGAAAGTATTCGGTCACATCAGCAGCACTTGCTGCCAAATCCAGATAGGTGTCCTCTGCACTCCACATCCGGTCCAACGGAGCAAACTTCGGATCGCAAAACTTCCTCCGCAGCATAAAGGGCTTTCCAGCCGCAATCTGTCCGGCCTGACGCAGCTCCTCCTTCGCAGCTCTCATCGCAGAGCGAGCGTCCTTGGCATCAGCAACGGCCTTCTCTAAGTCCGTCTGTCTCGCCCGGTCTTCTTTCTCAAGAAACTTGCAACGGTGAGCAACACTTTTTAACTTCACGGCCATCACGGCCATCACGGCCATCTCCTTCTTGCTTCGGCAGTGAGCAGCCTGTTCGACTCTCAGCTCTTCAAGGGCCTTCTCGGCAGCCGCATCACTTTTCCTGGCTTGTTCCTTAGCTCGGGCAAGTTCCGCCCGAAGACTCTCCATGGCGGCCGCACCATCTGCGTCAAGCACACACATTGTAAGATACTGGCATAAAGCTCCTCTTACCAGATGCCGCCCGAGGAATTGCATACCTTGAGCCTCATCAAGCCGCTCGTTGACGAGCGCGATGTCGGCATCTGCCACGTCAAGTTGCCGCTTTAGTTCGGCAAAATCATCAGTTCGGCTCGATTCCGGAAACTTCGCCACCTGTATACAAAGGCGACATTTTAGACCTAGGATTATGATCCTCTGCGCGCCATCAATTTTGACAACGCACAGAGTCTTAGGGGCTACTATCTACATAGGGCGCATCTTGTTTATGCACAACTGACAAAGAAATACATTATCAAAGGTACATCAAAACCCGTCAGCAAACTTCTGACGGCCTCGTGCAATCCGCTTTCCGCGGACGAAATCCTTCCAATCACCGTACCCATCAATGCACGGTGCTCCTCTGAGATAGAAGCTCGCCCCAGCAGAATCATCAGCTCCTCCGACCGCGCATTGGACGGTGCCGGACTCGTCCTATGACCTCCATCAAAGGCCGGACGCGGAGAACCTTGGGGGGACATATGGCCACCTTCCACCCCTGCCGGATTCGGAGAAACCCTCCGCGACAACACCTTAGGGTCGCCCGCCTCGCCAGGCGGTACGGTAGGGGGAGGCATTCCACTCTCTATCATCTCCGAAAGAAGATTCCCCGAAGACGAGCTCTACTGAGAAGGGCTGAGGTCCGAGCTACAAAGTAAAATTTTGGTTAATCTTCTCAGATAAAAAGCAAGGATTTCTCTCATCCCTCTAAAGGAAAATCTTTCTCCACTTACGGCTCGCTGGAGGGCTGATCCCTTTGAGGGCGTAGTTCGGCCGAGGATCTCCCCGGCGTCAGACCCTCTGACGAGGACTTTTCCCCTTGCTTTGAGGCCATGGTCTCCGGGTCGTCAGAGGCGGCCCTCTTCTTCCCCTTAGGAGAGGAATTGTCGGTTCTTCCCTTCGGAGCAGCCTCCTTCGAGGAGGCCATAGTTTCCTTGTTCTCCCCCTCACTTCCCTCCAAAGGCACAATCTTCAACATCCTGACTAGCACGGGATCCGGCCTGGTCTCAGGAAGGGGAGCCGGACACCTAATCAGCTTTGCCTTCGCTATCCACTCCTGTTTAAAAGGACATCTCTTTTAGGGGCGAATTTATGACAATTTTACGGATAGCGAGTCCGGGCACAAGATTACTTACTTGAGTATCCGGGCGATTGCAGCTTAAACCTGCGTCCTCGGTCAAATCCGGACACATTGCTTGTGATCCGAAGAACATTTTATACATCTCCACGGGCGTTGCGCCCATAAAATGCTGGAGAGCTCGTGGTCCCTCCGGATTAAACTCCCACAGACGAAGGGAGCGACGTTTGCCGGGCAGTGTTCGGCGAATCAGCATGACCTGCGTCACCTTGACCAGGTTGAGGTCTCTTTCTAAGAGATCCCTAATGCGGCCCTGCAACAAGGGCACGTCTTTGGATAACCCCCAATCTAATCCTTTGTTGACCCATGACGCTAGTCGTGGTGGGGGACCCGAGCGAAAGGCAGGAGGCGCCACCCACTTGGTGCTCCTGGGAGCGGTGATATAAAACCACTCTCGTTGCCACAAGCCGAGCTCCTCTTGAAAGGAGCCCTCGGGCCATTGAGCATCAACATTCTTACTTATGACAGCGCCTCCGCACTCTGCGTGCCGTCCCTCGATCATCTTCGGCTCCACTCCAAAAGTCTTGAGCCATAATCCGAAGTGAGGAGTAACACGGAGGAACGCTTCGCACACAACGATGAATGAGGAAATGTGGAGGATGGACTCCGGAGCTAAGTCATGAAATTCCAGCCCATAATAGAACATCAACCCCCTCACGAAGGGATCCATCGGGAAGCCTAACCCCCGAAGGAAGTGAGACATGAACACTATGCTCTCACCGAGCTGGGGACTGGGAATAGCCTGCCTTTGAGCAGGCAACCTATGCAAAATTTTGGCGGTCAAGAACTTAGCCTCTCTCAACTTTAGCACGTCCTCCTCCATGACGGAGGAGGGCATCCATCGGCCTTGAAGGTCGGAACCGGACATTGTCGAAGGTCCGAAGCGCCTGGAATCTGGAGCCTAGGGTGTTGGAACTCGAGGCGACGGGTGAACTTGTTTTGAGATTGGAGAAAAGGAGTAAGGCCTTGGTCTCTTTATAAGAGGTTGAATACCAGGAGCCCTCCCCGCAACCGTTTGGGACTCGCCTTTAATCGAGAAGACATGCTAACGGTCACGATTGGGTTACCCACGCTGTATTGATGAGAATCCCGTAAATAAAGGGGACACGATCTCTGCTTTGACAAGACGTGCCAAGGAAACTGCCTCGCAAAACACGCTGAGGTGGAAAAGTGAAAACGATTCGAATAAAGGCCTGGCTGTAGTGTGATGTCACGCTGCGGAATACGTCAGCAGATTAGATTTGTGTTAATATTATTCTCTCTATGGCAATACGTGGAAACTTATTTTGCAGAGCCGGACACTACTCTTGGTGTTTACAAACTTTTATGAAGAATTTGGAGGAGGAACCCGTCTTGCAATGCCGAAGACAATCTACGCGTCGGACTCGTCGTCATTGAAGCCTGGTTCAGGGGCTACTGAGGGAGTCCTGGATTAGGGGGTGTTCGGGTAGCTGGATTATACCTTCAGCCGGACTCCAGGACTATGAAGATACAAGGTTGAAGACTTCGTCCCGTGTCCGGATGGGACTTTCCTTGGCGTGGAAGGCAAGCTTGGCGATGCGGATATTCAAGATCTCCTACCATTGTAACCGACTTTGTGTAACCCTAACCCTCTCCGTGTCTATATAAACCAGAGGGTTTTAGTCCGTAGGACAACTTCATCATACAACAACCATACCATAGGCTAGCTTTTAGGGTTTAGCCTCCTTGATCTCGTGGTAGATCTACTCTTGTACTACCCATATCATCAATATTAATCAAGCATGACGTAGGGTTTTACCTCCATCAAGAGGGCCCGAACCTGGGTAAAACATCGTGTTCCTTGCCTCCTGTTACCATCCGGCCTAGACGCACAGTTCGGGACCCCCTACCCGAGATCCGCCGGTTTTGACACCGACACCAGCGAAGACACCTATGCCCATATCTGGGCGAAGCGGCAAGCCCGGGCCGCGCGTGCCTTCGCAGTGGAGCAAACCTGCAATGTTCGTACACTCTTTGGACGAGGAGGACGAGGATGACAATGCCGCATCCGACCCCTACAACTCTAGGAGCGAGCAAATCCGCCTTGACCCGTGTTGCGTCTTCTAGCGCTACGACGACAAAGACGCAAGGGCAAGGCAAGGGCAGTCATGGGTGGACTTTCTTCATAACTCTAGTATTTAGAACATGCCAATTTTTGCTATTCTGATGACATGTACGATGAGCTAGGTGTCTGATCTACATAACCTATGTGTGCTTACCTTATGTTGCACCAGAATGTATGAATTTGAGGATTTGGTATGAAGGACGTAATTGTAGACACAGACAATTGACGGGTCATCGGCCACTGTCAGTGAACATGCCTAGGCACGCCCGCGGATGTTTGAGGATGATATTTAATGAGTCCGGTTGTAGATGGTCTATTGTATGATGGTGTTGGACAGCTACTTCAAAAAGTTGGGCCGCAAATCATAAGTTGAAAAACTACTGACTCAATCTCCCCGAAGTGCTTATTTGGTGCATACTTCATACAAGTGAGTGCGTGTGCATTTGAGCGTCGTGCCTGTACCATGTGTTTAAAAAACAACAATTCTGAAAGAAAAAAATAGTTTGTTTTTAGAATCTGAAAAAAAGGGTACAACAATGGGCTCTCACGCGGGCTCTACGAGCCCAGCTAACCATGGGCCTCATGGCAATACAATACCCAAAATAAATCCCTCATTTCCCCCCACACAGATCCCACTCTCCCCCGTTCAAACCAAGCTCCCCGAGCCCCCAATTCCCCAAATCCGCCCTTCCCCTTCCCGTCAAGCCCGCGGCGATGCCGCCGAGGAAGAAGCGGGGGGCTCGCCCCGCCGCCCAGCCGCCGCCGCCGTCGCCGCCCAAGCCGCCCGGCCCCGACGCGTCGGTGGAGGAGAAGCTGCGGTGGTCCGCCGACCAAGAGTGTACGTGCCCCCGAGCCCTAACTCCCTCCCCCCAATCCGCCCCGCCCGAAGTCAGTTTTAGATGCTAAATTCGCGGCTAGCTACACCAAGCAGTAGGCGCGGGGGAAAGAAAGATAGAGGGAGGAGGAAGAGCGCCGTCGTACTCGTGCCGCCGCTCACCGCCGTAGGTCGTCTGTCGCCGCTGCACTGCATTTCTTGGCCCCCGTGGCTGCCATATGAACTTTCATTCCGTGTTGGTCGCCGTTGGAAGAAGGTAAAGCGTAGGAGCCATGTGATTGACTCCCAAGAGTTTATGTGGATGCAGCACAAGCCGATTTTACTGCTTTACTATTCTTCTCTGCTTAAAGCGTCAGTGAATGAATCTATGTAAAATGACGGCTTAAATTATCTTGAGGAAGCAACATACCTTCTTCAGTGTCGGGGATCTTTGGTTCAAGCCTGCTCCAAAGGATTCACCATCCCCAATTTGTCCTGGCACTGGCAGTCAGTAGGAATGTAGGATACAGTCCACTTTTTAGGCTGAACTTTGAAATCTAATGTCAATGTGAAGGTTGTAATCTAGTGCAAATATACCGACATCTTATTCTCTAGGCAGTTGGCTCTATCATGCCTGATCAAACTCTCAAATCTAATGTCAATGAGAAGGCTGTAATCTAGTGCAAATATACCGACATCTTATTCTCTAGGCAGTTGGCTCTATCATGCCTGACCAAACTCTCACTACGATTCTTTTGAATGGAGCTCTTTCTGCTGCTATGTCAAAACCTGAATTCTTGTGATTTTTTCCTCTGTATTTAATACAATAAGAATGCATATCATAGAGGCACTGTCCTTTAACTTAATGCAAATCAGGATTCAATTGCTAATCTACTGTCCTCAATAAATAGTTGTACGTCGGAAAGCTGCCATCAGAGCTATTCAAGCAGCAGAGAATGAGAGCGTACTCTCCCGGCTGCATCTGGTGCGATCCTACATGTCCAAGGAGCAACTAGAAACACCAGCCTTGCAATTTTTTCAGGAGAACTTGCCCAACGTGTCAGTTGTACGGAACGAAGAGCAGGGTGAGCTTGAGTTGAAATGGAAAGACTGGGATGATCTCATAAATGGAGACCAGAGGGATGACAAGGTTTCACGAGCTTCGATCACGTCATTGGCAACTGCTGCTGGTTTTCATTTCTCAGGAGATTCAGGTTCAAATGCTATCTACTTGTTGTTGATGTACTTCTATAGGCACCAAAGCAGCTTGACTTGAATGATCTTCTCACCTTATATGATGTGTGCAGTGCAGAAGAACTTCATCGAGAGCACTTTTGATTTTAACAACTTTGTAAGTATTTCTTTTGTACAGTGATGATATCGGATGTTTTTGCTGTACCGTTGACAATTCTTTTTTTTTTCTCTGTTCCTTTGAAGAATTGGAGTGAGCTGCCCGAAAGCCAAACGATTGGAGCACCAGATTCTCTACAGACACCCGGGGTTTGTGTTTAACCCTCTTGACATGAAATGTTTGATCTTGAATCTCCTTTTGAGCTCACATATTGTGCTGTAACATAACCCTGAACAGGCCATGAGTAGTCGGCTCTCTTTTGGCATGACACCAAAATCAGTAAGACAACCCAAGAATGGCGAGATGCTCTTATCCGTGCACGGGTCACCTCTTGGAATGTACAAAGAGGAAAATCTGGCAGCTATTACCGGTACTTGCTTGCTCCTGACACCACAGCCATCTCTTATCGCTGTTGTTTCCTTTCTGACTAACGGGAAAACATGTTGCAGAATCTGGAAACGGAAGCGAAGAGCCGCCTCACGATGCCAGTGGCCATCAATAGTAGTAGTAAGAATTCCACATGCTTAAGCCCCTGTTTTCCTTTCCACATCCACTAGCTCACGCCTGATCTTTCATGTCCATTACAGGAGCTTAACTGGCCCTCGGCATAAAAGGCTAGGAATTTGATGCTGCATCTTCTCTTCAGGCCGAAGCTGGGACACCAATCGAAGCTCCAACCACCAATTCGGTGTACTTGCAGCAGCATCTCGAGTCCCAGTGTCAGCCGAGAGTCTCCGACAAGCTGCAGTGTGCGTGTAGGCTATCATGTTTGATGTATTGCAAGTGCAAGCATCCTGACTCATGTTTTTGTTTGCTAAATCATACCATGGAGAACAATGGTGAATTAGTAGCGTTCACTTTGCCAGTCATAACTCGAGTAAATATTTTTTTTTGAGAATTTTTTCATTCATATCACGAATCAGAATAAAGTAGTTGACCCTTACAAGCACACTGAAACGCAAACACAAAGGACCATGAACACCTAGAGTATCCTAAGACAACCATAACACAAGAAGATCTCCGGAGCCCAGTGTCATGATCCCTGAATCTTGAGAGAAGACCCCTGCAGCAGAAATATCCGCAACTAGTCACAAACAGGTTATCATCTTCAACCACGGTATAATTGCCGCCACGTTGCTTCCTTCATTCTTGACACCAGCGCTGAGAGGGCATGGACATCAATCCAACACACCTGCAACAGCCGTCGCCACCTATGGCTTTGAGTATCGTGAAAAGTGTCCCTTCTGGAAGAAAGAGAGCTCGAGTCATTTGACCGGTCCAGCACCGCGGCCGGGCCATCCTCACGGACAAAGCAGGATCTCTCACCAGCATCAGCGCAGAGGAAGGAGAGGAACAACAACAGCAAATCATACCAACAAGGAAGAAGAAAGGTCTTCGTTTCTCTGCATCCATCGCCCATCTGAGGACCCAAACGGCCAGTACCGATGGACCTCCAGCCACCATAGCCCGCGACCTCGACAAGATCTGGGGATCCCCAACCCCGTTGGCTCCTAGACGAAGGCAAAAGCCTCACCTGACCGCGAACGGAGCCCGGAGAAACTTATTCCAATGCGACACCGCCGCAATGGCCTCAACAGCGTCTCCCTCAACCCTAACCCTACCAGACACCCACCAAGCGAACAGACCCGAGGTTTCCCCTTCCTCCTGCCGTCGGAGCGACCGACGGAGAGAGAGGGAACCGGCGACATGCAAGGAAACCCTCGTCGCCTCCCTTGATCGCCTCATGTGATCCTACTTCTTCGGGGCGGAAGTTACTCGTGTTTGCCTACTCCACGACGTTATAACTCAAGTATTTAACGCATGTTCATGTATCCCTATGATGTACCGCTTCCGTCCCGAATTAGTTGTCTTGTTAGATACATACGTATCTAGATAAACCTAGGACAACTAATTTGGGAAGGAGGTAATACAAAATACCTTGGGACAGTTGCTTGAAAAAAGAAGATGTTTCAGTCGAATTTTTTTGACTGAAATTCGATGGCTGATACTGCACCTTCCTCCTCCAGCCGAGTCTCCTCCTCTAGTTGGGTTCTCCGCCCAGCCCCCTCCATCTCCTCCCACATTGTGTCGTCCTGTCTCCGGTGAGGTCCTGGCCATGTCGTCGGGGACGTCGCGGTTGGCTGTGTCGTCCCCATCTCAGCCTCGGGGCACGACTCTGACAAATCTGAATACTTCTACACCATAGTACTACTACATTGTTTTTTTTAAAATAAAGAACAAATGTTTCTCAAAAGAAAAGTCGGTACTAATGGTTTTGTAAACCGAACCGGGTTCCTTTCCCACCGGATCAGAATCAGGCCAGCAGGGGGTTGGATTGGTTTCGGCTGGAGAGCCCAACACGACACACCTCCGCGGTCCAGCCTCCTTCTCTTCTCCCCCAATTCAACCGGCGTCTCTCATCAGACCCCATCGATCGCCTCCGCCCCACGCCACGCACCTCCCCTCCGCGGAAACCCGCGCCCAGAAGCAAAACCCCGCCGCCCCGCCTCCGCCCCGGCGAGCCGAGCCCCCTCCGCCGCGGCGGCGGGGACAGGAGAGGCAGAGGGGCGCCGAGGCGGAGATGGGGAACAAGATCGCGCGGACGACGCAGGCGTCGGCGACGGAGTACTACCTGCACGACCTGCCCTCCACCTACAACCTCGTGCTGCTCGACCTCGTCAGCCGCGGCCGCTTCCTCAAGTCCGTCCTCTGCAAGCACGACGAGGGCCTCCTCCTCGTCAAGGTCTACTTCAAGCGCGCCGGGGAGCCCCTCGACCTCAAGGTAATCAGTAACCGCCGCATCCGCATCCCCTTCCTTCCCCCTTCGGGTGGGAGGTCCTGAGAAGATCTGCCTGTCGCCTCGCAGGACCATGAGCGGAGGCTGGAGCGGATCCGCAGGGCGTTCCAGGGGCTCGAGGGCTCCCACGTCTGGCCCTTCCAGGTCAGGCCTCGCTCTGCTGTTTGTTCCCCATGAAAATTACTAGCAATAACCCCGGAGCTGTTTATCAATGCGTTATCTTGTGAAATTTAGTGAGGTTTAGCGATTTTCCTATGTCAAGTTGTATTATCTCTGGTGGGAATTTTAGCTGTCATGTGTATCAGCTGAGGCAGCAGGGCTGGATTTATAGTCAATTGTGTTTAGGATTTGCTTGCTTGTTATACTATCATCTTTATGGGCTTCTGCTTCCTGGACTATTTATGGATGATGTGAGGTTAAATTCTGATGGGCAGTTAGACATGGGTGTTTCCTCACAGGATGATACATGCATCAACACTGAAATATCACATATAACCTTTCAATGTGATGGGAGTGGCTTTGTTATGAAGACATGCTATGTCTCTCCCTTGGTTGACATGCTGACACAGCTTTGTATGTTTTTCAGGTCTGGTTTCAGACAGATAAGGCAGCATACCTCCTGAGGCAGTACTCCTACAGCAATCTGCATGATAGACTTAGTACACGCCCTTTCCTCAGTCAAATTGAGAAGAAGTGGCTTGCTTTTCAGGTGCGCCATTCTTCCTTTTTTGTTGCACAAAGGTGAAAGAGTTGATCATGTTGGGGGGTCTTCTATAGGAAGTTGTACAGCCTCTTTGCTAAGTGTAGCCTTAAACTAGTGGCACATGTAAGAGTCGTTCTTCATTCCTTTCCTTTCCAGATATGGTTGTCGACTTAGCTCAATTTGGTTGTGCAGTTAATACATGCTGTGGAGCAGAGCCATAGCAAGGGAGTTTGCCATGGTGAGAAGGTTTTCTCTTAAGTTATATGAGCAGTAGTGTTTTTCTTTCATTTGTATTTACACTGCTGTTTATGTTAGGTGACATAAAATGTGAGAATGTACTGGTTACCTCATGGAACTGGCTATACCTCACGGACTTTGCGTCTTTTAAACCAACTTACATCCCGGATGATGATCCATCTGATTTTTCCTTCTTCTTCGACACTGGAGGAAGGCGACGATGCTATCTCGCACCTGAAGTTAGTCCCTTCACCTAAATTATATTCAAAACTTCAATGCTCTTTTATCCACTTTATCTCAGTTTTCTTGCTCTCATTGGTGTAACAATTGTTACATGCTACTCATAGTTTGTTAATAGATGCTCTTCACTGAAATGCTTGCTCTCACTGCATCTCCATCATTCAAAAGAGGGTACAATAGGAAAAGCCTGCAATTAATAGATGTTTTAGGTAAGAGCATAAGCTTTGTAATGAGAAACTGAACCAAAACAACGGGGACCTCTAATATGAAATAGAGGGAGTACAAGAATATATCAGTAGAAAGGCCTGTATAATACTTACACAGCACCACCCAAAGCAACTGGGTTCACAAAAGCATGATAAAAAACCACTTCTGATTGATAAACTATATAAATGATCCAAAAACATTTATACCAGGCCAATTTAGACAGGTTAGCAAATCTATAGTACATACAAAATAGCAGCTCCAGGCATGAACTTACAACTTCTGCTGAGCACCCAGAATAAGAAAGAAGCATACCACAACATCCATTCACAATGTTATCCTGCTGTAATGTGATGTACTTTTATGCTATATCTTTGTTAGCTTATAACTTCTTTTTGATGGCACATTTTTATTTGTACTGTGAAATAAACTAAACTCCATTTTTTCTCCAGAGATTCCACGAACATGGTGCCGAGTCCCAAGTTTCATCAGATGCACCTCTCAAACCATCTATGGACATATTCTCTCTCGGGTATGCAGTGTTGTCTTGTTGAAGATCTTTGTTAATTTGGTCGGGAGTTGTGTTCTTCCATTGGGATATGTGTGCTTTCCATTTTGCATGTTAATGATAGATTACTGATCACTATCGTTTGCTTGAACATGTTAATTTGATCATATGTGATGTATTGTCATTTGACCTTTTTATGTGACAAAAGGGGAATTTTCTTATCAGACGAAATCTGATCGCTATTGGAATATTACAATCGACCTGTTGTGTCAGCCATACATGATGTATGTTGCTGCAATGCATTGTATCTTCACCTTGAGACAATGTACCCACCAGTGAAGTACTGAGTTTTACTATATACTGGGGAAGAATTTGGAGCTATTTTGGATTCATTTAAGGCGGCATGCATTTTTCACAAATATTGAATCACATTTTTCTTTATCGAGATTTAGGAGTGCTGTGCAGTTAGAAATCAGAAGAGTTGTTACTTAAATGAAGATGTTGATTTTCCTGTGTTTCTTCACTAGCTACTTATCTTTTCTTCAGTACTCTACTGTGCTAAAATTATAAACTGATCTGATGGATTATTTCCTTGTTTACTGATGGGCAAACTATTTTTTCCTTCTTTCCAGGTGCGTTCTTGCTGAACTTTTCCTGGAGGGTCAGCCGCTTTTTGAGCTTTCACAACTGCTTGCTTATCGGCGTGGCCAGTATGATCCAACACATACCCTAGAAAAGGTTTTCTGTTCTTTTCTTGCTCTTTGAAATAGTTTTTTACATCAAAATAGTTTCTGTATTTGTTTTGAATTATTTTGTAGCTGTTGTTTCTCTAACATAGAACTTGAGGTTGACATGTCTGTTATTCATTCTGAGCAACTGTAACATCCTGGTCGCTCCATGGGTGCCTGCAGAATTACTTCTTGGCTTCTTGCTATAGGGCCAGTAATACTTGTTCCTTGGGAAGTAGGACCAACAATTCATTCAGTTATGTACTTTTTTCCCACAGTGATCTTGTTTGATGTTGGAATTTTTGTGACCAACACATACAAAATTGATTACTTGGGTATTCTGTTTTTAACTTGGTGGTTGCAATACCTTCTCAGGTTCTGGCATGGAATGTTGGATGACAACACACGTAGAATAGGAGAATTGTGAATGTATACACTTTATGATTCATATGTTTGGCTATCTGCCCAAATATTTGTCTTAAACTGAATTTTTCATACCTCTTGGACTATGCCTTAGAGTAGTACCTACCGCCTATCATTGCATGATTTGTTTTTTCCCAGGCCCTAAGAGGATACATATGGACAATTTTAAGTGGATGATCCATTGCTGAATTTAGTGCAATCATAGAACTTTAACTGGTGATAAAATTTCCATATCTGAATCTTCATTGACTGAGTAAACAATAGGGAAAGGGTTAACTGTCTTTCGTGCAAAAAGATATTTTCTATGTGGATCTAAATCAATTAATACGAATTTGACTAGTCCGTAGGTATACATTCCTTCTTACTTGCAATTCGTTTGTGAAGCATATGTACTGAAAATGCATGGTGTAGGGAGTAAGTATGAACATGCTTTCATTTGCGCGCATCTCCCACTGATTCTGCTGGTGTTTGCTGATGTTATCCAACAGGATTGCAATAGCCATTCATTCTGCCCATTGTATCATGTATCACAAGACAAGGTGCTCACTGTTAATTTGTTCTTTCAGATACAAGATGCTGGTATCCAAGATATGGTACTTCACATGATTCAGTTGGACCCCAAAGAAAGGCTATCATGTAAAAGCTATCTGCAAAAATATGCAACTGTTGTTTTTCCAACCTATTTTTCAAGATTTCTGCACAAGTTTTTCTTGGATATTGTTCCACTTGGCTCAGATGCTAGGGTAAGGATTGTTGAAGTTTGTGTTAATTCTCTGATCCATCCACTACTCTTCACCATGAGCATCCTAACATACTTTATTTGTACAGATTGAGAAGACACAGGAAAATTTTGAAAGGATACATGACATGATGATAAGTGGCTTAGCATGTGAACAAATTCAAGTATCTGGGGAGAAAGGCATTGGAGGACAAGCTGCAAATTCACCGAGAGAATCTGCCCAAAGCGCATCTTTGGTTAAGATAAACATTCCTGGAGACCATCGGCAGATTGTTGGAGACCTCAATCTCCTTCTCAAGGAAGTTGAGCAAAGGAACAACCATGGAGACACAATGGTCTCACGTGCAAATGGTATTGGGCCCTTGCAGCAGCCTAATGAAACACAAAGTCAAACTACAAGTATCTTGGCAGCTCAGAACGATGATGTATCCCATGTGCACAAAATCTCCAAGAGCAACTTACTTGCTTTAGTGTCTGGTTATGATGCCCAATCAGATACCTATAGTTTTGACATTTTCCAACAGACACACTCCAAGGTGAGCTGTGAAGGCATGGTCTTGCTTGCCTCATTAATATGCTCATCCATACGAAGTGTCAAAAAACCAGAACTGAGAAGGGCCAGTCTCATTCTTCTGAAGATCTCTTCCACATACATAGATGATGATAGTCGCTTACAGCTGGTTGTTCCCTATGTTATTGCAATGCTCTCAGATCCAGCTGCCATTGTTCGCTGTGCTGCTCTGGAAACCTTGTCTGATGTTCTGTGTCTTGTTCAAGACTTCCCTATCAGTGATGCAATGATATTCCCCGAGTATATCCTCCCGATGCTTTCTTTGCTCCCAGATGATGCAGAGGAGAGTGTTAGAGTTTGCTATGCTAGTAACATTTATAAGCTGGCTTTAACAGCTTATAGATTCCTGCTTCGTTCTCGGAGCATAGCTGATACTGGGCCTCTAGACAAATTAGTGGTGGCTGCTGCATCACAGTCTGCAGATGCACCAGCAAAGAAGAAGGATGATAAAATTGATCGTCAACTTGCACGTCTGAGGAGAAATATTTATGACATTGTGCAAGAGTTGGTGATGGGACCTAAGCAGACACCTAATGTCCGCAGAGCTCTCCTGCAAGATATAGGTTATCTATGTTACTTCTTTGGGCACAGACAAAGCAATGATTTTCTTCTTCCTATACTCCCAGCATTTCTAAATGACCATGATGAGCAACTCCGTGCAGTTTACTTTGGTCAAATCGTCGTTGTTTGCTACTTCATTGGTTCAAGAAGTGTTGAGGAATATCTCTTGCCCTATCTTGAACAGGCACTAAGTGATGATATGGAGGCTGTGGTTGTAAACGTGCTTGATTGCTTAACCATGATGTGCAAAAGCGGTTATCTGAGGAAAAGGGTAATCGTTGGCTTATTTGGGAAGGCCCTTCCATTACTATGTCATCCAGTTCAATGGGTTAAAAGGTCTGCTGTAAGGCTTATTGCTGCCTGTAGTGAGAGCTTAGGGCCTGTAGATACTTATGTGTACCTTTCTCCACATTTAAGGCAATTTCTACACAGGGAGCCACCTTCATTGTCTGAAACTGCTCTTCTTGCATGTCTTAAGCCTCCAGTCTCGAAATCAGTCTTATACCAAGCTTTAGAGCTTGCCAAGGACACAGGAGAGGTTTTACTGAAGGGTGATGTTAAAAAGGAACAGATATTACATGGTGGAAGATATCCTGCTGCAACACAAAGTGTGTCCTCTGCGGCTCTGGAAGATGCTGTAAGGTTGAGAACATCTACTTTGGACATTAAAGATTCAATTTCTTCAGATAAATCGTTATATTATGGCTATGCGCCACATGCATCTGCTGGGAGTATTTCATTTTATGACGGACTGTCTAAAGGAATACCATCATATTCTGTTAATACTGATAAGCGTGGTTTAGGAGAAATATATATGCCCTGGGAATCCAACCGGCATCCAGGTTTATCAAGTTCAGTTCAAGGCTTCCAGACCAGAGAGAATCATTTCAGTAGCAAGCATGGTGATTTAAGCATCAGCGACCCAAGGAAGAGCAGCTCCCCTGTGCCAGGTGATGGTAGTTCCAACTCTGAGACAGCAGTATCGCCCTCCTTCAATAGATCATCAGTGGCTCTGGAGACAGGTTGGAAGCCTCGTGGAATTCTAGTGGCACATCTCCAAGAACATCGCTTGTCTGTCAATGATATTGCTGTGTCAGATGACAATTCCTTTTTTGTGACGGCTTCGGATGACTCGAGTATTAAGATATGGGATACAAGAAAGTTGGAAAAGGACATTGCCTTCAGATCTAGGTTAACCTATAGCTTGGGTAGTAGCCGAGCTCTATGTACTACAATGCTTTGTGGTAGTTCTCAGGTCGTTGCTGGTGCTAGCGATGGCACATTGCACTTGTTTTCTGTCGACTGTGCACGTGGAGCTGGGAGTTCTACAGAGAGGTATTCTGGCATTGTTAATGTTAAAAGGAAAGATCTGAAAGAAGGTGCAATTCTCAGTGTTGTAAATTGTTCATCAGATAGCTTTAGCCCAACCATCCTTTTCAGCACAGAACATTGTGACATCCATAAATGGGATACAAGGTCCAATTCAGAATCTTGGTCATTTAAATCGTCACCGGAGGAGGGTTATATCTCAGCACTTGTGATGGGCCAGTGTGGAAATTGGTTCATCTCAGGGTCTTCAAGAGGTGTTCTTACGTTGTGGGATCATAGGTTTTTGCTGCCTGTCAACTCATGGAACTATTCCACAGTAAGCCCTATAGAGAAATTGTGCTTGCTTATACCACCACACAACTCAATATCTTCTACTGGAAGACCACTAGTTTTTGTGGCCGCGGGCTGCAATGAAGTCTCCTTGTGGAATGCTGAGAATGGTAGCTGCCACCAGGTAATTGTATAGCTTTATATTCTTATTCTAGTATCCTGGTGATAAAACATGTCATTTACTTGCCTTTGAGAGATTACTGATGCCACACCCTCATAGGTGAAAACTTTTCTATCCTGATATACAGGGGCGGACCTACATTGAGGTGAGTGGGGGCCCAGGCCCCCACTCAAAATTTGAAACTTCAGTATTATTGGCTTGTGTCTTTTGAAAAATATGCTAAAATTCTTTGAATTTTGAAAGAATATGCCCCCACTCAAATAATTTGCCCCCAGTCAAAATACTCTCTAGGTCCGCCACTGCTGATATAGAAAGCTCATGATGCTTCACATGATTTAGAATGTGGAATGCCTGTTTTTTGTTCTGTTTTTTCATGTGCTTTATATCATTTTGTATAAGTAGCAGCACCTTTGAAATATGTATTGGCATCTAAAACATCGAACACACTATACAGATGTTTAGGACAGCAGGCACCGAGAATGATGCTGTTACGCCAAAGACACCATCAAAACCTCTTAACAAGACAACCGCCAAAGACGTGAGGCGGGCAGGAAACTACAAGTACAGAATCGAGGAACTGGCCGATCCGCCCCCACGCCTTCCAGGCATCCGGTGCTTGCTTCCTTTGCCAGGGGGAGATCTGTTGACCGGGGGAACAGATTTGAAGATACGCTACTGGGACCAGGCCAGGTTGAATATTACTATTATACACTCCTGCTTCTGCATTTTTCCCATTCACAACATGTAATATTAATATATATTCTTCTGTTTGATGATTTTGAAGACCTGAGCAAAGCTTCTGCATCGCCGGTCCTTCAGCGAAAGGAGTTGGAAACGACGAGTTTTACGACATACGATCCAGCTATGGTGTACAGGTTGTGCAGGTAAGTTTGTCAAAATGGCATCACTGTTTTGTTTCTCTTGTTTATCTGAAGTTACACGGTGATAGTTCTCTAGGAAAAAGCATTGTAAAAAAAAGTTCTCTACCAGCTAAAGAACCTTTTGAATTCACATGTCTGTCCCTTTAACCTCCAAACTGGTGCTGCTGAATTCCTGCACGGCTATTTGATCTCCAGTGGGGCTGTGTCTCTGAATCTCTGTTGGACGCTAACAGAGTTCGACGATGTGTGCAGGAATCGTGCAAACCGCCTACACCAGCGTCCCGGTTGACGCACAAGACGCAGCTTGCGATGGCCGCCGCTGATTCTGCCGGCTGCCACCGGGACGCGATCCTTGCGTTGGCCTCCGTCAACTTGTCGAGCCAGCGGTTGATATCGGCCAGCAGAGACGGTGCAGTCAAGGTGTGGAAATAGCTACTCCGGCATGGGTAAGCCGGCGCCGTCTCCCACGATGAGAAGCAGGCAGGCCCCTCGGTGTACATACATATTTAGCCTCGTGACACAGTAGAACGTATATATCACGACTCACTGTTGTAGTGTTGTACATATGACGAGGATGTTAATCAATACAAAACTGGAGGTTGCTATGCATCTATTCCCTGGTCATTTGGGTTAGCGTAAAAATCAGTTGTTTGTTGATACGTTTCTTGCACCGGAACACTCTGTTTTAGTTTAGGCTTGAGATTGACGAAAAGGGGATACTTCTTGATGCACGTTGCGAATAAGAAATACTAGTATTACTAATGCTGTATATAGAAACTTCATAGTCCATTCTACGTCACAGACAAATTTTTTTCCTGCTGCTTATTTATGTTTTGTTCGCAATTCACGTGTACACAAGGTTTAAAAGCCAGACGGTACTTGTTTGTGTTAGACCAAATTCTCCAAGGTGTACAGCAAACTAGTAGGGTATATGTTCTAAAATGTTTTTTTTCCTGTCCCAATTTACCATTGAAGTGGAAGATCCACAACTTGCTCTGGGGTTTTACATGTTGGTTTGTGAAAAGTTCAACTTGGAGTAGTAGTGGGTAGTACTCCCTCCGGTCCTTTTTACTCTGTATATAAGAATTGTTTGAAGTCAAACTTTTTAAAGTTTGATCATATTTATATGAGAAAATATTCAGACCTACAATGCTAAATTTATACAATATGAAAGCTAAAGTCATGACGCATCTAATGTCGTTGTTTTCACATTCTGAATGTTCATATTCTTTTCTATAAACTTGGTCAAAGTTTATGAGGTTTGACTTCAGACAAATTTTATATACGAACTAAAAAGGGTCGGAGGGAGTACTACTAGTAGGGTGCGGCTTGATTAATTATGATTGCGCATCATGCGTCTCGCCTTGGTTCCACCAAACCCAGAGCGAGGGCCGCGATGCCAGAGATAGGAGTAGGAGTGGCAGTACGTAGTCCAGTATGCGCGCGCGCAGGCAGATCCGAGGGGCATCGTTATTGGCTGCTGCGATTGCGAGGAAAGCAAGAAAAGAAAGAAAAGCAGAGCGGAGCGGAGCCGAGGGATCCGATGCGACGCTGAGAGATCTGACTGGCTCGGTTCGGTTGCCGCTCGCCGCCAGCACCAGCAGTAGCAGCAGCCAGTGCTCGCTTGGCCCGTTGGCCGGAGCAGCAGCTGTTCTGTTCACCACCTGGCGCAGCCAACAAACCCCGGCCTCTGCGTGCGTGCCACCGGCACCCATCCATCCGTCCATCCAGATGAAGTTTGCGTGCCACGCCACCCACCTCCTTGGACCCTCCCTTGACCAGAGTGGCAAGATTGATAAATTTGACCTATGAACGAAATCAAATGATAGAATGAAATGTCCGTGAAACTATTTCACGCGGCTGATCTTTTTGTGTGACGCCCGACATGAAGGTGTCACGCTATACTGTGCAACGTCTCATAGATAGGCGCTACACGCCTGGCCAGCGTCGCACCCGTGTGATCCAAAATTACTAAGTCAGTGTGCAGCGCATGAAAGCTAGACGCCACACTATACAGCACAATGACTTAGCAATTTTTAGGCAGTCTAGGGTGCAACGCTGGCAGGCGTGTAGCGCCTATCTGTGAGGCGTTGCACAGTGTAGTGCGGCGCCTTCGTGTCGGGCGTCACACAAAAAGATCAGGCGCGTGAAATAGTTTCACGGACATTTTATTCTATGATTTGATTTCGTTCATAGGTTAAATTTATCAATTTTGCCTGCCAGAGTCCTATCAGTCCATGCATTCACTTGCCATCGGGAAGCGCGCGCACCGGAGCCAGAGTTGGTTTCCCCAGATGCTTTTTCTGCCAGTGGCAGTGGCTCTCTCTCTCTCTCAGAAGAAGAAGGAGAAGAAGAAAGAAGAGCTCGGTCACACGCAAACGCTGAAGATTAGCAGCAGATTATTTACCGAGCCCTAACAGGTTACATGTTGTGCCGTTGACCGTGCCCTTTTCTACCTTTGACCGCCGCCAGACACGCGCCCGGTGAAACGAAAGGAAACGAGAGCATGCATGCACGTGGTCCCGGGTGACAAAGAAAGAAAGAAAGAAAGTGGAAAGGGGATGATGAGCGGGCTGATGGTCCCTCGGTCCCTTTGCTTGACCGTCATACTAGACGCATCAACAGTGTGCCACGATCAATGATCAGATCCAGGATCGCATGGCCATGGAGTGGACGGATCCGAAGAATTTTAGCGCGACGTCCATGCTCCCGCTCCCGCTCCCGCTGCTGCCGCTGCATGCTCCATCCTTCCTCCGTCCATGTCGTCTTTTATTTTTGAGGGAACCGTCCATGTCGTGCCAGCAGCAACTTGGCGCATGGAGCGCCCCGGGATCCAGGGAGCACTTGAAGTCACTCCTGCAACGTGTCTTCAGCATCAGAAGTAGTACAACACGGAGTAAAAAAAATCGCATGAAATCTTCTCACGTCTGAACGAGCCCGGACGTGTTTTTTTTTAGCTTCCCTAGCTACGGGCCACGGCAGTGGCATGTGCACATCCATGCATGGATCGACCGACCTTGTGCTGTGCTCTCTCTTTGCTTTTCCCGTTGGCGGGGCAACCGATGGATGGATGGCCACCCACATCCACATGGCCTTCTTTTTCCCTCTCTTTTCCATCCAATCATTTCGGTTCCGCTGCCTGCAGAGGGCTGGCACTTGGCAGCAGGGCTCCTCCAAAAGACGCGCGCGGAGAATGTTCTTGCCATGCACACCGGTTTTTACGGCCATGCACACCGACCGGACACACACTGTATTCTTTTCTTTCAGCTCGGCGACCGGTTAATTCTTTTCTTTTCTTTCCTTGCCGTGTGCTGAGCAATTTCTACAAAATGACAATGCGACCAAGTGGCCATGGAGCACACGATCCGTCCACGCTAGAGCCGCATGCACGATGCAACATCGAATCGTCGTCTCTCGTGTGCATGGCAACACGCTTCATCTTTTTTGCAACGCTAGCTACTACTACTAGCTGCTAGTAATAATAATGAGTCGTTAAAGACGTCGTCGATCGGTCGATGGCTAGCTGATCACTGCTTTCTACGCCTCGGTTGCACACCACACCCGTCATCATCATCGAGTCTGAGCCCATCCATGCCGCGTTTCAGCCCGGTTCAGTACTAGTAGCTGCTCCTAGATGGCCTACAAACTTGGATGTAATTTTTTTTCTGGTCTTCGTTGTACTACCGTAATTAAAGATAAATAGATCAGAAGTTTTCTCAGAAAACTGATTTTTTATTCATAAATACCATTCCGTGGTTGCACACCCGCCGGCCAAATGCAGTTGCATGTCCGCCCACACATATGCAAGTCAGTTATTGCTTTTTAATAGTCGATTAGAGATGCAATAACAACTAATTGATTGTCAATGTGTATCTGTAATATTTAAAGTACCGGGCGGCTCAATGCCAGCCACGGTTCAGCCCCTCGTGTGTGTGTGTATATATATATACATATATATAGGGAAAATGCATCCTACCATTAGGTGGTAGTTACCCCCACCACCGTTACCCTCGAATTGCATTTAGATTGGTGCTAATATTAACGGGTTGCTGGCGAAAAAAGGTGGATGCAGCTGCCCCGCTCGAGCTGTTAGTTGAAGTCCCTATTTTCTTGGCTATAAAAATGGTAGATTAGAGGGGACCGTGCCCACAAGATCATTGGTTTGTTGACCAGTTTTCTATATCGACGCCAAGAAGTATATACGGCGGCGGCGGTCCGGCGGCGATGTTGCTGCTCCAAATCAGGTGCGGCGGCGGAGAATGTGAATTAGTAATGACAAAGAGGTACACATCAATATTTTATGAGGACATTAGCTTTCCCTGGATTTGGTAATTTCTTTTTAATGTATCTGGATTTGCTATCTTCCTCTAGATGTGAGAGCGCATACTCATCTGAGAGTTTGCCGGCGACGCGAGACCAAGGATGTGAAGCGTGGTAATTTACAAGGAGCATCCCACATGAGATTGCTCCCGCACGGCGGCGGCAATAACGATGTACAACTGCTCACAGCTGATAGGTAACTGGTTGACTGTCCTGGCGCGGTGGCGGGCATGGCGACATAAACGACACACAACGGAGTGCTACTGCTCCGTCGTGGCGGCAACGTACGGTTGCAATAGATATGCTGGCACAACAAACTCCATAGTGAGACAACGTGTTAGAACATGGCCACATGCAACGATGGAGGAAGACAATAGTGTATATGATGAATCAGTTGTACCATTTTGCACATTGATGTGATATACTAAGAGATATACTTCATACTATGCTTTTTTTAGTTTGAATTGTTCATAGTAGAAATTTTGTATTATACTCCATACTGTCGTTCTTCATTATACACCATACTACCTTCTTGAATATACTCTCCCCGTGTGATGAATAAACTAACTTCCATAGTGGATTAGTGGTATGTCATGGACATACAAATTGCCACACTTAATTATACTCTAATTTAATTTCATTGACATACTCTTCTCGTACTCCAATAAAGCAGATACTCCATACCCTAGTTACGTACACACTAGGTACCTAATTCACATACTACTTGCTACTACTCCATACTGAGGCCCAGGAGTATCTCATTATGATACACATGTGGCATCATGTCTGCATCATTTACGTACACGCCATTTACTTCATAATGATCGGATGCTTTAGCTAGATGTAAACATACTCTTGATTGTTGTCGCCAAAAAAAATCTCTCTATTGTAAATGACGTTCTCCATACGACTTGAATACAGATACTCCATACTTCCTTTTTTATATACTTTATACTGGCTATACTTAGATGCCATACAATCTACTTAACACACGACATTGCAATGACACTGATTAAAATTGACGTGGATGTGGCGATTACTTACGATGAAATTCCTTACAAAGTAATTGTTAAACCATATACTTCATACTACGTACCCTAAAAATACTACATATACTCACACTATATTCTCCGTCCATTTTAGGATATATACTCCGTTCTCTTTCGTAGTATATATTGTATACTCCTTTCTTTACATACTATATACTCCATACTGTTCCCGGGAAAAATACTCCATACTGTTAAAAAAACTATATACTCCAACCCACTGCATGGGTGGTGCATGCATACCCTATTCACAAGGTAGCCGCATCTTATCTATCCAACCAGATGCCTAGCCGAAACTGCCGCAAGTTGTTGAACGAACGTGTGAAGCTATTTACTTAATCGGTAAAATAATTCAAGGTAGATGAAACGCTAATGGATCTGTAACAATCCCTTAACCCGATTAGGCTGGAACTGCAGAGGACACATGGCATCCATACAGCTAGGTGGTAACTACCACTGCTTGTAGATAAAATTTGTCTATATATACATATCGCAGGAGATTACAGAGTTTGTTTACAAATACATCGAGACTAATATGGAAACTATCGATTCGGTGGTAGCTGGACGTGCACGCCAGGGTGAGCTATAGCCGTCGTAGGATAGGACTCTAACACGCCCCCGTAGTCTGAACCGGGAATGGTAGTGACCTGAAGACTGGAGCGAAATTCTTGGAAAAGAGCTGTTGGCAAACCTTTAGTGAATATGTCTGCAAATTGCAAGGTTGATGGAACATGTAAAACGCGAACAGCTCCAAGTGCTACTTTCTCCCGAACAAAATGAATGTCAAGCTCGATGTGTTTGGTCCGGCGGTGTTGAACCGGGTTAGCGGATAAGTAGACAGCACTGACGTTGTCACAATATATGATAGTAGCACTCGAGATTGGCCTGTGAAGCTCCTGTAATAATTGACGAACCCAGCAAGACTCTGCAACAGCCGCAGCAACAACTCTGTATCCAGCCTCTGCGCTAGAACGAGAGACTGTTGTCTGTCGACGTGAGGACCAAGATATGAGATTTTCTCCAAGATACATGCAAAATCCGGAAGTGGAGCGACGTGTGTCCGGACATCCAGCCCAATCGGCATCTAAGTATGCGGTAAGTGAGTGTGAAGAAGTACTGTGTAACGTGAGACCATGGTCAAGAGTGCCATTCAGATAGCGAAGGATACATTTGATGAGAGAGTAGTGAGGTTCACGAGGGTCATGCATATGGAGACAAACTTGCTGGGCAGCATAAGCAATATCAGGTCGAGTTAGAGTGGCATATTGAAGTGCACCGGCTAGCAGGCCCGTCGATGGGGCAGGCCAAATTGGCCGACCGCCCAGGGCCCCAAAAATTCTGGGGCCCCCAAGTCGCTAGGTCTAGCCGAGCTAGGAGGCCAGCGAAACGAGAACGCCGAAGCAGATCGAGCAAAGCCCTCGTAGACGCCTCGCGACCTCGGCCGATCATTATCGCTAGGGCTTGTTCCGTCTGCTGCTCCTCCGATCCGATCGCTCGCCTGGTCGCCCTGGCAGTCGTTGCCCTCCGTCCCTCCCCAATCTTCATCCTGTATCCTCGCAATATCTGTTTGCTAGTTGACTAGTTCCCCAAGCCATGATCCCCACATGAGTGCTCCAGATCTGTTTGCTGTAGGCAGGTTTGCTTCAGAATTCACATAACCGATTTCAGAATTCCAGTAAAGAAGACCCAAACGGGTCTGCATCTTCTGAACCGAAAAATCAAGAGACACACTCCTGCCAACACTATTACATGTATGCTCTTCGTTTCTGAATTTTGGTGCACAAAATGACCACATTGTTTTTTTTCTCTAGAATACATTGACAGTTAATAAATTTTAGCACTAGCCATTCCTATATATTGATAAACGATAATTTTCTTTACACTTGTAGTCGGAGGTTTATACTTCACATGGATTCATGCAGCTATTTTTGGAGACAATTGCTCGTTCAAATTTCAAGGTATGACCATTTTTGTTTCTTATCTTGCTATAAATGATAAGCTTAGAACTTCAGTTATATGAGTACATCAAAATTTAGGACCCTACTTTGCATTTCGTCCTCGGCCCCCAAATTTTTGGAGACGGCCCTGCCGGCTAGGCTACGATAGAGAGAGGGATCATGGATCGAAGAACCAAGAGAAGAAGGGAGTTTGGCTTTAGTGTCAATATGAGTAGTTACTGGGTGACAGTCGCGCATGCCAGCACGAGATAAAATATCAAGAATATATTGCCGTTGAGAAAGATGCAGACCAATAGACGAACAGGTGACTGAAATACCAAGAAAGTGATGAAGTGGACCAAGATCCTTCATGGCGAACTCGCGCGCCGTGGAGCTAGTTATAGTAGTAAGAAAAGATAAGGAGGAAGCTGTGAGAATGATACCATCAACATAGAGAAGAAGATATGCCATGGAAGTACCTTGCTGAAAAATAAATAAAGAAGCATCAGATTTAGATTTGACAAAACCTATGGAACGAGTAAAGGACGCAAAGCGTTGGAACCAGGCACGAGGTGCCTGTTTAAGACCATATAAAGATTTGAGGAGACGACAAACATGAGTAGGGTGGCGAGGATCAACAAAACCGGAGGGTTGTTGACTATAAACAACCTCATCAATATGACCATGAAGAAAGGCATTTTTGACATCAAGTTGATGTATAGGCCAAGACTGTGTTATGGCTAGAGAAAGAACTATGCGAATGGTCGCTGGTTTGACGACATGGCTAAACATTTCATCAAAATCAACCCCTGTTGTTGAGAGAAACCACGAACGACCCAACAAGCTTTGTGACGAGAGAGTGAGCCATCGGCATTGTATTTGTGACGGAAGATCCACTTCCTGTTGGGGAACGTAGTAATTTCAAAAAATTTCCTACGCACACGCCAAGGAGTGCGCGCCAAGGGGGAGTCCTACTCCCACCGGGAGTAGGACTCCCTTCTTTCCTAGTTGGAGAAGGAGAAGTGGGAAAGAGGAGGAAGAGGGAA